>NC_079501.1:98425211-98754188 GCF_030052815.1 Hevea brasiliensis
AATCAATGGCCTCTGATGCCACCAGCTACGTGGGAAGTCCTCAAAGCAGGTCGGATTTCTGCTCCTCAGAATGAAGAAGCGGTTCTTCCAATTCTTAAGGGAGAAGGGCAGATCAGTAAAGAGCCCACAATGAGGCTTCGCCTGAAAAAACCAGTGCTCATCGTCCTTTCGCGAAGTTAGCCTCATGCGATTCGGCGAACACTTTAGCCGTAGGATCGATTCCTTAGCTCAAGACAGGCCTCTAAGGCTACCAAGATCCGCCACGAGTTAGGGTGAACTTGAGCAATGCACACTCGGTGATATTTTAGGACCTCCTTGAAGAAGTCATCCAGAGGGAACCGAAGACCGGCCTTTAACTATTCCTCATATACCATAACCATGTCATTCTCTTCAAAGAAGTAATCGGCTCGGTGATAGCCGTGACACCGGATCAGTTCGCATTTAATCGTGACGAATATTGTACTCGCTAGCAAACGATTGCAGATCGGATTCTTGCAAGATCGATGGCAGCTCGTCCATAGGAAGATTCTCCCTCCCTGAAGAAGGCGCATGCCTTGATGGTGCGATCCGCCCCCGAGCTGGAACGGAGACCCTAAGAGGTTCTGGTTGTGCGCTTGGCCCGACCACTTCTTCCTCATCAGACGACCATGAGAACTGAATGGAAGGAGGGCTCGTCGCTCTCTGACCTTCGGCGCCGCTCATTTTCAAAGGAAATACAGAATTTAAACTAAAAAGGAGATCAAAGCCCTTACCGGAGTCTGATCGGCGTCGGAAGAACTTGAGAAAATGAGAGAACTTTGAAGTTGTGAGCAAGAGACTGAAAATGACATACAGGAGCAAATGGCTAACCCCCCCACCCCTATTTATACTCGTCCGAGCATTTAATGCTCACGAGGTTCCAGGCAGTGCATCAGTTAGCGGGACTCGCCAGCTGTTCTGACACGTCTTACGCATATTCCTAAGATTCCATAAAGAGATCGGTTAATTATAAAGCGGCAGATCCTGGTGTTTTCGAATTACGGATCAGATAAGTGTCATTCAGGTAAAGAATCAGATCGGATAATCATATTAGAGCTCGGAAAATAATTAATAAGATAATAATTGACAAAATAAAATCTTTATTTCCAAAAGATCGGATTACATCATTTGGGCGATCTCAAGAGATCGGAATACATTTCCAAAAGTCAGATTACATAATTTGGGCGATCTAAAGATAGGAATACGTTAGAGATCTGATTACATCAAAAGGTCGATCTCTAAAAGATCAGCGGAACATCCTATCTAAAGAGGCCTGTGTCAATAGTCAACATTGTGACTGATCCAAAGGGGTGTCACCGACGTAACCGAGGCGCCGCATTTAACACCCAATGTGAAGGGAAGTCGCCTAACACCCAATGTGGTGAGAAGACAAATAAACTTGGAAGAGCAACCGTCAAGGGTCGGCAGAACATCAACAATTTGCTCGGTCAAAATCGGTTCGCCGATTATGCCAGTTGAACGACTCGAGATCGATACAATCGAGGTCCGCAATCCAGATCGGTTAATTGATTTAGTTCTCTCACCATCATCAGATAAGGTCATCACGATTATTCGATCACCAGGGTCATGAGTTTTCAGTCGAGGAACAAAGAAGTCTATCGGAAAGGGTTCAAAAACCACAATCATGGCCGGAACTTCATCGAGCACGAATCGAAAGTAAGAAGGAAAAGAGGGAAATCGAATGAAGGAAGTTTCTTCTGTCAGGGGTATATATAGGGGGAAATCAAGCATTTATTGCTGAGCAGAAAACGAAGCGGACGCTTCGGGAATTGAGGGGAATTAATGCTTTGACCGGACCGGGCCTGGTTAAGGGAAGTATTGGAATAATAAAGATCGGAAGAGGGAAGATCGGCATGAAAGATAGGAGAAGGACCATGTTGAGAAGATCGGAAAGCAAGAGAGAACAGAAAACGAAAGGGCGCCTACTGCTGTCACCATAATCAGAACCAAGGTAGTTAAAGCATTGCCAGGTAAAATCTCAACCGCACGCCCCAGAATCACCCACATTTCTGACATGCGCTGTACATCCTAATCTCCACCGTTGATCCAACTTGTAAGGACGAGCTCAGAGCCCTTGGATCAAAGAAGAAGACGAAAAAACCAGCGCCTTTCACTCCTAGCCCTCAGATCCCCCCGGACAAGAGAATTTAGGACCGTCATATTAGAAGAAGAAAATGACAAATTTTCTAAAGAGGATCTCAGCCGTCCGTTCTGATCCTCTTTAATTCCTGAGCCTCAGATCATGTCCTTCGAAATCCTGACCCTCCATCTCCCTCAAAATAGATCCTGACCCTTCATGGGGAGCACCCGGTTCCTATAAATACCTGCATGAAAACTGTTCAAGGGGGACGAAAAAAAGAAAGAAGGTTGTTAATATAGTGGAAGAACTCTGAAATTTAATTCAGATTATTACTCTGCTTTCATAAGAAGAGCTTTTGGAACCAGTTTCAAGTGTTATCTTAAAAGAATTTGAACACTTGAACTTTTCATTTTCACTGCTCATTATCCAAAGAGCATTCCCATTTTTTTTTCCTGGTTACCTGTATTTTTATTTCCGTCGTCCATCTCATTTAAACTCGGGTATAATTCTGACTCGATTGCATTTAGTGAAGTACTCTTTGTTTCAAGGCGGACCTTAGTCTCCTGGCTACCGACTTGCGATTTTATTACATTCTGTGATTCTGTAATTAGCTCACTAAATCCGACTTCTTACAGGTCAGTGTTCATATTGCCATTTCGTTTAGTTCTTGTTTTGCGTATTTTCCTTTTTTTTTAAGCATGTTATTTCCTTTAAGGTCATATCACATTTGAAAATGCAAAGGTAGGTCGTGCTTCAGTTGGCTTCTATGTCGGCTAAATCATATTTTTGTTGATCTTTATTATTTTGAAACGCAAGTCATTTAGTCTTGAATAATATATAAGTGGTTAGGATAAAATAGGTAACTGTATTTTAGGGGTCTCTTTGAAAAAAGAGGGTCTAAATAACACGTCAGGGGAAATAACTAAATTGAATCACTGGGCTGACGTAGAAAATAGGCCGGCATAACACCATAAGACGGAATAAAGATCAAATCTCATATGAGTAAAATGGAACAAAGGGAATACTGGTAAGGCGACCACATGGGAGGTCGGTAAAATTCAATCCGGCATCCCTTATTTAGTCACAAAGTACTAATAAGTTAAAGGAAGTCTTATTACGACCCTTGGCATCTTTAAATACTAGAACTCTTAAACTTAGGCTCTTAAGATATATAGTTGAGATCAAATTTCGAAGAGATCGGAGGAGAGTTCTTATCTGGTCTCAATTCAAAATTTTAATGAATATTAAATAGAGATCGGAGGAGAGTTCTTATCCGGTCTCAACTCAAAATTTTAATAAATATTAAATAGAGATCGGAGGAGAGTTCTTATCCGGTCTCAACTCAAAATTTTAATAAATATTAAATAGAGATCGGAGGAGAGTTCTTATCCGGTCTCAACTCAAAATTTTAATAAATATTAAATAGAGATCGGAGGGGAGTTCTTATCCGGTCTCAACTCAAAATTTTAATAAATATTAAATAGAGATCGGAGGAGAGTTCTTATCCGATCTCAACTCAAAATTTTAATAAATATTGAATAGAGATCGGAGGAGAGTTCTTATCCGGTCTCAACTCAGAATTTTAATAAATATTAAAGAGTTCGGAGAAGAGTTCTTATCCAATTCTTAAATTAAATTTTAATAAAATATTTCTTTCAAATAAAATTAACATACAACAGTAACTCACTAAGGTTGTCTCATTTACTTATGTATCTGGGTGATCCAAATTTAGTGAAAAATCAAATGTTCCTTTAGTCAAAAGGATTAACATGTCCATTCAAGCCCTCCTAACTAATGCAAAATTAAATCTACTTACCCTTATTAAGGGACGAGGTGGGGTGCCTAACACCTTCCCCACCCGTTTACGGACCCCGAACCTAGAATCTCTGCCTAGAAGTGGTTTCATCTCAATTTATCTTCATAAATGGTTTTCTTTAGTTTCCCTCAAAATTAAAGTGGCGACTCCTCACTCTTTCCCACTTCGGTGAGGGTTCGTTCAGGCGATCGCAAAACACCTTGCGACAGGCACCAGCTCATTTAACTTAGTTGTATTTTTTTTCTATAATTTTTTCTTAATTTTTCTTATCATTATTTGAGTTATTTATGACTCCTCACTTTAGTCTAAATATTTTTCCAAACGTTCTAGCTGTCCGAACTGATACTGATCACTGAAACAGTAGAATGTATGAAATTGCTACAGTAAGGGTGTTACAACTCTTCCCCTCTAATTTAAATTTCGTCCTCGAAATTTACCTGACTTAAGTAATCATGGAGTTGCTACCTCCTTGCTTCTTCACTTTCTTGTATTGCCTCATCAATGTCTGGGTTCGGCTCCTCCTGAGCTTCCATAGCATATACCCGTGGTGCCACCCTGACTTCGGGCCTTTCGACTATCTCAGAAACAATCTTCTATGAAATGTTAGCTGTTTCTACTCTACCCGATCTTTTACCCCCTTGAACTGTAGAGGCAAACCTATCAACTTGTGCTGGAGCTGTTGAACCACTACTCTGAGGACAATCTCTTATGAAATGATCCTTAGTCGCACACTTGAAACACTCTCCAGTTAACAGTCGACACTCCCCTCTGTGTCTCCTATCATAGTGCATACATTCAGGCAGTGGGGCTGATTCCCTTGTTATTGTGCCTGGGGAGCTAGTTATAGATATCCCAATTTGGTCTCTCTGGTCCTGTGTCTGATCTTATGAACCAGAACCCTTAAGCTTCTTACTATCAGTCGGTATACTAGATTGCCCTAGTCCAAATTCCCTCTTACGCTGCCTATCTTTCCTATTCTGTTAACTTACTCTAACCCTTTTTCACTTTCAGTGCAGCTTCAACTAATTTTGTGAAGTCCGTAATTCCCAAGGTAGTGATCATTATTTTGATGTTGTCATTTAGCCCCTCTTCAAACCTTTTGCATCTCTCTGCTTCTGTGGGGACTATCTCTCTTCCGTAGCAGCTTAGTCTGAAAAACTCCTTCTCATACTCCGCTACTGATAGCTGTTTCTGCCTCAAGTTAATGAATTCTCTCCTCCTGTCTTCTAGGTACACACTTCCCACATACTTCTTCTTGAATCCAACAAGGAAGAAATCCCAAGTTATCAACTTTAGCCGGACCTCCAGGTACACACTTCCCACATACTTCTTCTTAAATCCAGTAAGCAAGAAATCCCAAGTTATCAACTCTGGCCGAACCTCACTAGATACGGTGTCCCACCATTGATAGGCGTTGTCTTGAAGTAGGGACACAACACCCTCCAAGTTCTGCTCTGGGGTGCAATGCAATTGCTTCAATACCCTTATGGTGCGGTCTAGCTAATTCTCAGCCGCCACCGAGTCATCTTCTTTCTTACCCTTGAAGTCCACAGCCCCAAATTTTCTCAGTTTTTCCAGATGGGATTTCTGCTGTAGAGGTGGTGGTGGTGGCATAACCCCAGCTATCTGTCTGAAGAATTCAGCCATTTGCTGAAACATAGCCGGCGAAGGTTGTGCAGGCACTGCTAGTACTGGTGGAGCAGGTTCTCCCTAGCCCCCAGTCTTAGCTTCAGATGGAGCATGACTCTCCACTTCCTCATTTACTGCTCTCTGTGATGTGGGGTCCATATCCTAATCAAAATAAGAAAATCGAACAGATCTGTATTAGTGTCACATCGACTCTTACAAATACAATGCATGGTATGGACTTGATTTAGACCTAGAAACGCTTAAACCGTGCTTTGATACCACTAAATGTGACACTCCTCACTCGTCTATAGTGTAGCCGAGTAATATATGCCACATAGTGTACCGAAACACTATATTTTATCTCAATTATTTTTATCCTTTCTTGATTTATTTCTTCATGGTTATGAAGTGCAATTTGTGATAATTTAACTTATTTAAGTCATTTATTAAAATTTCAAATTCATTTGAGGTTCCAAAAATTTTATAGAAAATCCGGCAGAGTACCGGCTAAAAATGGAGAAAACAGTTCTTCGGAACCTGTGAAAAACACTTCCAATGGTCATTCTATTCCACAACTCCCAATTATCACATCAATTTTCAACAATTTCTCAATAATTCTTGCATTTGTCATTTATTCATTTAACATCATAATCATGTACATTTCATTTATAAACACAAATTTACAAATACTGACATTCATACCAAATTATATTACATAAGTTTCAATTTATACATGAGAAAATAAAAGTTTGATTACAAACAGTACAAACAATATAAAATACCAAAATGGGACCTAGTGTCCTACCAATGCACTGTAGCCTATGAGGTGACACGGACACTATGCAGAACTGTGAATGGTCTCACCCAGTCTGTGGTCTACTGAGCTCTCTGTTCAAATCTTCAGTACCTACGCATTGCAAAAGCAACGCGCTAAGCATAAAGTTTAGTGGTGCTAATAATACAAGAAAATATAATATACAAATAAAAGTAAAAATTTTCTAGTTATTGTGTTTATAAGAAATGAATAATTACTAACTTATTGTTTAGTCGAAGGCTAATTATATTTTATGATATTAACTCCTTCTAGTATTTTATTGATCGTTTTCTTGATAATTTTTTAGGCTCTTTTCATTGTAATCATTCTTGTTCTTTATTTTGATATTTAATTTCCTTACGTCCTTTAATAATCAATTCAATTACAATTATACTTTTCCATGCCCAAGTAACCTATATAAATTGACCAGACTAGATAAATGGGTAAACTAGCACTGGGTATCAGGTACCTCAGGCCGTCACACCATCGGTCACAATGTGTCTCTTGGTGTGCAGACAGAATGGCTAATAAGCCATAAAAGCAAAAGGCATAAAGCCAAGTATAACATCATAATCAGTATAGCCATAGGCTATCATATCACAGAATGGAATGGAGCCATACATCATACGCAGTACTACTATCAGAACCCTATTGGCATGCCAACCTATCTAAACCAATTACATTAGGCCTACTAGGGCATATTACAAAGTTATTTCTTGAATATTTGTACTTAACATGTAAGGTTACTATTCATTTAGTCATTTAAGTCAAAATATTGACTTTCTCATATATAATAGTTACATGAGTTTTAATCACATAGATTTACCACATTTTGGTTCCCAAAAATGTTGGCATTAATTGCCTATCCATACTTCTAGCCATTGGAGAATAATTCAAAAATTCAGTTTTTTGGTACTAGAGTTCACTATTCTATTAGGCCATTCTACAGTAAGAATTTGGCCAAATGTTCTTCATCAAAGTTGTTCCTTATTGTGTCTAGTTATATTTCTTTTTTTGAATCACTCCATTTGGAGTTTTGGAGATCAAGTTATGGCCTAAACACCATAACTAGCCGGATTGCAATTTTTCTAGAATTTCTGAGCAAAATCAATTCTGTAGTTTTTGTACACTGATTGCAGGTCAGTTTTTGGACATGTTATGTTCAAAATTTGGGTTTGTTTTCTTCATAAAAGTTGTAGGTCTATGCCTCAGATTTCTACTAGTAAAAATTTAGGTCAATTAGACCTTTCTATACTGAGTTATGACCAAATGAATAAACACTAATCATTTGGTCATTTTCCAGGGATTGCATATTGGTCACCAGGATTAGGTCAATTTTTAAAGCCACTTAGGTTTGTTTTCTGGGATAGTTTCCTCCATCAAAATTGTTGCATTTTGTGTCTAGTCTAACCTCCAATTAGCCTTGCACCAATTGGAGTTACCTAGCTTGAGTTATAACTCCAAGAGCACACTGGACTCAAAGGGTCTAGAATGCACACTTAAGGCAGTCTAATTCTCTACATTAATTAATGTCACCAATTACTCAATTTCCAATTCAAACTATACTAAATGGTCACTAAATGACCATTACAACATCATTTTGTGTTCAATTACATCTATCCCCATATTTGAGTTTCAAACCCTAGCCCTGAAATTCCAAAGTTTTATTTTCTTGCACTAAACTCATAAACTAATGTTTTGAGTGATACAATCATATCAAGGGCAACCTATTCACTCATTTAATCCAAAGAAACCATTAAGTTTTATTTTCTTGCACTAAACTCATAAACTAATGTTTTGAGTGATACAATCATATCAAGGGCAGCCTATTCACTCATTTAATCCAAAGAAACCATTAAAACCATAACAACTCCATGGCTGCCAAAAATAGAGTAACACCTTAACATATTTATTTTTAAAGGAATTTCATATATCCTAGCTCAAATTTATCATTCTAACAAGAATTTAAATGAAAGAGTCAATGAATTGGACACTAACCTTTGTTGCAAAGTATTCTTACACTTGCAAATCCTCTTTGTTTCCTTTCTTTCTTTGCTACCTCAAATCACTCAAGGTATAAGGAGTAATTTTTGTGAAGAAGGCAAGGGATTTTATGGAGTAAGTAAGTGGTAGATGGAACTTTGGGTGAAGGAAAATGGTGGGAGGGAGCTCTAATGGTGGAATCTCGGAAAAATGAAGGGAAGAAGAAGAAAGAGAAGATTTCTAATTGTATTTATCTCTTTTTAATTGTTTTCTAATGGCTTGTTTAAATGTGATTGGTGGGAGCACTTTTAATGATATCATATAATGTCATAATTCCCTATTTCTTCCATTTTTCTTTCCTTTTCTTTTTTACTCATTTTCAATTAAATTTTTAGCAATATTTATTCATATTTTAGATCATAATAATTATTTACTTAACTGGACAAGTCAGTCAAAAATTATCTCTGAAGACGAAATGACCAAAATGCTCTCCGTTTGGCTTATTGAGCCAAAATCGTTTGTACTGATCGAAAAATTTTTCTAAACATTTTCTTGGCATTCTAATGCCATAGAAGCCACAATGACTCTTCTCTGGAGTCTCAAAAATTATTTCATGAATTTTCTCCCGGGTTTAGGGCTTCTAGCTGCAAAGACCGCAACTTCCCACTGGTTACCCATCGCTAGGGCACCAGCTCATTTAACTTAGTTGTATTTTTTTTCTATAATTTTTCCTTAATTTTTCTTATCATTATTTGAGTTATTTATGACTCCTCACTTTAGTCTAAATATTTTTCCAAACGTTCTAGCTGTCCGGACTGATACCGGTCACTGGAACAGTAGAATGTACGGGATTACTATAGTAAGGGTGTTACAACTCTTCCCCTCTAATTTAAATTTCGTCCTCGAAATTTACCTAACTTAAGTAATCGTGGAGTTGCTACCTCCTTGCTTCTTCACTTCCTTGTATTGCCTCATCAATGTCTGGGTTCGGCTCCTCCTGAGCTTCCATAGCATATCCCCGTGGTGCCACCTTGACTTCGGGCCTTTCGACTATCTCAGAAACAATCTTCTGTGAAATGTCAGTAGTCTCTACTCTACCCGATCTTTAACCCTCTTGAACTGTAGGGGCAGACCTATCAACTTGTACTGGAGCTGTTGAACCACTACTCTGAAGGCAATCTCTTATGAAATGATCTTTACCCCCACACTTGAAAGACTCTCTAGTTAATAGTCGACACTCCCCTCCGTGTCTCCTACCACAGTGCATATATTCAGGCACTGGGGATGATCCCCTTATTATTGTGCCCAGGGAGCTAGTTATAGATATCCCAATCTAGCCTCTGGCCCTGTGTCTGATCTTGTGAACCAGAACCCTTAAGCTTCTTACTATCAGTCGGTATACTTGACTGCCTTGGTCCAAATTCCCTCTTACGCTGCCTATCTTTCCTATTCTGTTCACTTACTCTAACCCTTTCCACTTTCAGTGCAACTTTAACTAATTTTGTGAAGTTCGTAATCCCCAAGGCAGTGATCATTATTTTGATGTTGTCATTTAGCCCCTTTTCAAACCTTCTACACCTCTTTGCTTCTGTGGGGACTATCTCTCTTCTGTAGTGGCTTAGTCTGACAAACTCCTTCTCATACTTCGCTACTGATAGCTGTCTCTGCCTCAAGTTAATGAAATCTCTCCTCCTATCTTCTAGGTACACACTTCCCACATACTTCTTCTTAAATTCAGTAAGGAAGAAATCCCAAGTTATCAACTCTGGCCGGACCTCACTAGATACGGTGTCCCACCATTGATAGGCGTCGTCTAGAAGTAGGGACACATCACCCTCCAAGTTCTGCTCTGGGGTGTAATGCAATTGTTTCAATACCCTTATGGTGCGGTCTAGCCAATTCTCAGCCGCCACCGAGTCATCTTCTTTCTTACCCATGAAGTTCATAGCCCCAAATTTTCTTAGTTTTTCCAGATGGGATTTTCTGCTGTGGAGGTGGTGGTGGTGGCATAACCCCAGCCATCTGTCTGAAAATTCAGCCATTTGCTGAAACATAGCCGGCGGAGGCTGTGCAGGCACTGCTACTGCTGGTGGAGCAAGTTCTCCCTAGCCCCCAGGCTTAGCTGCAGATGGAGCACGACTCTCCACTTTCTCATCTACTGCTCTTTGTGACGTGGGGTCCATATCCTAATCAAAATAAGAAAACTGAACAGATCTGCATTAGTGTCACCTCGACTCTTACAAATACAATGCATGGTATGGACTCAAATTTATTTCAATAATTATTGAAATGTGTTATACTATAAATGAGTTTAGTTGTGGGAAAATGATTAAGTTATGATTTTATTTTTGATATGGATTGAATGAAGCCAGTTTCAAAAATTTGTGATTGAAATGGGATTTGCATGGAAAAAAAATATAAATTGATTTTTTGAATTGTGATGGGCATAAAAATTATTGGATATCGGAATTAATATTGAATTGAATAATGTTGTGAATTATGCTCACAAAAAGGACAAAGAGATTCATTATATTATTTTATTTCTCACTATAGATGCTTGACTAGGTTATTACCTGTCTCTTTTATTTGTTGAGGAGACAATGGAGTTAGCTTTGTTTTGATTACCATGGTACATGCACAGGCTTAGATTCTCCTCTTATTAGAGGTTAGATCTAAGTTTTTCATTGGCCCTTTCGGAAGTTGCATTATTGTGGTGTGTACAGTGCACGATGATTCGACTTTCTCGACCATAAGGAGTTAAAATCACCCTGAAGATGGCATTTACGGATTAGTCTTGCATAGTTAGTGAGATGAAGAATGGGTTTTGAATAGTAAGAATTATGTTTTTAAATGGGAGTTATGCATAATTGATTTTATTGAAATTAAGATTTGTTTCCATAAATTACTGAAATTACTTTAAATGTTTAGTTATGATTTGATAAATTGAAATTCTTGAGCAGAGTCGTTTTAACAAATGATTTATTTTATTGGCAACGAATATTTTCATTTTTGGAATTTTGATTGAATTTCAAGATTTCCAAATTCTTTGCTAAAATTTTAGCAAGGTATTGTATATTATATTTTAAATTATAGTTCTGCACCACTCAGTTCACCACTCAGCGATAGCTTTGTATGCTGTCACAGGTGAAAGTAAAGATAGAGTAGTCGAGTGAGATTTTCGGTAGCTTAGCCTTGAAGACTCATTGGGATTAGCTTCGTGTATATTAGAGTTATACCCTTATACATTAGAGTTTGATGTATGTATGTAATTATATGTATGTAAATTGTTTGAGCAGTTGTACAAAAACTCTTGTAATATTATTTTAGTATGTAATGATATCAAATTATTATAATCTTAATTTGAGAATTTCTTTACTTGTATATTGTTGTAATATTAATTTTATTATCCTAATGAGTATGATATTCAAATTTTCTCTTGAGTTTTGAACCCATGTATGGCTTGAAAATTGAATTGAGTTGATTGTGTTGAATTGGGATATGAAAATGATTTATATTGGAGTTGTTGTTGAGAAAACATATTAGAAGTGTTTTCCTTTCAGGTTTGAAGAACTGTTTTCTCAAAATACAGTCAGCACTTTGCCAAAAATTGGCAAAATTTTTGCAACACCAGATTTTAATCGAGAATTTGATTTATGACTTAGTGTCAATTAAATATTTTTAATACTTGATAAAAATTACCCACCAACTTAAAAATGAACGGAAATTGTTTTAAAATCTCTTATAATATATTTAATGGATTACTGGTAGGCGAAGTACAGTAATTCATTAGGTGTACTACGGATCATGTTATACCTTATGGAGGAGTAGGGTGTGACAAATTTTGGCCATAACATGTCCAAAAAGCGACTGCAATCGATGTATAAAATCGCAGACTGATTCTCGCCTAAATTCTGGAAAAATTGTAATCCGGCCAGTTATGGTGTTTAGGCTATAACTTGAGTTACAAAACTCCAAATGGAGTGATTCAAAAAAATAAATGTAACTAGACACAATAAGGAACAACTTTGATGAAGAACATTTCCAAATTCTCATTGTATAATGGCCTAATAGAACAGTGAACTCTAGCACCCAAAACTGAAATTTTTGATTTATTCTCCATTGATTAGAAGTGTGGATTAGAAATTAATGCCAATACTTTTGGGAACTAAAATGTGGTCAATTTATGTGATTAGGACTCATGTAGCTATTATGCATTGGAAAGTCAATAATTTGACCTAAAGAGTAAAATGAATAGTAACCTTACATGTAAAGCATGGAAATTCAATAAAAAATTTTGTAATGTGCCCTAGTACACCTAGTAAGATTGGTTTGGATAGGTTGGCATGCCATTAGAGTTCAGTTAGCAGTACTGCACATGGTATTATGCCATTCTGTGATTTTATGGCTTTTAGCCATTCTGATATTATGGTGATACTTGGCCTTGTGCCTAATAATTATTACAGCTTATTAGCTATTTTGTGGCACACCGAGAGATACATATGTGACCGATGGTGTGACAGCCCGAGGTACTTGATATCCAAAGTGCGCTTATCCATTTATCCAAATTACTATCCAAAGATAGGTTACTTGGGCAACCAAAAATGAAAGTTGATAAATTTAATGAAATAATTGATATAACAAGTACCAAATAAATAAAACTATAAATAATTACCAAAAATTTGTCTGCATGAGACATCAATATACACACTTTATTTTTTTTTTTTAGTTCTTTTTATTTTATTATTGGCACCACTAAGCATTATTACTTAGCGCATTGCTTTTTGCCATGCGTAGGTACTGGAGATACGGAGCGCGATCCCAGTAGACTCCAGTCAGGGTGAGAGTCAGATCTGCTAGTGTCCTATGTTACCTCTCAGCTATAGTGCATTTGTAGGATGCTAGGCTACATTTTGTATTTTGTGTTTTGTATTTTTATAAATTTTGTAATTAAACTTTTATTTTGTCATGTATATTGAAACTTATGTGATTATGTATTAATGAAATTATCTATAAATGGTGTTCATAAATGAAAGTTGAGTATTTATTTATGATTTGAGTATAAATATGAAGTGAATTGAATGATTGGAAAGTTTGAGAAATTGATGAGAAATTGTTGAAAATTGATGTGATAATTGGGAGTTGTGGAATAAAATGATTATTGGAAGTGTTTTTCACAGGTTCTGAAGAACTGTTTTCTCCATTTTTAGCCGATACTCTACCGGATTTTCTATAAAATTTTCAGAACCTCAAATGAATTTATAATTTCTATAAATAACTTAAATGAGTCAAATCTCCCAAATAGCATTTCATCATCATAAAGAAATAAATTAAGGAAGGATAAAAATAATTGAGATAAAATATGGTGTTTCGGTACACTGTGTGGCATATCTTGCTTGGCTATACTATAGACGGGTAAGGGGTGTCATATTTAGTGGTATTAGAGCACAGTTTAGGCATTTCTGGGTCTAGATCGAGTCCATACCATGCATTGCATTTGTAAGAGTCAAGGTGACACTAATGTAGATCTGTTTGTCTTTGTTATTTTGATTAGGATATGGACCCCACATCTCATAGGGCAGTTGAGGAGGAAGTGGAGAGTCATGCTCCACCTGTAACAGCTGAAACTGGGGGTAGGGGAGAACCTGCTCCACCAGCTCTAGGAGAGCTTGCACAGCCTCCACAGGCCATATTTCACCAAATGGCTGAGTTTTTCAGACAAATGGCAGGGGTAATGCCACCACCACCACCTCCACAGCAGAAAATCCCATTTGGAAAAATCGAGAAAATTTGGAGCAGTGGATTTCTTTGGCAAGAGAGAAGATGATTCTGTTGCAGTTGAGAACTAGTTGAACAGAACAGGGAGAGTTTTAAAACAACTCCACTGCACTCTAGAGCAAAACTTAGAAGCTACTGTATCACTACTGCAAGATGATGCCTATCAATGGTGAGATACAGTATCCAGTGAAGTGCAGCTAGAACAAATAACCTGGGACTTCTTCCTCTTAGAGTTCAAAAAGAAGTATGTGGGTAGTGCATATCTGAAAGAGAGAAGAAGAGAATTCATTAACCTAAGGCAGAGACAGCTGATAGTGGTAGAGTATGAAAAAGAATTTGTTAGACTAAGCCATTATGGAAAGGAGATAGTCCCTAATGAGGCCGAGAGGTGTAAAAGATTTGAAGAGGGGCTAAATGAAAACATAAAGATAATGATCACTATCTTGGGAATCACAGACTTCATTAAGTTAGTCGAAGCTGCAATAAAAGTTGAGAAAGTCAGAATAAGTGAGCAGACTAGAAGAGAGAGATAGTAGAAGAGGGGCCCGGGTCAGTCTATCTCATCTCCTGCATCAGGAAAGAAGTTCAGAGGTCCACCTGCTCAGAGATTAGGTCAGCCTCAAGGTCAGGGTCAGTCCCAGGGGCCCAGGCCACAGTTTACACCTAGGAGAGGCTAGTCCACACCATCAGTGGGCAGCTCTCCAGGGACGGTGTTCAGAGGACCAGCCCCAGCATCTTCTGCTTGTCCATATTACCTGAAGTGGCATAAGGGGGAGTGTTAGAAAGTGACGGGTACCTGCCTAAGGTGTGGGTCAACAAAGCATCAGTTAAGAAACTGTCCACGCAGAACTGCCACACCGCCTCAAAGACAAGCAGATAGACACCGCCTCGCACCTCAAAAGGGTAGGAAGTCCAGTAAATCTGAGGCAGTTGGTCCATCACAGAGACCTACATTTGAGCCAGCCGAGAGGCCAGAGACTAAAGCACCTACCAAAGCCTATGCCATGAGAGCTTAGGAGGAGCAAGATGCCCCGGATTTTATCAGGGGTATGTTCTCCCTCTACAACATATCTGTGTATGCATTGGTGGATCTAGGATTCACTCATTCATACATCTGCATCAACCTATCCATAGAAAGGGGGATACTAGTAGGGAAAAGTGACCAAGACATTCTAGTCACTAATATATTAAGCCACAGTGTAGTGGTGAATAAGGTTTACAAAGGTTGCCCGTTAAGGATTCAGGGATATGAATTCTTGGCAGACCTGATTGAATTGCCTTTCCATGAGTTTGACTTGATTTTGGGAATGGGCTGGTTATCACGTCATTAGGCAATGGTTGATTGCAAATTGAAGAGGATTTCCTTGAAAACTCCTGAGGGTAATGAGATTACAGTTATGGGGGAAAGAACAGATTTCTTGTCAAATGTCATCTCAGCCATAGTTATAAGAAAACTGATGAGAAAAGGCTATGAAGCCTACCTAGCACATGTGGTGGATACTAGGCAGGCTAAGCCAAATCTGTGTGACATACCCACAGTAAGAGACTTCCCAGATATGTTCCCTGAAGAATTACCTGGCTTGCCACCAAAAATGGAAGTTGAATTTGCTATTGAGATACTGCCGAGTACAGCATCAATCTCTATTGCTCCTTATAGGATGGCACCTACTGAGTTAAAGGAGCTGAAAATCCAGTTGCAGGAGTTACTGCATAAGGGGTTCATACACCCCAGTGTGTCGCCATGAGGAGCTCCAGTGCTGTTTGTAAAGAAAAAGGATGGGACTTTGAGATTATGTATCGATTACTGGCAGTTGAATAAAGTGACTGTGAAGAACAAATATCCGTTGCCTAGAATTGATGATCTGTTTGATCAGTTGAACGGAGCAGGAGTATTTTTTAAAATTGATCTTAGATCAGGGTATCATTAGTTAAGGGTCAAGGATGCAGATGTGCCAAAGACTGCATTCAGGACCCGGTATAGGCATTATGAGTTCCTGGTGATGCCCTTTGGCCTAACAAATGCACCAGCAGCATTCATGGACCTTATGAACCGTATCTTCCATCCATACCTAGATCAGTTCATAGTGGTCTTTATTGATGATATTTTGGTGTATTCCAAGACCAGGGAAGAACATGATGAACATTTGAGAATTGTCCTGCAAACCCTGAGAGGAAAGAAGCTGTATGCTAAGTTGTCCAAGTGTGACTTCTGGTTGAATGAGATTGCATTCCTTGGACACATAGTATATGCTGATGGGATTAAAGTGGATCCCAAAAAAATAAAAGCAATGATAGAATGGAAGCCTCCCAGAAATACAACTGAGGTCAGAAGTTTCTTGGAGCTAGTTGGGTATTATAGAAGATTTGTGAAGGGATTTTCTTTAATAGCTGCTCCAATGACCAAGTTGTTACACAAGAATATTAGATTTGACTGGAATGACAAGTGTCAGGCCAATTTTGAGAAGTTGAAGGCTATGTTGACAGAGGCACCAGTGTTAACACAGCTTGTGTCAGGAAAGGACTTTGTGGTCTACAGTGATGCCTCGCATAATGGGTTAGGGTGTATTAATGCAAGAGGGGAAGGTGGTCACCTATGCTTCCAGGCAGCTGAGGCCATATGAACAGAATTACCCTACCCATGATTTAGAACTTGCAGCAATCATTTTCGCATTGAAGATATGAAGGCACTACTTGTATGGTGAAAAGTGCTACATTTACACAGATCACAAAAGTCTAAAATATTTACTAACCCAGAAGGAGCTCAACCTTAGACAGAGGTGATGGATTGAGTTCCTAAAGGACTATGATTGTGTGATTGATTAGCATCCTGGGAAGGCAAATGTAGTTGCTAATGCTTTAAGTAAAAAATCCATCACAACTTTGAGATCATTGAATGTCCATCTATCCTTGGCTCTAAATGAAGCTATTTTGGCTGAGTTGCAAGTGAGGCCAAACCTGCTACAACAGATTTTAGATGGGCAGAAGGTATATGAGAAGTTAATGGCTAGTATGAGCAAAATCTCAAAAGGGAAGGGAACTGACTATGAAGTGAAAGCAGATGGGTGTCTGTACTATAAAGGAAGAGTGTGTGTACCTGATGATAGGGAATTGAAAGCCAGTATTCTAAAGGAAGCACACACCAGTGTTTATGCTATGCACCCAGGAAGTACAAAAATATATCATGATCTGAAGTTTCATTATTGGTGGCCTGGTATGAAGAAGGACATAGCTGACTATGTGACTAAATGCTTGACATGTCAGCAAGTCAAGGCAGAACATCAAGTTTCATCAGGTTTGTTACAGCCTATACGCATACCTTAATGGAAATGAGATCGGTTCATCATGGATTTTGTAAGTGGTTTAGCTCTCACCCAGA
Source organism: Hevea brasiliensis (assembly GCF_030052815.1). Classification (NCBI taxonomy): domain Eukaryota; kingdom Viridiplantae; phylum Streptophyta; class Magnoliopsida; order Malpighiales; family Euphorbiaceae; genus Hevea; species Hevea brasiliensis. The sequence continues at coordinate 98,442,724 of NC_079501.1, forward strand.
AGAAGCATGATGCAGTATGGCGATAGTAGATAGATTGACAAAGTCAGCACACTTTCTGCCAGTTAGGACTGACTACTCACTGGAGAAGTTAGCAGAATTGTATATCAGTGAGATAGTTAGACCGTATGGAATTCCACTTGCCATCATATCTGATCGAGGCCCAAGGTTTACATCGAGATTTTGAAAGAAGTTGCATGAATCCTTGGGTACACAACTCCACTTCAGCACAGCTTTCCATCCTCAGACGGATGGGCAATCAGAAAGAGTAATCCAGGTAAACAATTGAAACCAATTAAACTAATACAAATATTGAATTGAAATGATAATAATAACATGAAATATATGTCAGGTCCTTGAGGATATGCTGAGGAGTTATGTCATTAAGTTTGAGGGAAGTTGGGATAGATACCTCCCACTAGCAGAATTTGCATACAGCAATAGCTACCAAGCTAGCATCTAAATGGCCCCGTGTAAAGCATTGTATGGGAGAAAATGTAGAACCCCAGTGTGTTGGACTGAATTGGGTGAAGATAGACTGGTAGGGCCAGACCTGGTGAAACAGACTGAGGAGAAGGTAAAGTTAATCAAAGGCAATCTGAAAGTTGCCTCAGATAGACATAAATCTTATGCCGATTTGAAGAAAAAAGAGATAGAATATGAAGTTAGAGATAAGGTGTTTCTTAAAGTCTCACCATGGAAAAAGGTATTGAGGTTTGGAAGAAAAGGTAAGTTAAGCCCTAGGTTCATTGGCCCATATGAAGTCATTGAACGTGTGAGTCCAGTGGCTTATAAGCTAGCTTTACCATCAGAGCTGGACAAGATCCCCAATGTGTTCCACGTATCTATGCTAAGAAGATACCGCTCAGATCGTTCACATGTCATCTCCATGGAAGAAATTGAAGTACAACCGAATTTGACATATGAAGAAGAACCCATACGGATCCTGGCTCGAGAAGTGAAAGAGTTAAGGAATAAGTAGATTCCACTAGTGAAAGTGCTTTGGAGGCACCACAACACCGATGAGGCAACTTGCGAAAGTGAAGAGACGATGAGGCAATAGTTCTTTCATCTATTTGCATCAGGTAAATTTCGAGGATGAAATTTAAATTAGAGGGCAAGAGTTATAACACCCTCACTGTAGCAATTCCGTACATTCTACTGTTCAGGTGATCGATGTCGGTCCAGACTGCTAGAACATCTAGAAAAAAATATTTAGACTAAAGTGAGGAGCCATAATTAACTCAAATAATAATAAGAAAAATTAAGGAAAAATTTTAAAAATAAAATACAACTAAGTTAAATGAGCCGGTGCCCTAGCGATGGTAACCCAGTGGGAAGTTGCGGTCTTCGCACCTAGAAGCCCTAAACCCGGGATAAAATTCATGAAATAATTTTTGAAATTCCAGAGAAGAGTCATTGAGGTTTCTATGGCATTAGAATGCCAAGAAAAGGTTTAGAAAAATTTTTCGATTGGTACAAACAATTTTGGCTTTTTGAGCCAAACGGAGGGCATTTTGGTCATTTCATCTTCGGAGACAATTTTTGACCAACTTGTCTAATTGAGTAAATAAATTATATGACATAAAATGTGAGCAAATATTTATAATAATTTAATAAAAAATGATTACAAGGGAAAGAAAAAGAAAAATGAATTTAAACTTAGTTATTACACAAGCATGATGTAAGCTTGATGTAATTAAAAGCCCTTAGCCAATCAAAATTTAACAAATACATTTATAAGACATTAAATAAGAGAAAAGAAGTCAAAATAGGAAAAAGCATTCTGCTCACCTTCAACTTCTTCCCCGAATCTCCATGGCCATTTTTCTTCACCATATTTTCAAGCTTTAAGCTTAAATTTTCTCTTTATCTATCCATCAAAATTCCTAAGCCCCTTTACTAAAATTTATCCCCACATCAAGAGGAACATTTTGATTATCAAAAAGTGAGGAAATTCCAAAGTTTCTAGAAGTGCAAGAAGTAGTTAAAGTGAGGTTAGTGCCAATTAATCTTAATTACTTTGTGTATACATCATGGAGAACATGAAGTGAGTGTGAAACTAAGCTAACTTAAATAAATTTTGCATGGCTGAATTTCACCAAAATTTTAGCAGCCTTAGGGTACATTAGGGTTCCTTTGATTTGAATGAATTATAGTTGTACATGGCTGCCATTGAATATGAACTTGATGCCTTAACTCATTGATTGCATGTATATGAAGCATTGAAGTTGTTGGAGTTAGGGATTAGGGGAAAACTTGGGATTTTGCTTATGTGTGGGTAAATGAAAGTTTAATGGTCAATTAGTGACCATTTGGCTGAGTATAATGAGGAAATGAAGTGAATGGTAGCTTGGGATTTGAGATTGGGTGTGCTGCCTTGAGTGCCCTACAGGTCTGGATGTGAGTCCAGCATGTTTGGGCAGCTATAACTTGGGTTGTGTAGGTTCAATTGGTGCAAGGCCAATTGGACATGAAATTAAACACATAATGGCACAATTTTGGTGAAGGAACTCTATCCAGAAACTAAACATAGGATGCCCTAAAAATTAACCAAATCCGGGTGACTTACATTCTACCTGGGCAAAATAACCAAATGAATAGTGTTCATTCATTTCGTCATAACTCAGTGTAGAAAGGTCCAATTGACCTGAATTTTTACCAATAGAAAGCTGAGACATAGCCCAACAACTTTCATGAAGAAAAAAAACCCAAAGTTTGACCATAACATGTCCAAAAATTGACCTGCAGTCAGTGTATAAAAACTGCAGAATTGATTCTACCCAGAAATTCTGGAAAAATTGCTATCCGGCTAGTTATGGTGTTTAGGCCATAACTTGAGCTACAAAACTCCAAATGGAGTGATTAAAAAAATAAATGTAACTAGACACAATAAGGAACAACTTTGATGAATAATATTTGGCCAAATTCTCACTATAGAATGGCCTAATGGAACAGTGAACTCTAGCACCCAAAACTGAAATTTTTGATTTATTCTCCATTGGTTAGAAGTATGAATTGGCAATTAATGCCAACACTTTTGGGAACCAAAATGTGATAAATTTATGTGATTAGGACTCATGTAGCTATTATGCATTGGAAAGTCAATAATTTGACCTAAATAGTAAAATGAATAGTAACCTTACATGTAAAGCATGAAAATTCAATAAAAAATTTTGTAATGTGCCCTAGTACACCTAGTAAGATTGGTTTGGATAGGTTGGCATGCCAATAGGGTTCAGTTAGAAGTACTACACATGGCATTATGCTATTCTATGATTTTATGACTTTTAGCTATTCTGATATTATGGTGATACTTGGCCTTGTACCTAATAATTATTACAGCTTATTAGCTGTTCTGTTGCACACCGGGAGATACATATGTGACCGATGGTGTGACGGCCCAAGGTATTTGGTACCCAGTGCCAGTTTACCCGTTTATCCAGTCCAGTCATCCAGTATAGGTTACTTGGGTAACCAAAAATGAAAGTTGATAAATTTAATGAAATAATGGATATAACAAGTACCAAATAAATAAGACTACAAATAATTACCAAAAATTTGTCTACATGAGACATCAATATACACACTGTATATTTATTTTTTTTTTAGTTCTTTTTATTTTATTATTGGTACCACTAAGTATTATTGCTTAGTGCGTTGCCTTTTGCCACGCGTAGGTACTGGAGATACAGAGCGCGATCCCAGTAGACCCCAGTCAGGGTGAAAGTCAGATCTGCTAGTGTTCTGTGTCACCTCTCAGCTACAGTGCATTAGTAGGATGCTAGGCTACATTTTGTATTTTGTGTTTTGTATTTTTGTAAATTTTGTAATTAAACTTTTATTTTATCATGTATATTGAAACTTATGTGATTATGTATAAATGAAATTATCTGTAAATGGTGTTCATAAATGAAAGTTGCGTATTTATTTATGATTTGAGTATAAATATGAAGTGAATTGAATGATTGGAAAGTTTGAGAAATTGATGAGAAATTGTTGAAAATTGATGTGATAATTGGGAGTTGTGGAATAAAATGATTATTGGAAGTGTTTTTCACAGGTTTCGAAGAACTGTTTTCTCTATTTTTAGTTGGTACTCTGTCGGATTTTTTATAAAATTTTCGGAACCTCAAATGAATTTATAATTTCTATAAATGACTTAAATGAGTCAAATCTCCCAAAATGCATTTCATCATTATAAAGAAATAAATTAAGGATAAAAATAATTGAGATAAAATATGGTGTTCCGGTACACAGTGTGGCATATCTTGCTCGGCTATACTGTAGATGAGTAAGGGGTGTCACAGCCAAGCACTTCACCTTGGGGTGCTCCTATTCTGTTTGTGAGGAATAAGGATGAAACTTTAAGGTTGTGTATTGATTATAGACAGTTGAACAAAGTGACTGTTAAGAATAAATATTCACTTCCTCGAATTGATGACCTGTTTGATCAGCTACAAGGAGCAAGGTACTTTTCCAAAATAGAATTGTGGTCAGGTTATCACCTGCTGAGGATCAGAAGTGAGGATGTGCCAAAGACAGCATTCAGGACTAGGTATGGTCGTTATGAGTTTCTAGTGATGTGTTTTGGACTCACCAATGCATCAGTGGCCTTTATGGACTTAATGAATAGGGTGTTTAGGCCGTTCCTATATCACTTTGTCATTGTATTCATAAATGACATTTTAGTGTATCTCAAATCGAGGAAGAGCATGTGTGGCATCTGAGGATGGTGTTACAAATATTGAGGGAGCATCAGCTGTATGCAAAATTTTCAAAGTGTGAGTTATGACTGGAGAGCATCTCATTCTTAGGACATTTGGTCTCTAGTGAAGGTATTTGGGTGGACCCCAAGAAAATTAGAACAGTAACTATTTGGCTTAGGCTTACTACAGTCACTGAAGTGCGAAGTTTTCAAGGCCTAGCAGGTTACTACAGGCGTTTTGTGCAGAATTTCTCCAGAATAGCAGCTCCTCTAACACGGTTGACTTAAAAGAATGTCCCATTCTTCTAGTCAGATGAATGTGAGGAAAGCTTCTAAAAGTTTTAACTACAGCTTCTTTGTTGACTTTGCCCGTGAGTGGAGAAGGGTATAAGTATACTATAATGTTTCTAGAGTTGGGTTAGGGTGTGTCTTGATGTAGCATGATAAAGTAGTGGCTTATGCTTTAAGACAGTTAAAAAAGCATGAGCAGAACTACCCCACTCATAATATGAAAATGGCGGCTGTAGTCTTTACACTAAAAATCTAGAGGCATTACCTATATGGTGAAATGTGCGAAATATACATCGACTATAAAAGCTTCAAATATATTTTTCAATAGAGGGATTTAAATTTGAGGCAAAGGAGATGGATGGAGTTCTATGCAGTTGGTTACATAAGACAGGCAGGAGTTGGTACAATGATCTCATGGCAAAAAGTAGACTAGAAGCTCATAACATCACGAAACTAAGAAGTACAAGTGCTTTTATCATGGAGAAAAGTCTTATATTAGCAATGATTTTTGATAAGGTGCATGCAAAGATAGTTATTTCAGAAGGGAGCTTTATGAGATATTTTATGGCAGGAAGTGTAGATCTTCTTTATGTTAGACAAAAGTTGGAGAGGTGAGAGTGCATGATTTAGATCTGGTGCAATACACTTCAGAGATGGCTCCTTTGATCATGGAACGTTTAAAGACAACTTTCAGCTGGCAGAAAAATTATGTAGATCCAAGGCGAAAAGATGTAGAATTTATAATGGGGGATTATGTGTTCTTGAAGGTTTTTCCTATAAAAGGGTGTGACACCCCTCACCTGCCTACAGTGTAGCCGAACAAGGCATGTCACACTCGGTGCCGGAGCACCCTATCTTATCTTATCTCAATTTATTACTTCTTAATTATCACATTCAATTTTCATTAAATTTCTGTGGAGACACTGACGGAGTTTCCCCTCATCTCTTAATAATTTGACGATTTCCCACCTATGTGAAACAATTACAATTATCTTTATATATATTCTCAAATTCGTTTTCTCACTCAGAACATCAATAAGTTTCACTCATATAAATACATAAGAAATTCAAATCATTTTCATACATACACAATTCAAATATGAAATTTAAAACTGTATTAATTTACATCATGTGCACATTTAATGTACAAAAATACATAATTTACATTACATATCCAAAATTTAATCACAATGATCAAAAATAAAATACAAGCTTGTGGACACTACCAAAATATGCACTGCTGAGGAGGTGACACTCGGGACTCAAATACATATCAAAACTTTTAATCTCCTAGTCTATGGTCTACTGGGTTCTCTGGCCAAATCTTCAGTATCTACGCATTGCAAAAGCAACGCGCTAAACATAAAGCTTAGTGGTGCCAATAATACAAGAAAATATAATATGTAAATAAAAGTAAAAATTTCTTAGTTATTGTGCTTATAAGAAACAAATAATTACTAACTTATTGTTTAATCGAAGGCTAATTACATCTTATGATATTAACTCTTTCTAGTATTTTATTAATCATTTTCTTGATGATTTTGAACCTTTTTTTATTGTAATCATTCTTATTCTTTATCTTGATATTTAATTTCCTTACTTACTTTAATAATCAATTCAATTACATTTATATTTTTTCATGCCCAAGTAACTTATACAAATTTACCAGACTGGATAAATGGGTAAACTAGCGCTGGGTACCAGGTACCTCGGGCCGTCACACCATCGATCACAATCTGTCTCCCGGTGTGCAGACAGAATGGCTAATAAGCCATAAAAGCAATAAGGCATAAAGCCAAGTATAACATCATAATCAGTATAGCCATAGGCTATCATATCACAGAATGACAAGAAGCCATACGCAGTACTGCTATCAGAACCCTATTGGCATGCCAACCTATCCAAACCAATCACACTAGGCCTACTAGGGCATTTAACACTTTTAATTATGCAATTTTTTTGGAATTGAAATTTAATTGTTACTATTCATTTCATTAGTCAACTAAAATATTGACTTTTTCATAGATAATAGGTATATTGGATCTAATATCCCTAACATACCACATTTTATATTCTAAAATTGTTGGCATTGGTTGCTAATACCATTATAAAGCTTAGTGTTGGTTATTTTAAAATTTTCAGATTTCAAGCACCAAGTTTACTGTTTCATTGGTCATTTGTATAGTAGAAATTTGATAAAATTCTCTTCATGAAAGTTGTTCCTTTATATGTCTTCTTTAATTTCCTTTTTGAATCACTCCATTTGGAGTTTTCTAGCTCATGTTATGGCCATTTTACCATAACTGATTGGATAGACTTTTACCCAGAATTTCTGGGCAATTCTGGTTCTGCTAGATTTGGTAGCTCAAATTTGGTTAGCAATTTCATTTGGTTAAGTTCAAAACTAGAGTTTGTGTTCTACATGAAAGTTGTTCTAAATTATCTAAGCTTTTCATTGATATAAATTTCAGGTCAATTGGACCTTTCTACACTGAGTTATGACCAAATGAATGAATACTGTTCATTTGGTCATTTTGCTCAGGCAGAATGTGTGTTACCCGGATTTGGTCAATTTTTAGGTTAGTCTATTATGGTTTTCTGGGCAGGATTCCTTCATCAAAGTTGTGCCATTATATATCTAATTTCATTTCCAATTGGCCTTGCAACAATTGAACCTCCACAACTCTAGTTATAGCTGCCCAAACTTGCTAAACTCACATCCAGCCCTGCAGGTCACTCAAGGCAGCACATCTAACCTCAATTCCCATGTCACAAATCACTTCATTTCCTAATCAAACATAACCAAATGGTCACTGATTGACCATTAGAACTTCCTTTCACCAATACATGAGCAATATCCCAAATTTGGTGTCCCAAACCCTAACTCCAACAACTTTAATTCTCCATATACATGCAATCAATGAATTAAGACATCAAATTCATGTTCAATGGCAGCCATGTATAACTATATTTCAATCTAATCAATGAAACCCTAATGTACCCTAAGGCTGCCAAAATTTCATGGGATATAATCATGTATTTTTTTTTTTAATTTCTATCAATTTTTCAACTTAACTTAGCTTAAATTCAAGTTTAGAAGGAATTAAGAACAAGGACTATAGCACTAACCTCTTGGCTGATTTTCTAGCTTGTTCACCCCTCACTTTCTTTTACTTTCTCTTCTTCTAATTGTTGCCCAAGTCTTGCTCTAGTGGTAAGGGAGATTTTTGTGAAGAGAGGGTGAGGTTTTAAGGTGAATTGAAGTGGGATTCAAAGCTTATGGGAGCTTTAATGGTGGAGAGGGGTTTGGGGATTTGGTTCAACGGGATAGAGGTAAGGGAAGACAAAAAATTTTGGTTCATTTTCTGCCCATTTGTCTTCTTGAATTGGGTTTAGAATGAGGTGTCACAATGTGATTGGGTGGAGGCACACTAATGACATCATGTGATGTCATAATTTCCAATTTTCTTTCCTTTTCTTTTCTTTTCTTTTCTACCCATTTTAATTAAATTTTTAGCAATATTTATTCACATTTTATGTCACATAAATTATTTATTTAACTGGACAAGTTGGCAAAAAATCATATCTGAAGACGAAATGACCAAAATGCCCTCCGTTTGGCTTATTGAGCCAAAATTGTCTATACCGATCTAAAAATTTTTCTAAGCATTTTCATGGCATTCTAATTCCATCGAAAACTCAATGACTCTTCTCTAGAGTCCCAAAAATTATTTTATGAATTTTCTCCTAGGTTTAGGGCTTCTAGCTACGAAGACCGCAACTTTCCACTAGGTTACCCATCGCTAGGGCATCAGCTCATTTAACTTGGTTTTATTTAATTTTTAAATTTTTTTTAAAATTTTTCTTATCATTATTTGAGTTATTTATGACTCCTCACTCTAGCCTAAATATTTTTCCAGACGTTCTAGCTATCCAGACTGACACCGGTCACCAAAATAGTAGAATGTACGAAATTACTACAGTGAGGGTGTTACATGAGATTTGGAAAGAAAAGCAAGTTGGCACCTCATTACATAGGACCTTTTGATATCACGGAAAGAGTAGGAGTAATTGCCTATCAATTGGAGTTGCTATCAAACCTTTCTCATGTCCCCCCAGTATTCCACATTTCTATACTTAGGAAGTATGTTTTCGATCATTCTCATGTATTTTAACTAAACACAGTGGAGTTAAATGAGAATTTAACCTTTGAGGAGCAACCAGTAGCCATAGTAGACTATCAGAAGAAACAGCTTTGGTCAAGGCAGATCCTTATGTTTAAAGTCCTGTGGAGGAGTCAATCTGTGGAGGAATGCATTTGGGAGTCAGAGTGGGATATGCACAGTAAGTACCCATATTTATTTGATATATAATTCTGTGTCATTGTTCTGCCTTATGTAAAATTCAATGACGAATTTTTTGCAAGGGGAGAAAAATGTAACACCCCAAATTTTTAAATAATTATTTTATATGTAATTATATGATTTTTGACTAGTTTAGCGGGCCTAGGAGAGGCAATATGATATTGTTGTGATGTGGGCCTGAGGCCATTGAATGTAGAAATCTTGTTTGAGTTACCTTGTAGGTTAGGTAAGTTATAGGTACAAAGGAAATTCTGCAGGTTTTCTAGCATAAATTTAGGATGTCTTTGACTCTTTAACTCTCTTATTTTATTTTAATATTAATAAATTCATGGATATAATTAATTGTTTAGGTGATCCGGGTTAACTTTTCTCCTTGCCCAGCCACCTCAGTGATCTTCTGTTAATCTGTGAGTAGATATTGATTTTATTTATAATTTCAATATTATTATACATATAAGGCATGCTCATGCATTTACTTATAATTATATGTATATAGCTATTATGGGCACACTTTGTATTGCATTATTATTTGATAAAGTTGATGTGGGTATCGCCTTAAGATAATTTAGAGCTATGTGCATGTGTCAGCATGTGTGAGATGTGGCACTGGATATGGGTATGACAGACAAATTGGCTTGAGCTAGTCTCACTTTGGGCCTGGTCCTTTTTATGATAAGTCAGGGTAAGTATGGTTTTGAGTTGATCTCGCTGATGAAGGAGCGGAAGCATGTTGATTAGTTCATTGGAGCATTGAATTTCAAAAAATTTCTTCTAGGGTTACATGCATCATACTACATCTGTTATGTGCCTAATTAATTTTAATGCTCAATTGCATATTAAAACACTTTTAATATGTATTAGGATCTATGTTTTCCATTCAAGATTGTGAATTAACAAATTAATTCATTTAAACCCTAGTTTAAAAGAAGAGTTAGAGCACTAACCTCTTTCATGCACTATAGATGTAATTGGCACCTTTAGGAAGCACCTAGAACCCCAAGTGTTGTCTCTCTAGCTTGTCCACACCAAGATCACCAATGGGCAGCTCCCAATTTGCTTCTCAAGCCTTTGCCAATCAATTATAAATTAGGTTTTTGCCTTTAGAGAGGTTGTATATGTGTATAGGACATTAGAAACAATTTCTAGCAATTTTAATTCAAAGGATTTTGGGCAAATCTCTTTGAATTGATGAGACAAGATGAAGAGGAGAGGGAGAGAGGTGTGCCGCCACACTTGAGAGAAAATAAGAGTATTTGTGATTCACCTTTTCTTTTCCCTTTTATATAATTAGGTCATTAAGTCACTTAAACCCTATGCCACATGTCACCATCACATTGCATTTTATTTTTAATTGACTTAATCTCATTAAGCCAAGTGTCAAAGCTAGACTTAATCTTAACTTTGATCACCTTGCATGACAGGAAGACAAATGGCAAACTTATATGATGCTATGTGTCACCATCTCATGGTGCCACATGTCACCATGTGAATGACCAAATTACCCTTATGTTGTAATTTTGAGTTCTCAACCCAAAATCATTATTTCTCCTCTTCTAATCAATTTATATCAAATATAAATTAATCAATTAATCTCTATTAATTAATTTCTCATAATTAAATTCATATTTAAATACTTTAAATATAAATTTAACTTATACTATACATCCAATAACCTAGATTTGGTTTCAAGCCATGCTAGGGACTTTATAATCTTATTGCAAACTAAACATATTTAATTAATCAATTAAACTCTTTAATTAATTAATTAAATCACATTTAACTTAGTGATTAACTTGTGTATGTGTGTGACGTACTAGGCTCATCACTAATTGACAATGAGATATGATATCAACTCTTAATATCATCAAAACTCTTTCTTACCATGAATGATTTCTCTAAATCATTTTAGGCATCTCATAGACCATGGTTGACACCTAGCATAGCGTGTCATGGCCACCCAATCAGTAACAAGGAATACCTTAAATGAACCTATAATCATATGTTACCATGCACTAGAATCTCTCTGTTACAAAATTTCAATTCGAGCTGGAATCATGGTTTATGTCAAACCCCATTTGCTATGAATATTATGTTCTCTTTTAATTTTGGTTCTTGATTAATTAGATTTTCTTGTCAGAAACTCTTTTCTGACTAAATTTGTCTGTCCTGGCTAGGAACTTAAAACATCAAGAACAATTAAATGAACATAGGATTTTATCCCTATTTACTTAGGGTAACAGATTCCATCTTGATCAACACCTATCTCCATATATAACTAGTAGGAGCCAACACATGCCCATATACCCATACACAGTACAAGTATGAAAGTAGTATCAAACTCAAACCACCTATATATAAGATAACTGTGTTATCTCAGGTCTAAAGATTATACGCACTGATATGATATATGACAATGCATTGACAAGAGTAAACTCCATGTGCTTGTCATATGCGTCACTGGTTCGGCCTATTTGTCATGTGTAAGTGCCTGTCATGTTTGTTATATGGCATGAGACTCACTATTCCATCTTATTTATATCTCATATAAATACCTTGGGAATAAACATGAATACAATCTTTCTGGATAAGTCATGTCTTATGTGAAGTATCCTCGATTGTGAACCAATTTATGATACTTTGTGCTAGAAATACTGTCACTCATATTCTTAACAACTTAAGAATAAAATTTCTAATAAAATATCAATGGACCTTTTCTATTACACATAAATATATTATGTAAACAGAAAAGTGAAATTGCCTTTTATTAATAAAATATGTACAAGATACATACAAAATGATATGCTCTAGGGCATACTATTAACAATCTCCCACTAGCACTAGAGCCATTCATTAGAGTATCTCAGACCCATCTTCTCAAGATGTCGGTCTAACTAAGCTTGTGACATAGCCTTAGTGAATGGATCAGCTGGATTTTCAGCTGATGCTATTTTCTGCATGGCTACATCGCCTCGCCCAACTATCTCTCTAATAATGTGATAGCATCTTTCTATGTGTTTAGATTTTTTGTGAGACCAAAGTTCCTTATATCCAAATAGCCTCATTTGCAGTATCTAATGCAGCAATATACTCAGCTTCTATAGTGGAATCAGCAGTCGTACTCTCTTTGGAACTCTTCCAACTAACTGCACCTCTATTACAAATGAACACAAACCCAGTGATAGACTTTCTATCATCGATATCTGATTGGAAATCAGAATCAGTATAACCATCCAATTGCAAGTCACCACCTCCATAAATCAAGAATAAATCCTTAGTTCTTCTCAAGTACTTAAGGATATTCTTGACAACTATCCAGTGTCCCAAACCTGGATTGGATTGAAATATGCTAGTTAAACTAACAGCATGTGCGATATCCGGCCTAGTACACATCAATACATACATCAAATTTTCAATAGCTGAAGCATATGGAATCTTAGCTATTTTACCTCTTTCTTCAGGTGTCTTTAGAGACATCTTTTTAGAAAGGTGGATATCATGTCTCACTGGTAACAATCCTCTCTTGGAATCAAGCATGTTAAACCTCTTTAACACCTTTTCCAAGTATAGACTTTGGGATAAACTAATTATTTTTTTCGCTCTATCTCTATAGATGCGAATTCCAAGAATATAGGTTGCCTTCCCTAAGTCTTTCATGGAGAATGTATTTGACAACCACCTTGATAGTTGTCAACATACCTATGTTATTACCTATTAACAGAATGTCATCCACATATAAGACAAGGAAAGTGATAGCACTATCACTAACCTTCTTATATACACATGGCTCATCCACATTTTTGATAAAACCAAATGACTTAATGGCTTCATCAAAACGGATGTTCCAACTCCTTGAAGCTTGTTTCAACCCATAAATGGATCGCTTTAGCTTGCACACCTTGAAACTATCTTGGGATTCAAAACCCCTAGGTTATTCCATGAAAATATTTTCTTCAATGTATCCATTGAGAAAAGCTATTTTGACATCCATCTGCCAAATCTCATAATCATAGTATGCAGCTATTGCTAATAGAATCCTAATTGATTTAAGCATTGCAACAGGCGAGAAAGTCTCCTCATAGTCGATTCCTTGTCTTTGGCGAAATCCTTTCGCTACTAGCCTTGCTTTATAGGTCTCTACCTTTTCATCAGAACTAATTTTCTTCTTGAAAAACCCATTTATTCCCTATAAGTACAATACCTTTAGGGGGGTCAACAATATCCCAAACTTGATTCTTATACATGGAATCAATTTTGGATTTCATAGCTTCAATCCATTTTGAAGAGTCTATATCTGATATAGCTACTTCATAGGTAAGTGGATCATCTCCATGATCTACTTCTTCATGAGTAAACAACTCTTGTTCATCTTCATGAAGAAAACCGTATCTCACTGGTGGGTGAGATATCCTGGTTGATCTGCAAGGAATTACTGTAGATGTTTCATTAATAGGTGTAGATTGACTAGATGGATCTATATCCATTTGATCTGTTGGTTGGTCAAAATTCTCGAATTCTAACTCTATTTGCCTTCTTTTGCCTCATTCTTGAATAAATTGTTATTCAAGAAATATGACATCTCTGCTTACCACAACCTTTTGTGATGTAGGCAAATAAAAATAAAATCCAAAACTTTCTTTTAGATATCCAACAAATCGACCTTTTTCTGATCTGATTTTTAATTTATCCGTGTTTATCTTTTTGATATAAGCTGGACAACCCCAAATCTTAACATGCCTAAGACTCAGTTTTCTTCCATGCCATATCTCATAAGGTGTGGAAGAAACTGATTTTGATGGAATCCTATTCAGAATATGCAAAGCTGATTCTAATGCAAATCCCCAAAAGGAGATTGGCATATCAGTATAACTCATCATATTACGTACCATATCTAATAGGGTACGATTTCTCCTTTTAGATACACTATTCAGCTGTGGCATTCCTAGAGGAGTCAGCTGGGAAACAATGCCATGCTCTTTCAAGTATTCATCAAATTCAGTACTTAAGTATTCACCTCCACGATCTGATCGAAGAGTTTTAATACTTTTTCCTGTTTGATTGTTTACTTCAGATTTAAATTCTTTGAACTTTTCAAAGGATTCATTTTTGTATTTCATTAAATACAAATACCCAAACTTTGATTTATCATCAGTAAAGGTAATAAAGTAATGAAAACCGCCTCTAGCCATTTCCTTAAATGGACCACATACATCACTATGTATTAGCTCTAAAATATTTTTAACTCTTAGTCCTTGTCTAACAAAGGATGATCTAGTCATTTTACCTTGAAGGCAGGATTCACAAGTTGGAGTAGGTTCAGAACTCAATGAGGATAAAATCTCAATTTTCTCCAGTTTGCAATTCTATCTTCTGCAACATGACCTAATCTTAAGTGTCAAATGTATTTTGAACTTGAGTTGATTTTCATCATGGCATTACATTCATTTAGATTGCTTGCTTTCAATTTGTGTTTATCATTATTATCCAAATAATAAAGACCATTATGCATATAACCTAAGCCAACATATTTTTTTCCAAAATAAATATTGCAAACATCATATGTGAACTGAAATTCATAACCATTTCTAGTCAAACTAGATATAGAAATGATGTTTTTAAAAGCATCGAGCACATACAAAATATTATTCAAATACAAAACATGTCCACACATGTAAAAAGATTTAGATCCTATGGCTAAAGCTTCAACAGTTGAGCCATCGCCAATCCAGAGCCTAACATCTCGAGCGTGCAAGCTGCTACTGTTTGCTAGTTCCTGCATATCATAAGAAATGTGAGAACTGGCACCAGTATCTAAAACCCAAGCTGTAGATGAACTATGAGCATCATCAGCATCTAAACCTTTTTATCCTTCAGAGAAGCAAGATACTCTGGGCAGTTCCTTTTCCAGTGCCCATCCTTCTAGTAGTGGAAACACTTTCCTTTGCCTCCATCAGTTTTGGTTGTCCCTTTCTTTTTGGTTATCTTCTTAGAAGGTCTTGGAACTTGAGGTTTCTTTTTCTTATTGTCCTTCTTCTTGTTGGACTTTCTAGCAGAAAAAGATGCAATCAAAGCTACCTCTTTTCCTTTATTGCCCGGTATATTCTTTTGGACAATAACAAGCATGTTAAGTAAACTAGCCAAGGTGTATTCCTGCTTAGTCATATGGAAATTTATCACAAAATTCCCAAATGACTCAAGTAGGGACTAAAGGATCAAATCCGTCTGCAGTTGAAAATCCATGTGAAAGTCAAGATGTTCCAGCTGCTCAATAAGCCGAATCATCTTATGGACATGATCTCCTACATTCTGTCCCTTAGACATCCTCATACGGAATAGCTGTCTAGATATCTCATACATAGCATTCCTGCAAAACCATACAACTCTTACAGGTGAAGAAGGATCTCACTTGCACTTTGCATGTTTTCATGCTGCTTATGTAACTCATTACTCATAGAAGCAAGCATGTAGTATTTGGCTCTCATATCATGCTTCTTCCACTTATCCAAAGTGTCATGTTCCTCTTGAGTGGCTTCTGGAGGAAAGGGACCAAGAACCTTTGAGTCTAGAATATATCCAATACGTTCTTAGTTCAAGACAAGTTTTAAATTTCTTAGCCAATCAGAAAGATTAGGTCCCGTCAATCTATTATGATCAAGTATGCTCGCAAGGATATTGGATGGTGGTGGTTGTTGTGTGCTCATTATTATCAAAAAATTAACTGCAGAAAATAACTAGATTAATTAGTAAATGTATCAAATAATTAATCAATGTGGTTATGGTCTTTTAATCAAATTGGTCCTCCCACTAACTTGGTGAATCCTACACTTCCAAAGTAGGAAATGAAAATCCTAGTTGGATGGATTTCTAGTGGGTGATTGAATTCTTATAGTCTTATTGATCATCCTCAGGCACATCCATTATTGGAATTACAATCAACTATAAGTAAGCAACTCCTTGCCCATCACATCTCATGGGAGGTTCAATCATTTATCTAGCCCCTAATGCTCAAAATCTTAGACACATCCATTATTGACTTATCTTGCATTAGTTAAGTTGATCCCATTGAGCCAGTAAATATGCAAATAATTTTATTGTCCTCAGGCACATCCATTATTGGCCATCAACTTATTTACATATTTATAACATCTCATGCTTAATAATTATTCTTAAGAAAATCTCTTAAATTAAATGCATCACATGCAAGTATTTAAAATTTCTTCAAATAATTGCCTCAATGGAGGGCCCATGATATAATTAATTTAATTATACCATTTCCAACTTAATCATTTGTTTGGAATATTTAGTGGTCGGCTTAATTACTATTATGGTCTCACTTTACACATTATCCATTTGGCATGCATATATCATATACTTGCATACATTCCCATACATCTCATTCATACATGGATAAACAATAAATATGGTATGATCATGGACTTTCTAAGAGATTCAATTCTGAGCCACCAAGAATTGAATCAGAACATTTTTAGGTGTATTTCATTCATTCATTTTATAAGAGTTGCTGAAAGAGTACATAATCAACACTTGATCTTAATTTCCTCCCACTAGTCCCACCAATGCTCTTGACCTCATTGATCTTCTTGCAATCCAATTACATTGTAATCCTTGGCATACCAAGGTGAATTTACAAGAATATGGACTTTAAAGTCCTTAAATAAATGAAATTATAACCCAAATTATTACAACACTTATAATACATGCCACCAAAAATAAAATTAATTATTTTACAACCCAAAGAAAAATAAAAGAAATAAATCCAATCACATTGGTCTTTTATTGTCCATGATCATCCATCATACATATTATCATTTAACAATTAAATAAAACATACATACTAAAATTAAATTGAATATCTCATATTCAACTAAAAAATTCAGATTTGAATCTCATTCAAACAAATTTAAAAATTCAGATTTGAATCTTATTCAAACAAATTTAAAAATTCAGATTTGAATCTCATTCAAACAAATTAAATTTAGAAACTCTTTTCAAATTTAATGCCTTAAAAACAATTTTCAAAATTTAATTGTGTAATCAAAATTCTTAATTAAACAATTTAATTAAGCATGGGCCTAAAGATATACAACAATTATATATTGAAACCCAACAACCATGCACACCAAGAGGGAAGCCCAACAACCATGCGCACCATGAGGTACACAACTATGCCGCCACCTCTTGGTGAATCTAAACAGCTTTAGATCAATCATAATTTGATCAAAATCACACAATTAAATCTCAATATTCAATCTAAATGGCAAATATAGTGGCTCTGATACCAATTGAAGGAACAGAAACATGTTGATTAGTTCATTGGAGCATTGAATTTCAAAAAATTTCTTCTAGGGTTGCATGCATCATACCACATCTCTTATGTGCCTAATTAATTTTAATGCTCAATTGCATATTAAAATACTTTTAATATGTATTAGGATCTATGTTTGTCATTCAAGATTGTGAATTAACAAATTAATTCCTTTAAACCCTAGTTTAAAAGAAGAGTTAAAGGACTAACCTCTTTGATGCACTATAGATGTAGTTGGCACCTTTAGGAAGCACATAGGGCCCCAAGTGTTGTCCCTCTAGCTTGTCCACACAAAGATCACTAATGGGCAATCCCTAATTTGCTTCTCAAGCCTTTGCCAACCAATTATAAATTGGGTTTTTGCCTTTAGAGAGATTGTATGTGTGTATAGGACACTAGAAACAATTTCTAGCAATTTTAATTCAAAGGATTTTGGGCAATTCTCTTTGAATTGATGAGACAAGATGAAGAGGAGAGGAAGAGAGGTGTACCGCCACACTTGAGAGAAAATAAGAGTATTTGTGTTTCATCTTTTCTTTTCCCTTTTATATAATTACGTCATTAAGTCACTTAAACCCTATGCCACATGTCACCATCACATTGCATTTTATTTTTAATTGACTTAATCTCATTAAGCCAAGTGTCAAAGCTAGATTTAATCTTGACTTTGATCACCTTGCATGATAGGAAGACAAATGACAAACTTATATGATGCCATGTGTCACCATCTCATTGTGCCACATGTTACCATGTGAAATGACCAAATTACCCTTATGTTGTAATTTTGAGTTCTCAATCCAAAATCATTATTTCTCCTCTTTTAATCAATTTATATCAAATATAAATTAATTAATTAATCTCTATTAATTAATTTTGTCACAATTAAATTCATATTTAAACACTTCAAATATAAATTTAACTTATACTAGACATCCAATAACCTAGATTTGGTTTCAAGCCATGCTAGGGACTTTGCAATCTTATTACAAACCAAACCTATTTAATTAATCAATTAAACTCTTTAATTAATTAATTAAATCATATTTAACTTGGTGATTAACTTGTGTATGTGTGTGACTTATTAGGCTCATCACTAATTAGCAATGAGATATGATATCAACTCTTAATATCATCAGAACTCTTTCTTACTATGAATGATTTCTCTAAATCATTTTAGGTATCTCATAGACCATGGTTGACACCTAGCATAGCGTGCCATGGCCACCCAATCAGTAATAAGGAATACCTTAAATGAACCTATAATCATATGTTACCATGCACTAGAATCTCTCTGTTACAAAATCCCAATTCGAGCTAGAGTCATGGTTTATGTCAAACTCCATTTGCTATGAATATTATATTCTCTTTTAATTCCAGTTCTTGATTAATTAAATTTTCTTGTCATAAACTCTTTTCTAACTAAATCTGTCTGTCCTGGCCAGGAACTTGAAACATCAAGAATAATTAAATGAACATAGGATTTTATTCCTATTTACTTAGGGTAACAGATTCCATCTTGATTAACACATATCTCCACATATAACTAGTAAGAGCCAACACATGCTCATATACCCATACATAGTACAAGTATGAAAGCAGTATCAAACTCAAAGCACCTTTATACAAGATAACTGTGTTATCTCAGGTTTAAAGATTATATGCACTGATATGATATATGACAATGCATTGACAAGAGTAAACTCTATGTGCTTATCATATGCGTCACTGGTTTGGCCTACTTATCATGTATAAGTGCCTATCATGTTTGTTATATGGCATGAGACTTACCATTCCATCTTATTTATATCTCATATAAATACCTTGGGAACAAATATGACTACAATCTTTCTGGATATGTCATGTCCTGTGTGAAGTATGCTCGATTGTGAACCAATTTATGATACTATGTGCTAGAAATACTATCACTCATATTCTTAACAACTTAAGAATAAAATTTCTAAGAAAATGTCAATGGACCTTTTCTATTACACATAAATATATTATGTAAACGGAAAAGTGAAATTATCTTTTATTAATAAAATATGTAAAAGATACATACAAAATAATATGCTCTAGGGTATACTACTAACAGCTGACCCCCGCATTTGAATTATTAAGAGAAAGTCCGGCTCGAGTTGATCTCGCTGGCAGATGTTAGAATTAAGAGAGCTGTGTAGGGGATCAGCTCCCATATATATGTATTTGATTGATGTGACACACAGGCGTGTGAGTGCTCCAAATTATTCTTTGTGTAAATATTGTTTAAATTTGATTAAATATGTTGGTATTTGTTGCATTTCATCCTTAGGAATGCATTAGTTTTAGGTAGTTATAGAAATTATATTTAAAATCAATATCTTACTCTATGAGCCGAACGCTCACTCTTGTTCACCCTATTTTTTTATGTGACAGGAGGATTTCCTTCTTGTGATTAATCTATTTCCTTCTTCGCAGGTCTCTTAGCAGCAATATCAGTAATTCATAGTATTAATTAAAAATCTAAAGCTTCGCATGTACTAGAAGTATTTTATTTAGCTTGAGATTGTAATAGTTTATTTATTTTAAAATTGTAAACCTATTATTTATGCATGTGTGGAAGGGATGGGCATTTATCTTGGAAGAGGGAGCTGAGCTCCCATTTGATTAAATTACTATGTTGAGGATTGTGAGGACGAGCTGAGCTCCTCAAATTGATATATTTTGTATTACAGGTCGAGTGAGCTAAAAACTCCCTATTTGATAGTCTAATTTATGGCTAGACTCTATCTATTTGTCTTCTTGAAATTAGACTATAGTGATGGGCCTTAGGTTTGGGTTTGGAATAGTTAGGCTTACTACGGGCTTTGGGGGCCTTGTACTGACCCAAGTCCTAGTACCAGTCTGGCCCATAATTTGGGTTGTGACATTATTGATATATTAGAGTTTTGTCTCCTCTTTTAGAGAATTTGTTGTCTCCTCCATTACGAGTATCTATTTTTTTCTTTTTTGATCATGAAGTTGTTACGTGTTTCTATTTGTCATTTGGGTAGGACTACAATAATAGGAAGTACAAATTTTTTTCGTTATGAGGATATCTAAGTTTGATAGTTTTCAAATCGAGCTCTTTAAAAGACTGTGAAGTCGAATAGTAGTAAATTATCACCGAACGGATCATGTTCTCTGTCGAATGGGTAAATCAAATGCTATGTCAGCACGATCATATTCTTCAAATTAAAATAATTACTATTATATTTTGGATAAGTATTTTATCTTAATTTTTTTATGTAAAATTGTAGTAATTTTATATTTACATCTTAACTCATTTAATGAAAGTTGTCTTTTATTTATTTTTTTTTTAAAAAACACACATTGAGAAATATACCTTAAAAATAAAAATTCAAATGGTACCTAATAAGTAGCTAATGCACAATTACTTGCAAAATATTTTAATTTACAAAATACTTTCAATAGGTTTGTACAGCAACATCAACTATTCTAATAATTATTAGTTATTTTAATAATTATTAATTATTTTTATAGTAATAAAAAAAATATAAATATTCGATAAAAATAATTGTTAAATTAATAGTTAAATATAAAAATAGTAATATTAACTTTTAACCATAATCAAAACACTTTCTAAACCTTTAAAGTGTAGAGGTATGATATTTTATGAACTATTCTCTCAACCTCTAAATATTAATATAAATACTATATGAAAATACTGAATGCTGCCTTAAAAATTACTGCCAAATAGAGTCAAAAGTTTAAAATGGAAATATATTTTATTTTTTAAAAAGTTAAACTAAAAGGTATGAGATTAAAATGTTTTTTCATCTAATATATAAGGAAACGAAAATTTATATACTTAAAAAGTGAACGATTAAAATATAATAATATAATTAATTTATATAAATTTTTAATATTTAAATATTATTTTGAAACTTCAAATCCAATGGTTTTTCATCGAATTTTGATTAAAAAAAATAAGGGTAATGTTGCAGCAAGAAAAACATGCTATCCCAATTGTGGAGTATCATATTGTACTGTTCCTTTGTAAGTAAACAGCTGGCAGCTGGCTGTGTTTCTTTGTACGTAATTAAATTAAATATTTGTATATCAAGAAATCATCTTGGAATGTTCCAAAAATAAAAAGAAACTACCTTATGATAATGTTCTATGGAATTATTTATTTATTAGAAAAAAGTTTATTAAATTTCAAATCAAATTTCATTTGATTAATTATTTTCTTCAGATGAGATAAATTAATTCCCATTTATTATAAAGAGTTTGATAAAATAAAAATTTCAATCCAATAACCATATTGGCAAGTAAATATTGAATAGTGATAATCTTTATAGAGAAAATAAATCTGATCTAACCTAAAGTAGGTAGAATATGATACCATATAAAGAAAATAGACAAACATAACTCAAAAGTTAGTTCAAGCAAATGAAGTTTGCTCAAGTCTTTTATATAGCTCAACCATTTTATCTCAAACTAATATAGAACAATCTTTGCTTATAAAAGTATAAATATATTAATTAATAGAATTATATTTATTTAATGGCTGCATAAAAAAACATGAACGTTGAAAAAAAGTGTCATATGCATATTGGAAAATGCAAAAATCCATAAAATTATATTTAAATCTATGGTAAATGCATAAACACATTAAAAACGAATTATACCTGAAATTTTATAACTTAAATATAATTTATTTACATAAAATTGCTTCAAGAAAAATACAGGACCACCATTGAACAACTTTTGTGTTAAAATACTTAGAATATGCTTTCTTGCTATTAGTTATTGATTTTTCTTGAGTGAAAGCCACATACAGAAAATAGACAAAAATCACATTATTTTTCTCTGTAATCTATTTTTGATGTGATAACTCAATTAAATTTTTTTATTATTTTTTTATATAATTAAAATTTTAAACTCTTTAGGATTCTTATTAAATAATTGGATTGTAATCTCAGTCATTCGTACAGTAGATCTATATTTATTATTAATGACCCATCAGAGAGATCCAATTTTATATGAATGGACCCCATTTTTTCATATATTCGTAAATAAAATTGAAGAAGGTGATGATTTTGAAGGATGGAATCAACATCATTATCAGATTTAATTGCATGAATGTCCAATTTATGTCTTTTTCTTTTTTGAAAAGCAAACCTTTGCATTAACTAGCCCCAAGGGCAATAGCAGATAATATAGAGCATAATTCTGATGGCAAATAACAAATCCAATTACAAGGCAATAAATTCTTAAACAAAAGTTTTGCTACATAGTCCGTTGCTATGTTTGCTTGCCTTTTAATCAAAGAGAATTGCACTTCTCTAAAACAAATAGTGATATTTTTAATTGCTGCAACTGAAGCTTGAATATGCCAATTTGTGAATAAAGAATCAGATAAAGCAAAAATGAGCAAAGTTGAGTCTGATTCAAAGATGATTGAGGTAGCACCAATGTTCTTAGCCAGCAAAATTGCTTCTAAGAGAGCCTGCGCTTCTCCAGCTAGAGGGTTAGCTCGAATAACTTGCTTTGCTACCCCATCATTGATCTCACCTTTGAAATTTCTCACCACTACTGCAATAGAAGCCACCTGACAATTATCCTTCCAAGCAACATCATAATTTAATTTCAAAACTCCTTAGGGTGGGGGAATCCAAGAAACTGTAGAAGAGGGAGGAAAGGTTTCAGGGATTGGAGGAATCCTGATAGTTAGGGCTTGCTCCAATTCCAAGAGGCTAGCATGAATACGAAGAGCTGATTCTCGAGGATTTAATTGGTAGTTCTCGAAAATAGCTCTGTTATTGTCACACCCCGGCTTAGGGGGCCCCAGCTCAAGCCCCTCTATGGGTGGCCTTCTTGCCAGCGTACCCTTCTAGAGGCCGGACCTGCGACTCACAAGGTACTGTCCGCTTTGTGGAATTAAATCCCTTAACCTGCGAGCTAGGATTCGAACCCTTATCACTCACGGTTTTGCTTCGCCTCTCACCAATTGAGCTGCAGCTCAATTGGTAAGAGGCGAGTAAAACCGTGAGGTGATATGGGTTCGAATCCTAGCTGCGAACAAGATTAACTCCACCAAAGCGGACGATCGATTTGAGTTGCGGGCCCTCTAAAATCTGCAAGAAGGCTCACTAGAGGGGCTTGAGTGCACAGCCGGTGGTGACGATTATGATCTTTCCAAATGATCCAGCAAGTAATTGCTATTGAGTTTAACACAAATGAAACGCCATGGAATTCCTCAATAATTGATGTCCACCATTACGTAAAGGATGCAAAACCAATAGAATTTGGTCTGTAAGCACAAGGACTTAAAAACCACGTAGCTCTAGCATGGTCACACCAAAAGAGCATATGCTTAATGGTCTCAATATCTGCATTACAAATAGGGCAGGAGGGGTGAATGGGAACATAATGTTTTGCAAGGTTCTCACGAACTGGTAAGGCATTCCACATAGCTTTCCAAAGAAATACTCGAATTTTTGGCTGCACCTTTAAACTCCAAATGGATTTCCAATACTTTCCTGGAATGTTCATTGATTATTATGGGCGAGAATTATTCATAAGATGTGTCACGACCCAACCTATGGGCCGGACCGGCACTAGGACCTGGGCCAGCCTAAAGCCCCCGAGGCCCGTAGTAAGCCTAACTGTTCATTTACCCAATGCTGAGGCCCATTTGGGCCCAATTTCAAGAAAACAAACGGACAGAGTCCGGCCATAAAATGGACTTACCAACGGGGAGTTTTCGACTCACCCGACCTGTAAACACAATAAACAATCCATTGGGGAGCTCAGCTCACCCTCCACATACTCATCAACATAATAATAAATGGGAGCTCAGCTCCCTCATCCAATCCATCAAACAGACTTAAAATATTAAGTTTACAGGTCCAACATGAATATAATATTACAGACCAATTTCAAATAATTACTGCTAACACATGCGGAAATTCTAGGAGTAATTAAAATTTACACAATATTGATAAACAACCTGCGAGGTAAAAAGGCAGGTTAACCCAGAACAAAATATCCTCCTGTGGCCTGTAAAAATTTTTGAACAGGAGTGAGCGTTCGACTCAGAGAGTAAAATATCAATCTTAACTATAATCTCTATAACTATCTGAACTAATGCACCCTGTAGAGTGAAATGCAACATAAACAACATTTTCACATCATAGCATCAAAAAGGTAATTTGGAGCACTCACACACCCTGTAGTATCAATCATAACATATGGGAGCTGATCCCCTATACAGCTCTCTTAAATCCAACCTGGTGCCAGCGAATTACTCAAGCTCGGACTTCCACTTAATAACCAAAGCGAGGGTCCCAAATTACTCAAGCGTGACTACCCCTCGAAGGAACGGGTCCCAATTACTCAAGCCGTGACTACCCGTCCTATCCATAGTCCACACCACATCACACGCACGCCAACGCACGCTGCTGCTCCAAATTACCACAACAACATCCATGGTACATCAACATTATGAATGCAACATAAATCGTGCCTAGAGTTTAACTACATAAATATATGCATATAAGTGATGCATGGGCATCCGAACATATAATAATATCGAAATTATAATTAAAATTAATATTTTACTCACAGACTTGACGACAAATTACTTGTGGCGGTGGGCGGAGGAAGAAGGCATCGCTCACCCGACAATCATATTACATTTATTTAATACAATCGACTCAATACAAATAAAGAAAAGACCAATTACGTCCTAAGTCGTGCGAAAATCGTGAGTCTCCCTATACCTAGGACCTACCCAACCCGCAAAAGGGCTAAAAGCACTTCTATACTCACAATCCATACATCAACAGTTCAATCATATCACACAGCCCCTCTGGGCCCATCAAATCAATCATCCATCACAATACGCAAAATTTCAATTTAGTCCTTATTATTGATCATTTTTGCAAAAGCGCCCAAACAAGCTCTAAAAATTATAAAACTTTGCCTCATGGTCCTTAGCAATATTACTAAGCTATTGCAAAAGAATCGTAATTTTCTAAGCTACCACGAATATTTTATGGATTTTTAATCCTATTTAAGCACTAGAAAATTACGTAAAAACTAGGTTGGGTTTACCTTTGCTGATTCCGACTTGAGGCGGCGCTGGACGTCGACAATGGGGCTAGCCAAAACCTCGGCCCAATTCGGAGACTTTTCGGTCACGGTGCATGCGGCGAAATTTGCGGAACTGGTCAATCGCCGAATTTCCGCGAATCGAGGATACCTACACGAAGCCCATAACACGGGGTTAGCACATAAATTTTTCAATTTTCTAAGCTCATTTAATGCTCGAAATTACAACTGCGAAGTTCCGTGGGACCCACCAAAAGCGGTGTCGGAAAAATTCGAAATTTATGTCGTTGCGAAGCTCTCGGCGAATGGAGCGTGCTGGTGGCCTCGGTTTCCTCGTGGGATTCACGGTTTGAGAAATCTAGCCCAAAAGTCGAAATGGGCTAAAATCTTCCCGAGAAAAAATCGGACAAAACGCTCGATGGAATTAGGCGTTCTTGGTGTCTATGGAAAGCTCTCGCCTAGTAGATGATTTTCTTCACAAGACCCGGTCCAATCGGTGGCCGGATCGGCCGGATTTGGCCGGAGAAACTGGGGGAAAAGAAAGAGAAAAGAGAGGGACGACGCGCGCGGGAGAAGAAAAAGGAAAGGGAGCCGGTTCGATTCGACCGGTCCGATCAGATACTGTTCGATTCGGACTGTTTGATTAGAATACAAAATTTTGAATTTTTACTCTGCCTCGGGACCGAAAACGAGGTCCAAAAATTCCGAAAAATTCCGTAAAACTCAGAAAAATACGTAGACTCCAAATATATTTTTAGTTTTGCCACGTGGTCTTTAAATTAATTTTTAAAAATCATCAAAGTTTATATTTTCGGAAAATCGAACCCGATTTTTAAAATCCGAAAAATCTCAAAAAAATTCCTAAAATTTAAATAAAATTAAAATATCAAAAATACTCATAAATAATAAAATTTGGGGTGTTACAAGATGGTTCTTGCTCACCAAAAATCTATAGCCCGACCTGACAAAATATAAGCCTGAGTTATCAAAGTGCCACACCAACGAGTCTTCATTACCTAAAGGAGCAATAGGAATAGAGCCTATCATACAAGCATCTACTTCATTAAAGAGAGATGATAGAAGAGGAGATTTCCATTGAAGAATGTTATGATCAATGAGATCAGCTACCATATTAATGTGGGGAGGGCAATTAGTAGGTCTTTGGACTCTAAAATTTGGAAGACAATGGACCCAAGGGTCCTCCCAAATGCGAGTTTGTCTACCGTCAGCTATATTAAACTGAATCCCTTCTTTCAAAACATCACGGCCTGCTAATAGGCTTTGCCAAACCCAAGAGCCTCGAGAAGCTGCCGGAGCTGACCATAAAGAAGAATGGGGGAAATATAAGCCCTTTATAAGTCTCGCCCAAAGACTAGAAGGATTTTTCAACAATCTCCAAACTTGCTTGGCCAAACAAGCCAAATTGAAAAGTTTAAAATCTCTAAATCCCATTCCTCCTTGAGATTTTGGATAGGAAGCCTTTGCCCAACTCACCCAATGCATCTTTCTTTCATCATTTACCTTTCCCCACTAAAAATTTGATACTACCTATTTAACTGGTTGTAGAAGCCTATAGGGAAATTAAGGATACTCATTGAATAGGTAGGGATAGCACAAAGGACAGCTTTAATCAAAGTCTCTCTTCCAGCTTGGGAAAGAAGCTTTTGCTTCCAAGCTTGAGTTTTGGCAATCACCTTCTCCTTCATAAAGTTTAAAGCTTGGATTTTTTATCGACCCCAAAAAGAAGGCAAGCCTAGATATTTGTCTTCAATAGCCATTTCTCGCATATTAAAGAATCTAAGAATTCCCCTCTTAAGGTTTGAAGGAATATGCTTGCTAAAGAAAATACTGGATTTATGGAAATTCACTCTCTGGCCTGTAGCTTCTATGTATTTAGAAACAATGTCATAAAGAGTGAAAGCTTCTTTCCAAGTCGCTCTTCCAAATAATAAAGTATCATCTGCAAATAAAGTGTTGGTGATTACCGGAGAGGCTCTAGATTATTTAATTCCTTTCAACATACCTTTTTCTTTTGCCTTTGATATTAAACATGAGAGAGCTTGAGAAATGAAGAGGAAAAGATATGGGGAGAGGGGGTCTCCTTGCCACAAGCCTCTAGTTGGAGTGAAAGAAGGAGTAGGAGCACCATTTATCAATATAGAGAAGCTAGTAGTTGTCACATATTGCATGATCAAATTAACCCAAGAAATATGAAATCCAAATTATAGTAAAGCTTTTTGGAGAAAATACCATTCCACTTAGTCATAAGCTTTATGCATATCCAATTTAATTGCCATTGAATGATTTTTGCTGTGGGAAGTCTTCAGGAAGTGAAAGACCTTGTGGGCAATTATGAAATTATCCTAGATAGCTCTTGATGGAATAAAAGCAATTTGGTCTTGAGAAATCAAAACATCCATCAAAGGTTTAAGTCTGTTAACAAGCACTTTGGATATAACTTTGTAAATAAAGTTACACAAACTGATGGGTGTATATTGATTGATAGAAGTTGGATTTTTACACTTTGGAATCAAAACTAAATTTGTTCTGTTCATCTCCTTTAACATATAGCCAGAAACAAAAAAAACTTCTAACAGTCCTGCAAACATCACTGCCAACAATGTCCCAATTTTGATGATAGAAAATGCTTGAGAAACCATCAGGACCTGGAGACTTTAAGTTTCGCAAATCAAAAGCCATTTTTTTAATTTCTTCATTTGATACTTCTCTCTGAAGAAAACTATTCATCTCATATGTAATAATTCGTGGGAGCAGGCTAGCCACATCTTCCTCACCTCTGGTTGTACCACAACGATAAAGTTTCTTGAAGAAGAGGAAAATCTCATCTTTGATATCAGTATCAGAGTCAAGCCATCTTCCATTTTCCCCTTTAAGCTTCAAAATAGCGTTTCTTTGTCTTCTTTGAATTGTGGAGAGGTGAAAGAAACGAGTGTTTTTATCTCCCTCCTTAAGCCAATTGATACGAGACCGCTGCTTCTAGTGGATTTCTTCTCTCTGCCATAGTTCATGAAGTCGATTGAGCAAGGATTGCTCTACTTCTTTATTTGCTTCTGTTATAGGGCTACTATACATTTCTTCAAGCTTGTGCTTTAGAAACTGGATTTCCTTCTGGTTACTTTAGAAACACTGAGAATTCCATCTACTAAGAGAGGATTAACAAAATTTCAACTTCTGCATCATAAAGAACATAGGAGACCCACGTACTTGATTTTGCCAGGCTGAGGAAGTAACAGATAAACATTAAGGGTGTATAAGCCATTTTGCCTCAAAGCGAAACAGATAGTGTTTCTTAGGTTGACACCATGGAATATATAGCATCAAGGGCTTATGATCTGAGCCTAACAAAGCTTCATGAACAACAATAGCTTTTGGGAACAATTCCCTCCATTCAATAGAGGCAATTGCCCTATCTAAATGCTCCTAAATTGCCCTCTGCCCAAATTGTTTATTAAACCAAGTAAAGAAAGGGCCCTTACATTCCAAATCAACTAGATCACAGTGATTTAAAAAATTAAGAAGACAATTTACCTGAGAAGGCCGAACAGCATCTCCTCCTATCTTTTCATCTGGGGAAGAAATGGCATTAAAATCACCAACACACACCCAGGGTTCAGGATAAGGAGATAAAAGAAGCTTCATATCTTCCCAAAAAGCATTTCTGTCTCTAGTAGCAGGCCACCCATATACAAAGGTAGTTCTCCAGTTCATGTTCTACCCAGTCAAAACAATATCACAGTTAACAAAATTTGGACAAGCATTTAACACTGAAATTTGTGTCTCTTCAGTCAACCATAAAGCTAAGCCCCCTGAAAGGCCACAAGGATCAACATAAAATTCATTAGTGAAGCCAAGTTGCCTTCTCTCACTTTCTAAGTACTTTCTTTTCTTCTTTGTCACAATAGAGGGGCTATGTTTTACAATGAGCTCTCGTAGAGCTCGAACCGCCTGAGGTTGCCCAAGCCCCTGGCAGTTCCAAGCAATGATAGTCATGGTGACTGTGGTGGCTTTTGGCTAGCCGCCGAAGCCTCAAAGGATTGGGAGACATCTTTATCTGTTGCCACCAAGTGATTGTCAACATCATCTATTGGTTGAACTACTGCACTTTCTTTTTTGGTATGAATGCTGTTAGATCCACCTCTTCCTTCCGCTGCCCTTGCCCTACGTTTCCATGTACTCTTTTGAGTTTTAGATGCAGGAGGGAAATTTGGTATATTCAACACCCTATCTTCTGGTAATAGAGATTCCAAATTCCGAGAGTTGTGACCTGCTGTACTCTCAATCATAAGAAAGCTATCTATAGCCGAATCTTTTTTATGGAAACAAATTGCTTGACTCATCAATAGTTAGGATGGTAGCTATCTCCTGAGCATTTGGGCCTATTATAATTCTTTTTGGCTTTAAGAGACTAGCAACTGGATGGAGTAGCAAATCGAGGGGCTTGGGGGTAACAATTGCTGGGTCCAAGAGCTTCTGCTTTTTAATTTGAAGCTGGGCTAAATTTACTTAATCATCTCGTTCCCGTAGAGCCCAAAAAGAAGAGGCTTTAGAACAAGTCATATTTTGACTTGGTTAAGGAGAAGAAGTGGATCTGTCTCGTTTTAAGCCCATAGAAATAATTTCTATTGTCTATTCCTGAGTCAGTCTTTCCACAACTTCATATGATCGAGTTTGTTAATAAACAAGTGAGATTTTCTCCTTCCCAAAAGTCTCAATCTGATGGTTATTATTGTCAGCAGCAATTTCTATGCCTTGCCTATGCCCATTTGAAGAGTTAGAGGATGGATTCAAGAAAACTGGAGAGCAAAGATCTTTTCCTTTAGCATGCAAATCCTTGAGCAGTGTGATCGCCTCCAAGCCAGTAGGTGCACCCACTGATTCTGCTGCTGTTAAACACTGTTTTTTAGTACCAGGGCAATTAATGTGAGTAGATGGGTGAGAAGTGGAGATGAGGCTAGTATGGACTGAGTGTTTAAGAGACACGCCGCTGAATACAGACCCATTCCTGAGGGACAAACCACTTGATTTGATGGTAAATCTAACAATAGAGAAGGAACAAAAGCATTTGGAACCTGGGTTTTGTTAAAATGAGATTGGAGATGAAGAGTTCTCTGATAAGGGTGTGGATTTGGGGATTTTGCCAACAGCCACAAACCAAACCGAGATGGAGGGGCAATATCACCATTAAGCTTCCCATTGCAATTCCTGGCAGTATACCCTATAATTCCACAATAGAAACAAAATATCGGTAATCTTTCATACTTAAATTTTATCCAATCCTTCTTTTCCCCTCATGTGCAATGAAAAATCCTGTTAAAATGGGCTTTTCCACCTGTACCCGAACTTTCAACCAAAGAAAAGGATGCCATTCTTGACTTGGCCCTTGAACATTATCAACACAAATTAGGCCCCCAAACAACTGCCCTATTTTCTGTGCATTTTGCTGATTCCAATTGCTAGGCGGTAAGCCATGTACTTGAAGCCAAAACCCAATAGTAGAGAAATCTAGAGCTTGAAAAGACTTGTCTGGTGGCCACTTTTTCAGAATAAGAAGATTATTGTCTAAAAGCTAAGGCTCTTCCTCAAGAACTTCATCTCTTTCCTTGACATCTTCGAAAATGAAAATGAAACTCCCCTCTGGTCTACTTTGCACTTGAACATAAGAAATCAACTTCCAATCTTGCTCATGGTGGATTTTATGACCCACAGACTATACTTTTTGGTACCAATAATCCGAGCAACTAATTTGTTGTCTGTCACGTGAAAACCAGAGTCATCTGAACCTATTAACTCCAACATAGGTTCAGCGCAACTGAGTGACTCAGTTTTGCTGATGATATCTGATAAAAAAAGGCTCTGCTGGATGCATAGGTGAGATGGAGAAAGGAATAAATGCTAGTCCGAAAGGAGATTTGAGATGAGGGAGAAAAGGCTTGAAAAGGATAGAGGAAATGAGACGATGGTCAAAACTGGAATGATGGAAAGACCCACTTCTTAAATTTGCAAATTGAGTAACATGTGCGAAGGCCACAGAGAAAAACTCCACTTACAGGAGACTGCTCTTCTTCACTATGTCCACCTTTTGAAAACTTCAGCTACATCTAGGTTCTAGCTAATATTTATGTCTTTTTATGAAAAGCACATTTTGCACACTATCAGCATGTCTAACTTTTATAATAATTCTATGTAAAAATATCATAACTTTCTCATAAGTTTTGGGTTCAATAATAAGGCTTACTGTATTTTTACAAGCAAAAATTAAATTTAATTATTAAAAAAAATAGCTAGGAATCTTAAAGAGTGTCTGCAAAACTGATATGAGAAATCTCTCATATTTTTTTATTTAATTTTAAAAAGTTAAAATATAAATTAATGAGTGTGTCTATAGAGAGTTTGAACTCATATGAGGATGAGTGTATTTACCATTAGATTAAATTTTTTTATATAAATTCGTGCACTTTATATACACTCTTTAATTAATTCTACACATATCTCAATACAAATATTTAATTTAATGATAATTGAGTTCGTTTTCATATAAATTTGAGCTTATATTAGATGCACCCCAAATTTCTTTTTATCTTTCTTTTGTCCTTCTTAATGAAAATGAACAAAGGGTTAGACCACTTACAATGATAACTTTTCTGTCTTATTTTGCTAGATATAACTCAGTAGTAAAGTGTCACCTTGACGTGGTGAAAGTCATCAATTTGAGTCTAATCATCCCTAAACCTAATGTGAGTTTTTCTATTTTGACTTATCCCCCCGCCGTCGTGATCGAATGCTTCTTCTATTCTTTTCTTTGGTGCAATTGGACTATCCTAGACTTGAACTAGAGACCTCGCCTATGAAGTAAATCATCGCACTTAAGATCCAATCAATTGGGAGAGAAATTTCTCTTTGCTAAAGAGAAGACGCGGGTTCGATTCCTATTATATATATGGACCCTAACAAAGGCCGTTACAAATAGGAATAGAATACAAAAGCTTAAAGCCCATAAAAAATAAAACTCCAAGCTAAAATGGGTTAAAACTTGAACCCAATAAAAACATACAAAGAATTATTGAAACATCGCCTACACAGGGGCTAAAAGATTGCCCTTGACAATATTTGGCAAGCAAAGAGCTGCCCCAACCTAAGTCAAGATACTTCTAAAGTAGAAAGCACCCAAATTATAGCCAAAGCTCAATCAATCAAACTAAGAACCGAGACCATAAAAAAAGCATCGTAGGATAGATTAGCAACTCGTAGAGAGTGGTGAGGCAAAACTTAGTCGGCATAAAAAGCCTAGGGTTGGCCATGGATGGCAAAGCTGGTGAAAGACCCTTGAGGTACTACACCCCTAAAATCAACCTCTCCCAGAGCTATAGATATATGAAACTAATGAAGAATAGGACATGCATGCACCGCCCAAGCATGACAAAACCCCAAAAATGATAGATCAGCAGGTTCTTTCACTATATCAGCACTAGATCCACCATAAACAACCTAGAAAAAAATAGAAAAACAAACCCATAGCAGAACAAAGGTACAACTATCTTCTTTGAAGCTCAGTCTGCCAAAGAACAATAAAATAACCTTGTACATCCACCAGATAGTGGAGAGAGTAACCCATAATAGATGCAGAGAGAAGCTTCCCCTACCCAGTAGGGATAAGGGAAACCGCTAGATCGGCATAGTTGACACCCTTGACATAGAGATGAGAAAACCAGAAGGAAAGAGAAAAACTTTACCTTTGGCTCAAGAAGATTTTGATTTTTTAACACTTCGTTTGGGAGAAGTGTAAGGAGGTAAGGTGAAGTATTTTAAAGTAAGGTGAGGTATTTTAAAGTAAGGTAAAGTAATGTTTTTTTATATTATGTTATTTTGGAGAAAGGTAAGGTAAATGATGATTTACTAATTTTATGTTGCTTGAATCAAAGGTAGGTATAGGAAAGGTAAAGATTGGTAATAACTAATATTTAATTTACAAAAACCTTTCCAACACTCTAATTTGGTGGGTTGAGAAACTAAGAGTTTTGAAGGTTTTAAAAACAACTTAAAACTCTCAAAAACCTTACCTTCTCTATAAAATCTCATTCCCAAACAATTCTATATGTCTTAATTACATTAAAAAACTTTACCCTATCTCTAAAAACTTGCTACCAAATGAAGTGTAAAAAGGAAAAAATAAAGTTTAGTTTGGAACTGATTCCAATCAGGTTATAATCTTGCTCAATGAAAGTTTTAATCAATTTGATTTTGATTGCTTTTGATTTCAATTTAAATCTAATTGATTTCGGTTCAATTCTGATTTTAAATTGGCATGTAGTTAGATCTAATGAGCATAGTGCTCTATGATTGATCAAGTGGAGGTGAATTTTTAGCCTTTAAATTTTTAATTATTAATTTGATGTATTTTATTTTTTGGATTATTTTCAAAATTAAAAAAAAATAACAATTTAAAATTGTAATTGTATCATTAAAAATTAAGATTTTAATAATTAATTTAGCTTAATCAAAATAATTAATAATGGTATAAAAATAATTTCTTTAATCATTTACATTTAAAAAAATAATTTTTATTGTAAATATGGACAATCTTTTGAATGAAAGTAAATTGCACTCTTAACAGTAAAATAAATAAAATAAACTAAAAAGAAAAAGAAAGAAATTCATGAATGTGAAATTTCAAGTCTTCAACCTAAATAGTAAAAATACTATGGACTTGGAAAGGCCGTTTCAATTCAAATCAGCTTGTTGCCCATGGAACAAGTCCCCTTTACTATTCTCTTAATTTCAATTTCAATGTCTCGCTTGACTTTTGAATTGTTTTAATTTCTTAATTTCTTTCTAAATAAAAATTTTTTTTACTTTAAATCACTATATAAATAATTAATCACTAACGGTTAATAGTTAACAGCTACTAGAATAGTTAATATTATCAAATAAATATACAGTTGTTTTTGAAAAGCAATAAATTAGAAGACCAATAATTTACTAAATGATAACCCACAAATGTGTTTGATAATGCAAGAATTCAAGGATTAGTAAGGGCCAAGAAAAGAAAAGAGTTGTAAACCATGTTGTACATGGAGTATTTTGCAAGTTGGTCCATTAGTCCTTGAAGTCTGGAAAATATAAGGAAGGTAACAACACATGTTTGGTAGGTCCTCCAGATTTTTCGCCCTAGGAAAATGAAATAGTTGAAGATTTCACATACATGGTCAAAAAAAATCTGCCCAATTTTATTAATTTTCCATGCCAATGATATATATCATAAGGATAGTTTGTATTTAACAGCTAGCATTCATAAACATAGAAAAAAACACAAATTTAAATCTCTATTTTCAACTATTTTCATGAAGAAATAAGTTAGAGAGAATAGTGTTTTTATTTAAATTTAGGTGGAATTATAAAATTATAATAATTTAATTTATTATATTTTACTTTTTATTAATAATAATAATAATAATAATATATTTTCTATAATTTTATTATTTATAACAATTTAATATACTAATTAATAATATGAAATTAGATGAAAACAATCACCTTTTCTTGCATTTCACATGGGCATTTCTAGCATTAAATTTGTAGATTTACCCCATTTGGATTGAGTACAACACGATTTATTTATGTGTTATATCATATTATATAATATTATTAATATATTTGAAAAAATAATATAATATAAAATGACATAGGATGTTTTAATAATTTTTTTCTTATTTAATTACATGGTATAGTAAAATAAATATAAAAATTATTAAAATATCATTATTTATTATTTTGAATATATAAATGATTGCTGTACTAGATGGAAATGTAAAAATTTAAAGTCAATTCAAACCATCAATTTAATTATTTAAAAACTTATAGTAAATCATCATTTTACAACCCAAAATCACCATTCTTCAGGAATAATCTAAATAAAAAAAAATATAATCATACTATACAATATAAAACTATAATAAACTATCATCCCAACAAAGGGTTAGATTCCTGCTTGGATTCATGACTAAAACCTAGTGGTAATTATTTAATACAATAATTATTTTATTAACAGAAACGTAACTTGTTTCCTTTTAGAAATAGAGAAATTAAATTGTAATTTTTATCACTAAATGATAAATTATACAAAATAAATTCCCATCTTAAGGGGATACCAAAGATTCTGATAAGGTTGGCAAAAGCACCTCACCATCTTATGACTTGTACATACAGTTACACACTGGGAAAAATTACAATGTTACATGAGCAATTTCCGGCGCGGAATACCGGAAAATACGTCGAAATGCTCATATTACAATTAGTTTCTAATTTAATCTTATTGTACATTGAGCAATTAGTCAATCTAATAGAATCCTAAATATGGAACAACCCCATATTAATTACACTGGCGATGCAGAAAGCAGAAAATCTGGCTGTAATCTCTGAAGCAGTATCCCACAAAAGGGACACAACGGTTTTGACAATTCTTCTACTACACAAGCTTCTGTTAAAGGTTTGAAATCTACAGGATATCCAGGCATTGTAAATAGAGTCTCTGGTGCCAATTTGGAAGCCCATCTGTTACAACACTTGCAATGCCATAACGGTGTCGCTGGGCAAACCTGCATGGAAACAGCACACCTAACCAATTTGTGGTTGTGCATATCCCTGTTGCTACTCTCTAAACCTTGGCAAAATGCAATCTCTGGAGAATTAAAAGGAACAGATGCTGTGCAATAGCTACATCGTTCCTCTA
Source organism: Hevea brasiliensis (assembly GCF_030052815.1). Taxonomy (NCBI): domain Eukaryota; kingdom Viridiplantae; phylum Streptophyta; class Magnoliopsida; order Malpighiales; family Euphorbiaceae; genus Hevea; species Hevea brasiliensis. Next base: position 98,479,251 of record NC_079501.1, read on the forward strand.
CCTCAAATTTGTTGGATGAAAGCCTGTTTTGAGTAAAATATACAGGCATAAGATCATAAACATTACAAACATCGAACATGTGAATAGCAACAAAAATATTGCAGAAAATTCAACCATTATCAAATAGCCACCCAATGCATGCACAGACTTCTATATGATATGGACAACAATGATCATCCAAGAATTTTCTTCAGCACACTTCTGCCCCAACAAATAAGGCCCAGTGTAATTCGGGCAGCAGATGTTAAAAGAAAATTTTGTAGATATTAACTACTGAACTAAAGCCTATTTGTTCCATGTAATGGATCATAATTGGCCCATTCAAAATTTTCCAGCTCATCAAATTCTCCTCCCATGCCTATAGATGTTAACATTGAACATCAACAAAGGAGTGATCATGCTCAAAGATCTCTCCATTGCAGATACTTCAATAGCTAACCCTGTTGTATAAATAAGAGTTTCTCAAGTTGGCTATAAGATATCATTTTTCTTTTCAATTCCATGTATTCGAGTCAGGGAAACCAAAGTAATGATTTCATTGTAACTCTTTTCTATTCGTTGAAAGCAATGTCTCCTCACTCTGTCAAAAGGAATTGAAGGGAAAGTAAATGCAATTGGTTGCATGCACTCCACGACAGAAATCTAACCGCTAAACAATTGAACATATGGCAAGGCAATGGCCATATTTGATATATAACTATTTTTTAAGAAAATATGAGAGAGACACCCATATGCTCTCAAATCTATATATTTTCATTACAAACAAACAAAATTAGCAGGAAATTCAATTGAAGAAATTTTTTTAGCCTCCTACTTCCAAGTTAAGGCTCAATATAGGTCTAGTTTCTAGTTTTTACTTTCTCATGAAAAGACATGATCAATGGTAAAATCAAAATTGAGGACTTGAATGCACAATTTTCTTTTTGGGTTCAAAAATGAAATCTGAAAATGGGAAAGTTCCAAAGACAAATCCAAAATTATTACTTGAAAAAACAAAAGTACTGTCATTTTTAGGTCCTTAGAAACTTAAAAATATAAAGAACAGAGTAGCAATAAATTAATCAACATATTTGCAATATAAGGAACAGAGCAGCAAGAGATACCTGCTCTTATGTTTTTGAACTTCTGATGTGAGGACATTTAGTTGATCATTGACATGATCGCGATTAAGTTCAACCCACTGCTCCATTTGTGCAATTCCAACAGGATGCCAGTATCCAGTCTCAATAAAATTTTTGGCTAAAAAAGAAGAAAAGCTAAAAACCAAAAGCCTTTCACGGAGTTCTTTTTCACTCCTGAAAAGTAGCTTTATCCACAAAGTTTGTTGCTCCCCTGCAGCACTAGTTTGTTCTTCAAAGTTCAATTTACTGTTAATTTCATCAGCCTTCAACATAGATAGGACCAGGCATCGACAAATGATATTTAGAATGTGCAACTGGCGAGAAGTAATTTTTGATAGATTATCAGATATGTGTGTCAAAACCTCATTAATGGAAAGGTCCATATGGGAACCTAAATATGACATAGAGATCCAACTAGCTAGTATACGGTCCACATATTCTGGCATAAACTGCTTGAAAGCCAATAATGATGCTATGATATCCCAAATAACTAGAGGTTTATCTGGACTTTCAAAGTTTTTCAAAGACCAGAGAATATTGGACTCCCAGTATAACAATTCACTTTGGGAAAAACCATGAAAAGATTCTTTAACAAAGTCTTGAGAAGTGTTGAACAACATATTCAAATTTTGTCCACCAATCCAGAAGAATTCAACAATAGCCTTTTGTGCCCTGCATGTTTTCCAAAAGATTAAATTTATAAATGTGACATATATTCAAAGCAAAATCATGTAACAGAATTTTAGGTTACTTTTAATCTAAAGGGTATCCTTAATGCCCTTCTCAAACCTGCTCCTATAATAGTGGATACATTTTGTTCTCCGAATTTGCTTCATTTTTTCAGGGTTTTTTTTTCCTTGTTGGTGGGGGTGGGACACTAGCATTGCACAATATCATTAATCGCATTAGTTATATATATGTAATGTGTTGCCTCCTTAGTAATGAATAAGATAAAGTTCTAAACATAAAAGCCATATGCTAATTAAGTATTAGCCTAGTTGATAAGTCCCATGCCCCTACAAAACCCGAGTTTGAATGCCAACACATCCCCTCCCCACAAATGGTCACGTAAGCAAAATCATTGTGTTAGGCTATCAATTTTAGATGAAGAGCCTAGCATCTCAATAATGTAAGGTGTAACAGCTATGCTGAGAAATTGGATCCAATTAAATTGTAACAGACACAGCTAGTCAGAGAAACCATAAATTAAAAAAAATAAAAAAAAATAAAAAAAACTTAGATTAGGTTTGCCAAGAAATTAATTGAATATATTTTAGCACTGTTTAAAATTAACTGTTAAGCCTACATGATAAAAATTTAAAAAATTAATTATATAATAAATTTGTAAATATTATATGAACAGGTTGATAGCATATATCAAAAACAACTTCAAACCTGGCCTAAATAGGACTTCGAAAGAGGGCACACTAGTATAGTTTCAAAGGGAGGCATAAATGAGAGTTAGGTCTTTAAAGGAGAGTTTAATTTTAAAAAATAAATACCAGAGAGGGAAAGAAAATTCTAGGAATATGTAAGGAATATGTATGCTGCAATTTTTTTTCCAAAAAAAAAAAAAACCAGAACTTAAATTTTTGCTTTGATAAGAATTTAATTGAATACATAATATTTTAATAATTTTACTAAAAAATAATTATTTTGTAGTCAAAATGACATACTAACAACTATGTTTTAAATTTGAATATTAAGGCTACATTATAAAATAAAAAAAAAAAAAAGTTATTCGATTACAAATTTGTAAGGCATTATATAAACAGGTGGGTCATCCTTCATATAAAGGAAGTAGAGAACTGAAACTAGACTAAATAGACTTCCAAAGAAGGTGCGCTAGTGTAGTTTCAAACGAAGGCCGAAATAAGAGTTAGAAATTTAAAGGAGAGTTTATTTAGGAAGAGAGGGAGAAAGAGACTTCTAGCATTAGGTATGGCACTCTCTCTTTCCTCTTCTCTTCTGCTTCTTCTTTTTTGCTTGAAGGGTCACTGTGATTGTTACCTTTACATGAAACACCTTACGGCAGCCATTACAAGGTGATATGTTGGCATTTCAATGTCATTCTTGAATCACAGACCTCAAACAGTATATCATGAATCAGCCCCTAGAAATCCCTGTTACATAGCAGGCAATATGTTATGTAACCAGAGTTTTTTTTAATAACATGATGCCAATTGCCAATGTAACCTTGTTGAAAGACCTCAAATAATTTGAAGTCAATAAAATTCAAATAAAAATCATCAAAGTTTCACTTGGCCTTTTCCAGTGGTTCATAGTTCTAAGTATAAGTTCATAGAAGCACTGACATTTTGGTATTGAACTTCCATGCTAGCACCTCTCCTATGGTTTAGGAAATTGTAACTGATTTGGCATATAGTGGAGAGGTAGAACTAATTAGCTCAAATTATATAGACTAGGCTCAATCAGCCTCCCAAACTGCCTAAAAGAAAATAATAATAATAATAATAAAGCATTAGTATTAAGAATTTTAGGAAAAATTTTCAGTAAAATTATGCAATAGATGCAAGCCCATTTACGTGAAACCACAGCCACAACAGAAACTGGGCAAAATCTAGGTAGTAATGAACAGAAATATGTTTGTATTTTTTTTTTTCTGGATTTTGAAATGTTTGGCTTCTATGTTTGTTCTTAGGCTCCTTGTTGTTAGGCCTAAGGCTTTGTCCAACTGACCGTAGTTGCACTGTGTTCTTTTACCTGCTTCTCTTTGCTGTTCTTCAGGTTCATCCTATTGTAATTATTCAACAATTGTTGAATTTGATAAAGCATTTTAAATTTTAAGACAACAATTAACTCACCTTCCCTCATACATATGATCCAATTGATCAACATCAAGATTTCGGACCTACAAATTTCAAGCACAAATTTATCAGTGTCATATGCAAAAGTATAATCTAGCATCACACTTATGCCATGGTTGTTGGTTAAAGTGACATATTACGGATAATCAATATAATATTTGTTCATAACATGCAAATAATATCTTAATTCCCTCTTGAAAGACTAAAACTAAGAAAGGATTACATTAATGATGAAGCCAGAAAATTTGAAATTTCCAATCTAAATAAACATATATATTGTGTTTGTATTTGTATGAGCATGTGTCCATGCAAACATGCAAGTAGCAAGCATGCATGCATGCGTTTTGTGTGTAGAGATGGAAAAGAAAGCATACATGATATCACATTTATACGAGTTTTCATAATGAAATGAATGATACCTTTTGTTTTTCACATACAACAAACAAGTTACATGTAATTGGTATTTAAATAATACAGGTCATTTCACTAGATGCTTTCCACTTGATTGAAACATGAGAAGAATTTTAAGAATTAATTTTGTTCGACTGGATATCTTAATTTGATTATTGTTAAGGTTTTCTTTAGTATCATAATCTTTTTCCCCCCTATTAATTTAGGTTGTTGGTGGAAAGGATATTTTTGTTTATCATAACTTGCTTTCAGTTAGCAGCTATCAATTTTACAAAGAAATTCAATTAAATAAATCAATTATGAAAAACAAATCCGTTTCTTGGATATGGAAAAAATATTTAATGATTTGTATTCGGAAGTTAAAAAGTAGATACATATATTGCAACATAGTTGGGAGTTCCCTCTACATTGTAACAGATTCCAATTTCAAAATAAAAAAAAAATGAAAATGAACTACTCTAGCTATGAGCTAGGATAAAAAAGATAGCTAAATACTTGGAAAGAGATGGTGGGGGGCATGCACTAAATTTGAAAGGGTCATGTAAATTTGCCTATATTAAGAACTTCATGAGTTAAGGGGGCAATGACCCCCTTGCTCTACCCCTAGCTCCTTTATTTGTTACATTATCATGTTCTGCACATGTTAATAAAGAGAGATAGGAGAAGAGTTTGAATTGGCCCATAAAGCAAGAGGCAAAATTTCAATGCTTAATGCAAAAAAGTAGTGAGAAAAGACAAAATGACAAAATACTTATCCAAGCAAAAGGAAAGGAAAAATTTTTAATAGTTTATACCGAAACAATCAAGCACCAATACGATTGGATTACCATTTTCTCAACTGATCTACCACAATATTAATTGTGGTGGCACCATGAACAAGTAACGAAATTCTCCACATAAAATTTTGAATTACAACCTGGTGTTCTGCTTTTAACGTCCATTGATGGTAATTGAACAAGCTGGCAACTTCTGTATTCAGATGCTCAGTGCATGTCCAAGGCAGTGAGCATGCTTATTATTGTAAAGATGACAGTTATTCAGATATGTTATATAAATTACAATTGACAAGCCATCTCCATGTTGTCATGGCGTCTCACTCACAACTTAGTAACTTACCTATGCATCAAAAATGAAAAGGACCTAAATTTATCACATTTATTACAATTACTCATAACACTTCTAAATATATCTTTCACATCAGTCTATGCTCTGAAACATAAATCGAGGAAGCTAAAATGTCTCTCTTATGAACATAATTCTGAGAAATCTAAGAACAAAGATGGATGATTGGGGAAAAAATTAACAGGAATTAAATGTGAAGGAGAAACCAAAGCAAGCTGATGAGAAATAAAAACTTCGGGGGAAACAAGGTAACATACCATCGCAACTACAAGATTTCCAGGAGATACTGCTACACCTAGGCACGAAAAGAATACATCTGGAAGCTGCAGAGAAATTTTAATAATTTCTTGAGCCAGAATAAATCTTTTAAAAATAAATAAAATATAATAAAAAAGGCCAGAAAGGTTAACATCATACATCAGTTGAACTCCTCAAACCAGGAGTACATGATGGAATGGATACTTCACAAAGAGAACTCCCATGTAATAGCCAGCTACGAACATAATTATCCTGACACATTTCAAGTTAAAATAAATAAATACATCCATGATCGATTAATGGTGCAATACCAAGTCAACTGATGCCTTATTTTGTACCATATAAAAATAAAAGTAAAAACGAATCCTGTCGATAGTATATGAAATTATTTCTTCCACCCATTTTCTAGCAAGCTGACCTTACATAGGAGAGCTCACAGGTAGGGCTATATAGAACAGCAATGAATCTAGCAGTAAATTGGAGAAGTTGCACTGACTGCACAAACCCATAAAAAAAAAATAAAATAAAATAAAAAAAAAAAATCCTTTTGACATATATGACTTTTTTCACTTAATCATTTGGGTCTCTCCATGCTAAAAGGAGGTTTAGATTGTCCATTGCCTTAAGATTTGATTTGGGTTAGCTTAAAACCAATTGGTATACTTTGGATTGCACTAAACTTAAGAGTTGATTGAATGTTAAACCAAAACCATCCATTATATATAGTTTGTTAATTTATTTTGAGTTTGTCTAAACTTATGATCTTAATAAAACTAACCACTAAAAACTCACTTATGTATTTTTAAAAGTTTTTTATTTTAATTTTTTATTTTTTGCCCACCATAACATTTTTACTATAATTTTTCTTTCATTGTTTCTATGAATAAATTTGTTTACACTTTACAATTGTTTAGTTGAGCATCCTGATAGTGATACTTTTGATAATATTTATATATCAAGACTTGAAACAGAAGTATAGTCAATTTAAGATTTAAAACCCAAGACGCTAAAGCTCAGCCCATTCTGGCGAATCTGCAAATTTGCAAAATATCCTTCTCTTAGAGATAACTTTATAACTTCTTAGGCAGTAGCTACTTGATATAAATAAACAGAAATATACGGGTGCCTTCTATTATTACTTTGTTTTTTTTTTTTATCCACTTTATTTGCACTTTATTACATTTACCATTAGATGAACCGTTGTTAATTCATTCAATGGTGGTTATCTACAAAGTAAAGTAAGATTCAGTCCATTAAGAGCAGAGTAACCACAGAATTTCCCCAATTATAAGACCGTTTGAGGAACAGGAATTACCCAAGAACATCTTAAATATAAAACTATACAACATCTAGACCATAATTCTATGCTTTTCAAGAGTTTAAATTTGTGTTTTCTTGAGCTCCATGCTGCCAGCATCATTTCCATTGAATATGTAGTAATTTGGGACATTGTAAAATGATAAAATAAAGTACCAGTAACTAATCTGTGACAGTAACAAATGTAATTAAACAAAATTTCACACCTTTAAGGTAAAAAAAAGGAATAATTGTTGTCACCATCCTCATAGTTCAAATTTTCCCTGAATATCTGTAGTCATTCATGTTAAATTCAATCCGTTAATTCAGTTGTGTGCCTAAAATGTGAAGGATGTTGCAAAAACTCACTGTTCAGCAGTAATAATTTACAAAGAGAAAAGACGTTTTTACAGGGTTGAATAAGTTGCTAAATTGCTTGAAGGTAAAAGCTTGAATCCTAAAAATGAAAAATTTTTAAAATATACACTTGATCACCTTTTCTTTTCTTTCTTTGTCTTTTGATTTCTATTCCTTTTATTCCAGAAAATTAAAATTTTTTTATTTCATATAAAATGCTAGCATCAAACAACACCCATCAAATGTGATAATATTGGCAAATGGCATCACTGATGCATCAGAAACACAGATGGTGAAACATCAAATGTAAAAGTTAGGTCCAAACTTGTAGCCAATTCAATTCACATAATGCATCAGATGTAGAAGACTATTTCCGATGCAAAGACAATTGAAGAACATTATGAAATTAATACCTGACCACAGCTGTACAAACAACACCCATCAAAAGCCCAAGCTAAACCAGTAACCTGATGAATTTTTAAACACATGAGTAATCATTGAGACACTGTATAAGACTGATCAATAATGAGATACTTACAACATAGTCGTGAGCATCCTGTGAACAAGCTTTATAAAACTTGCAACTAGATATGTCACATGTCCATACTTCAAACGAACCAGATCCTTTGCCAACTGCTAAGAGAATTTTGTAGGGTGCCTGAACAGGTATTACTAGTGAAAGTACCGAAACTGGGACAATATTGCCAAATATAACCTGTTTGGAAATTAAATGTCAGAATGTAATTAATTAAAAATATTAATCTCTGTGTTAAATTGTGAAGAATATAATAATGAGAGCTACCTCCTTCAGTAGAACAAATGGAGCATTATTAGATTCTGATGATTCCAGCAATTTCTCACCGTTCCCCAGCCAGATCTTCACACTGAAGAAGATTAAAGGAAATGTTATGAGTAAAGCCTCCTTATTTTGTAGCAGTGAGATGAAGTGAAATCAAATACATTGATTTGGATATTGGAGAGAAAGGCAAGTGCCTTTCACCTAACAGCATGAGTCCATTCAACATCTAAGTACCAGTAACAAATGGTATTGTATTTCTAGCATGCGTACGAGGAGTTTGATAAATGCTTACAGGTAAAATTTATAGAGTTTAGAAAGAATACAGTTGGAGAGTTTATTTTCTTTGAACATTCAAAGAACAGGTATACGGAGATCAAATCAATGAGATAACATATCAAACCAGAAGTTACTCTAGATTCTCAAATAAATATAACTTAGAAGGTGTATCATTATTAGGAATAAAAAGACATGCTGCTTAACATCATTTACAGCATATCAACATACACTACATGAGCCCGTCTCTTGTACTTATCCAAAAGAAATAATTGGTTTAAGAACTGATTAAATATTTTGGCATTACCTAACTCACCTCCCATCAGAACTCGCACTAGCCAATAAAACCTGATGATTAGAATTAGAACTAAGTAATGCCAGATTGACTGCAGTGACCCATGAATTATGTGCCTCTAGAAGCCCGACAAGCATAACACCAGGAGAGACTCTATTGTGCTCAATAGAGTAGCATTGTGGTGCATGAATTCTCCAGATTGAAATTTTACCAGCCTTCCCTCCAACTGCAAATATAGAGAATCTATGGGGTGAATCATTTTGAGGAGCTGTACAGATTTTAGATGTCAAGCACAAAACTGGTGACCAGGCAACAACAATTGATGACAGCATCTGACTGCGAGAAGCATATTGGTCTGCAGTTATCTGCAGGAGGAAGCAGTTTTTATTATTAACTTTTGTCAGATTTAGTTTTAGTTACCTGAAAATTAAGCAAAAGGTAGAAAGAAAGGTTCAAATGAGAATTAATAACACTCAAAGATGGATATTAACCTGCAGTTGTTTATTATGATTGAGCTATAAATAATATTCCAAGTTGGTCTACTAGCCAAATAAACAAGGTATCTTAGTCAAGAAAACAATTAGGATTAGAATTATTAGCCATCTATATAAATCGATATGATGTTTCAATTCCACAGAATCATTGAACGAATGAAGTTCCGACAACTATGCTTTCTTTTGAATTGTGCAATGCATTCAAAACCCAGAAGAGGCTTTCTTGATAGAAGTGAGTCCTAAACTTTACTACTGTTAGGCTTATTGTTCTATCTAATTTACATGACTTTTCTACGAAGGATACTTCTCTGGTAAATCAAACCTGCCTGATATTTTGAGTCTTAATTTGGTTAATCCAACCAATTAAGTAACTAAACCAACTCTCAAATCAACCCTTTAGTGTCCTACACCAAATAATTTCAATTTTTACATTTAAAAAGAAAAACCTAAATCAAGGGTGAAGAGGGGAAGAGAATGTGCAAAACTACAATAATTTGAAACCTTACCTTCGGCAACTGCTCTTCCCTCTTATTAGTGTGAGGGCTAGATCCAGCATGGGGCTTCTCACAATTACCTATCAGTTGGCCTCCAAAAGTTTCAGACTCCTTATCGCTGGAACATGGCAATTTAAAGACTAAATAAATAAATGTATATACATAGGAAAAGATAAAACAAGTTCATGATAGAAAAATCTAGAATAGCAGCATTCAAATGATTTTCCAATCTCAATTGTCGAATCTAAGAATAACCTCTGGCTTGTTCGCTATTGAATTAAAAAAAAAAAGAAAGAAAGTCGTCTTCTTCATTTAGTTCCGTGGCAAAGCAGAAGGTAAAAAGAAGGGAAAACAGGAGAATTTTTTTCTTCAATCATTCTTTATTTATCTAGTTTAAAAAACAAAGAATGGAAATTAGTTTATTTACTACAGTTTTGAACCCAACATTATGTAAAAGAATTCACATTACTAGAACCTCATTTGGCAATTGGCATTGCTGCTGGAGTGCTCTTTATGGACTTGAACAGAATGAACAGTAACATAAAAGAAACCACACTATGGATAGCTCTCTTGCAGCATTGTTTTATGATGTTGGAATGTATGCACAGAACTCCAACAACAAATGGGCCATAAATAGATACAGCATAAAGAAAATATAGTAAGATAACTCTAAAAAAAAAGATCTGAAAGTAAAGGGAAAAAAAGGAATGAGATATTTTACATGCCATTAGTGGTACTGGCTCTTCTTCGCTTATGCTCCTTTCCAGTAATAGTGTTTGGAAAAACATCAGCAAGATTATCACTGAGCCTTACTTGTGTTGTTTGCTCCTAATGAAAGACATAAATGTTTCACGGTATTATGGCTTAAGGATTAAGTTAAACAGATTTAAAATAAAGAACTTACATGAACAATCTCTGAATCAAGGATTTCTGACTGCCCAAAATTTGTTTTTGCAAGAAAATCATATAGCCTATCTGATATATCTATAACCTACAAAAAATCGGCAGAAGAGAATTTATAATAGTGATCAAGACAATATAAATAGCATGGAAATTCCTAAACATAAAAATGAAAGATGCAAATTTGAAAAACAAATAGATGAGAAAATACTTGTTTAATTCAAACAAATAAACAACATCATAGCTGTTGTACAGTGATTGAAAAACAAATATTTTGGGAGAAAGAAAATGTAATTAGCACTTGTAAGTTATTACTCCACAGAACCTAGAAACACAAGGAATAGTAAGGATGTGGATTTTTTCTTAGCTCAAAATACAGTATTCCTAGTTTCTTCAATATTTACATATATGTCACACCTATATATTAGTCCTTCGGCTAACCCTTTCTCTAGCCCAACAACCAAAAAATGAGTTCAACAACAATCTACTTTTACCTCCTCATTCAATCTCATCGCTATCCCCAAGGTTTAGATAAAAAAGAATTCACACCAATATTCTTTTGCATGAAGTGTTAAGTGGTTTTGTTCAATTAATAATTTTTCTCTTATTTTCCATGCGGGTTTCTGTTTATCTTGTGAATCTTAAAATTTTGGCTCACTGATTTGATGATTTCTTTAGCTACTATGAGATTGTTGACATGTGCTCAATTGGTTGGATTATCCCCCAAAGAATTGATGTTGCAATTTTTACCATGCAAGGCTTGCTTCTATAACTGGTTCTTTTGCATCAATGATGGTGTGGGCTAGAAGCAGATTTGTAATCTAATAAGCAGGGCAGGTGAAAGTTGATCATGGCTAACCTATCTTGAATGGCAGAATGAGTGTGAAGGAAAGTATACTTGTTGAGGGGAAAGGTGGAGGAGGGGAAATCCATCTACACTCCAATACATTGACATCTTTATGCATGAATTACGGAGGAAAGGGAGTCATGATATCCAAATCAGCATTTTGGTGAATGTAAATGACCAAATCCACATTAGAAAAATTTTAGTTCATGTGCTCACTTGACTGCAAAAAATTGAAGTTGGAAAACTTAAACAAATATTTATTTAAATTTCAAGAAGTTAAGGCATCATTGTTCCTATGTTTTAGAAGAAATACATTTCTTTACCCTAGTGATAAATGAAATTGCTTAATTTTCACAAATAAATTATAGAAAATCCAAGAATATTGTTCACCTAGCAAAACAAAGAAGCTTTATTATTTCATAGTATCAACAACTATGCCCATGAAATTGATCTATTAGTGTACAAAGGAGAAGTCATCATGATGATCTTCATGACTAGATTTTATTATACCAACCCAATTTATAACTATTAAAGTAAATAATGTTGCATCAGGTGGAAGTGACAGGACATAATGGGACAAGAGAAGACAATACAAATAGTTGTCCTAAGCCCATGCAAAACAAAACAGTAACTTGTGAAATCAAGTGCTTCAGTGATGAATACCTCTATCCACTCAGCACAAAAATCACAAAAAGGTGATCGATAAAGCTTTACACGTCCTTCTGTGGTACAAACTGCAAGCAAGCACCTATATAGATTACAATACAAGAGGATTAAATTCTATTAGCAGTTCTCATCCCCCTTAATTTAATGAAATTAAAGTCAAGAAGAAATAAGCGTCAGCTCAACATGTGGCTAGAAAAGGTTAGGTTGCTACCCAAAGTTAGGAGCCATTCCAAGCGGAGACCAAGAAATTGATCGTACACATGGTCGACGATCCCGAAATAAAGCATTGGGCAGCAAACATCCAGCGAGCAAATCTGCAAACATCCAAAAATTACAATATATGTTCAAGAACTGCCCAAGACAGACAGCACAAAAGCTTGTCCACTTTACACATGAGAATGTGTTTGCAATGAGCAGGTCCATGAGAGTGAAAGAAAAGTAATAAAGGTCTAGTTAGCCCTAACCTTCTTTTTTGACCAGCCCAATTGGATAAGGTTCACAGGTAGGAATGGTGATTAAGCCTCGAGGTCCAAGTGTCAATGCTGGATTCTGATAATTAAGAAAATACAATGAAACAAAAAGCAAGCTTATTAAAATTTTAAAGAAAAAAAATCCAGAATCTCAGCTACTACCAAACGTGTTAGAGGCTTTTTAACTCTGTTTATTAAAAGCTTCAAACTTGCTCAAAGTTTTGGCTTTCTTAGTCAAATTCTCGAAACAAAATCAATCCCAATTATTTTAGAAACATGAAGCACATATCCATTGCTTATTTGAGAATAAAAAAGGTAGTAATAAAAATCAAAGTGGGAAATTAGTGAGTGCATTACCAGAATGGTGACAAGGTGACCGCAAGCGACGGCAATAAGATTCTCGTCAGACCAAGCTATGGCGTTTGGGTACAATGGTGAAGCCACCAGTTGAGCAGCTTGGAATCGTGAAGGCATGATCACTGAAACATAATAGAAAATTTAAAACTTGAAGGAAATTGGAAAGCTGGGAATTTGGGAGGAAACTGAATTCAGTTACCACAATGAGGAGAGAAGTAAGAGAACGATATGGAAGAGAGACGATCTTGGTGAAGAACTGACTTGGAAAAAGGGGCTGTGGGCGCGGGCGCGGGCGCCGGCGTGGGCGTGGGAGTGGGCGTGGGGCGCGGGCGTGGGCGTGGGGGAGGGCGGGGCCGGCCCGCGGGCCTGTTGTTGGGGCAGTGGAAGGTGAAGTGAGAAACAAATTGGTTTAGGGCTAGTCATAAATAGATAAGATGAAACGACGTAGTTTAATATATTTAGGCAAAAGAGTGAATAAGTTATTGCCAATTTAATTAATGCTTTCAAATCTGAAGATCATATATATATATATATATATATATATATATATATAAAAGCTAAAGCATACAAATTATCTCATAAATTAAGTTATTTATTATTAATTCACTTAAAAACTTATCATGACTTAATAATTTATCAAATAATATCTACTTGATATAAATATTAATTACTTTAAATTTAAATTTATTATTTTTAGTTTCAAAATTTAAATTTTCATTTTTTTTTTATTTTTATCCGTTTTACATCTTTTAAAGTTATAACATTTTTTTTATATTTTAATCAGTATACATGAATTAATTTAAAATATAATAAAAATCATTTATTAAAATTTAAAATTAAATCATATTTATATCAATTACTATTAAATAATTTATCTATTAATACTAGAAAATAAATTTATTTCTCATTTTTCTTGAATATTGAGTATCTCATTTCTCTAGAATATTGAGTATCTGACTTATTAAAATTTCTTACTTTTTTACCTACTTATAGCAATAATTTTATTATTGTATACTTTCAAATTTGAATAATTATTTTTAAATTTTTTATTATGTTTTATTTTTTAAATTCATTATATTTATAATAATAAATTGTTTTTCAATTTTTTTTATTGTGCATATAATTATAAGCTATACTTCAAAAATAAATCTTTTTATAAAAGATATAGAGTTTAAAAATTAAATGAATATAATAAATAGATATAACATTACCCATATAATTTTTCAGGGATTTATATAAAAAATAAATATTATTTTTAAAAAATACAAAATTTTTTATGGGAAAATTAAACAATCAAAATTTTTAATTACTAAGAAATATAAAAAAATTCAAAATTAGAATAACAAACTAAGACTTCAAAAAGAAATACAAATAATAAATTAAGAAATTATTATTATTATTATTATTATTATTATTATTATTATTATTATTATTATTATTATTATTATTATTACCGTAATATTTAAAGTTTTATTTTTAGTATATTTATTATTATAATTATTATAGATAAGCTATTTTTAATAAAATATAGTCTTTTTTTAAACACAATTATACTATAGAAAAATATTATATTGTTACATTTTTATGAAGGAATACTTAGAGAAAAATGATTGTGTGGAAATCTAATATTTTATCCATTTATTTATTTATTTATTTTAATTAGCTAATAATAATTTAATATAATATATTTATAAAAAATAAAGAAAAATATTTTATTGAATTGCCTGTTTTTATATATATATATATATATATATATATATATATATATATATATATATATATATTATTTTTTAAATTAAATATGTATCTGTAATCTGAATAACTCAGTTCAATAATAACTCTTATCTCATTCTATACCTAATAGAACTCTCGAAATATATATACTCTAATCATCTTTTCTGCTAAACTTTGCTATCATAGCTGTTCGGAATCCACAAACCATTCCAACAGGAGGTCAGAATTTCTTCGAATACGTCCTTGAATTCATTCGAGATGTGAGCAAAACTCAGATTGGAGAGGAATATGGCCCGTGGGTCCCCTTTATTGGAACTATGTTTCTATTTATTTTTGTTTCTAATTGGGGCGCTTTTACCTTGGAAGATCATAGTTAGCGCGAATGATATAAATACTACCGTTGCTTTAGCTTTACTTACGTCAATAGCCTATTTTTATGCGGGCCTTAGCAAAAAAGGATTAGGTTATTTCAGTAAATACATTCAACCAACTCCAATCCTTTTACCCATTAACATTTTAGAAGATTTCACAAAACCTTTATCACTTAGCTTTCGACTTTTCGGCAATATATTAGCGGATGAATTAGTAGTTGTTGTTCTTGTTTCTTTAGTACCTTGATGGTTCCTATACTGTCATGTTCCTTGGATTATTTACAAGTGGTATTCAAGCTCTTATTTTTGCAACTTTAGCTTATATAGGCGAATCCATGGAGGGGCATCATTGACTAATTTTATTTTCGAAATAGTCTTTTTTAGCTTAGTGTAAGGCAATCTATGCCTTGTTCAAGATAATCTACTTCTACTTAGTGAACATAAATATACACATAAATAGAAATAGACAAAAAGGTCTATATGATCTAAAGAAATAGTAAAAAAAAGATTACGATATTAAGGAATTGTAAAAAAAAAAAGGAAAGAGATCTAAAAGATCTTTTTCCTAGAATTCGTTTGGATAATTTATACCTTCTTCTAATGAATATTCTCTTTATATTGTCTTGATTATTTTGTCCAATTTTAGGACTCATAATCTGAATAAGAATCCTTTATTTGTTTACAACGTGTGATTAAAAAAAGAGGTTCTATAGAGCGATTTCCATTTCAGTCGGTTTTATTCAATTCAACGATTGACCAAAAGAAAACATTAATAAATAATAAATTACATGAACTTAGAGTAACCAATATATTTCTATGCAATGATTCAGACTAATGAATTCGTCCATTTAGAATGAATTCGTCCATTTAGATTGATTGTATCCATGCGGGATAATGATAAGGAAGAGAAGAATTTAAAAAAAATGAGATTCAGAAAAAATGGATTGTTTAGGAGGGTGGAATCAAACTAGGTGTATGTAATATATCTAGGTGTATGTAATATATATATAATTATTATGTAATATATAATGGCTATGGCTATAAGCCAACTTTCTTTTTGTGAATGTTTCAAAAAATGATTTTAGAATCCGATTGAATCTAAGATACGAATAGTTGGTTTACGTTATGGAAAGGGACGTGTATATGGAATATTAAGTATTAACTAGTTATATATGAGTTAAAAGATATATCTAATCGGAGATTTAGATAGGGATTCCAATAAAAGTCCTTTCTTTTGATTTGAATATTTAATAAACAGATTAAATCAAGAAAAAGAACGAAGAGTTAGAATTCAAAAAATGATTCGTAACAAAGAAAGAAATGGAAAAACAAAAAAGTTGTATGAATTCACAAAAACTTTGTGAATAGGAACTCAAAAATAGATATCAAAGTAGTTCTGATGATTCAATAATATTATTGCTTCAATTCGGAGTTCTTTGTTACTTCGACTGGATGAAAATCTTATTGAATAAATGAATAATTAATTCATAATTTATTGGTTGATTGTATCATTAACCATTTCTTTATTTTATTTTGGTGCGAGGAACTTATCATGAATCCATTGATTGGGTTGGCCGTTGGGCTTGCTTCTATTGGACACAGGGTTGGTGTAGAAGGTATCGCAAGACAACCCGAGGCGGAGGAAAAATACGAGGTACTTTATTGCTTAGTCGGCTTTTATGGAAGCTTTAACGATTTTTGGACTAGTTGTAGCATTATCTGTGTTATTTGCGATTCCTTTTGTTTAATCTATAAAAAAATACGTATTTTTATTGCCTTGGACTCATTGCTTGTTTTGAATTCTGAATTATATTAAGGATTTAATTCCTACAATTACTTATTTATTTTTATTGGGACAATAAGGAAGGATTTGAGGATGAAGAATTAGTATACTAACTCGCTTTTTCCTTCCCCTTCTTAGTCCAATCGAAACCTTTTTTTAAGGAAATGTTGCGCATTTTTGTTTTGCAATTAATTCTAAATGAATTTTAATAAGAATAATATTTATTAGTATTAGAGATTTCAAAATGAAAATTTAAAAAAAAAATGCATTTATAATTACAATATCAATAGAATATTTTTTATACACAATATTTCAATATAATAAAAAAAAAAAAAAAAAAACAAGAACAATAAAAAACAACAACATATAAAATAAAATAAAATATACACATATAAAAAAAAAATAAAAAAAAACTAAATAAATAAAATATAGAATTCAAATATATAGAATAAGAAAAAAAATAGATAATTAGTACGTCTATAGTCTATAAGAAAGAGGAGATCATATGAAAAGATTCTTTCGTTTCCTTGCCATCGTAGGGAGTTTGGGTTTAATGATATTTTATCAACAAATATAATATATCTAATTTTAGTTCTTGGTGTATTTATTTTTTTTGGAAAGGGAGTTTTAAGTGTTTTATTAGATAATCGAAAACAAATGATTTTGGATACTATTGAAATTAAAAACTCTATTGAAAAGTGGAAATAGAATCGGTTTGAGCGAATGGATATTCGAGATAGAACGAGAAAAATTGAATTTGATTAATTCAACTTATAAGACTTTGGAACAATTAGAAAATTACAAAAATGAAACCATTCATTTTGAACAACAACGAACGATTAATCAAGTCCGACACGGGTAGGTTTCCAACAAGCCTTACAAGGAGCTCTAGGAACTCGAATAGTTGTTTGACCAACGAGTTGCATTTACGTACCATCAATGCTAATCTTGGCATGTTTGGGGCGATAAAAGAAATAAGCGATTAGTCCTTCTCGTAGGCATTATTTTTTTTCAAAAAAATTAAGAAATACTCATGGTAACCATTAGATTAGTAATATTATCATGACGTATTGAGCAATATAATAGGGAAGTAAAGATTGTAAATACAGCCGTACTTTCAAGTGGCGGCGGCATTGCTCGTATTTATGGTCTTGATGAAGTAATGGAATTAGTAGAATTTGAAGAGGGTACAATAGGCATTGCTCGAATTTGGAATCAAATAATGTCGGTGTTGTATTAATGGGTGACGGTTTAATGATACAAGAGGAAGCTCGTAAAAGCAACGGGAAGAATTGCAGTGAGGCTTATTTGGGTCGTGTTATAAATGCCCTAGCTAAACCTATTTCGAGGTGAAATTTATCTAATTGAATCCGTATTATTATGAGCCTCTTCAAGCAGGACTTATTGCTATTGATTCGATGATCCGTGGTCAACGAGAATTAATTATTGGGGATGATACAATTCTCAATCAACAAGGACAAAATGTAATATGTGTTTATGTAGCTATTGGGCAAAAAGCGTCTTCTGTGGCTCAGGTAGTGACTACTTTACAGGAAAGAGGGGCAATGGAGTACACTATTGTGGTAGCCGAAACGGCGGATTCTCCGGCTACATTACAATACCTCGCCCCTTATATATATATATATATATATATATATATATATATATATTTACGATTTATAATCTGATGTGCGCAGATAATCCATAAATTATAACTTATCTATTTATCACCTTCGATTCTGTTTTCAATGAGATTTGAATATTTAATCAGTTAGTTGAAATTGTCTCTCTTCCATTGAAAATAACTATTGTCTTGAAGGTTACAAGTGAGTGGTAATTATAGTACATTGCCACAATTTAATCCCTTTTAAAATTCCTTAGCATTAAAATTGTTATTAAATAAAATTTTAAATCAATATTTTAATAATTATTTTACATGTGATTTTCTAAAGTTTTATTTTATTATTGAATTTTATTTCGATTTTGATTAAATAATTGATTTTTTCAACTATCTCTGCATTAGAGCCATTAGGATTCCGAGAACATGCCTTTAATGTATTTATATTGATTGATATTTGACTATAAAATTTACAGATTTGTTGCACTGAATTGATTTAAGATTTATTTGATATTATTGACTCTCTGAAATTATTGAAATAAACTATTAGAATTGCAATATCAGTTCTTATTTGTTATCTGAAATTTTTTATTGATTTTGATTGATTTGTACAAATTGATTTTCTGTTTTGAATTGGTACCTGTGCCCAGTATCTATTTCTGTTATCTGGCCCCACCGCGTGGACTATCACGGTATTAGGTTGCATTGTCGAGTCATGCATCATTATAGTTTATGATTTGCATTAGTATCATATGCATTGATATCTGTGAAGGAGGAGGAAAGTATCTAATATCTGGTAGCGCGTTTACCATTTGACCTTTGGTAATGTAGGGTATCATCACTCTGGTGTACTGTATCATAAAATTTTTATTGAATGAAATTCTTTTATATATATATTTTATGAAATTATTTTATTAATGATTTTGATAGTATGAGCATGATTTTATTGAATTGAAAATTTATTGTGAAATTAATCAAGCGTCTGCCTGTTCCTATTCCGTTGTGTGCTATAATTATCATTCACTAAACATTTAGCTCAAACCATATTTTCTCTGTCTATTATCTGTTTCAGATCAATAGAATTCTGCAGCTGATCCAAATATTCAGTCCATTTTCTAGAGAGGGACAATCTTTGATTTGTTCTCATGGTATGCCCGAATTCATGTTTTTTCAGGCTAATAATTAATTTAGTTTATTGAACAATTTAAGCTTTTATTGAAATCTGGAGAGACTCCGCAGTTTACTTATGGAATATTTATGATGTTTATTCAGTATTTTGTTTATTTGAATTTTGTCTATTTTTTGATATTAGTAAGTGACAATATATTCATTCAAGATACTCTGATAAGGCTTGCATGATTTAAGAATACTTAAATTATGCGCCGGTTACAGTTTAAAATTTTGAGTCGTGACAAAGTTGGCACTAGAGCCCGGTTGAGGTTTGGTAAACTTGCGGAGCATAGGATCCTTAACGTCTTTTCAGTTTATCATTGCTTTAGATATCTGCGTCATCGTTCTTTTTCACCTGTCTTAATTTGGCTCACATTTTCATATTTAATACTTGTTTATTAAAATGAATAGGTGCCTGAGTCTGTTAAACGTAAGAGGAGAGCTAGGGCCAAGGGTCTTAATAGTGCAAACCTTTATCCAACAAGGGAGGTACTTCCTCAAACTATTAATCAGACATCTGAACAGACGCCTATGGCTAAGACTGGGGCACAACCATTCCTTTGTTTCTCCATACTTTTCCATAATATTTAGTACACCACCTACTTTGTTAGAGTATCCTTTATCTGTATCAACACCTATGAGGAATGCAATAGACACTGATATGGTGTATAGGGGATGTATAGTTCACATTGGAGATAGGGAATTAGCTGCAGATCTTGTTTCTTTAGATATGTTTGAGTTTGATGTGATTTTAGGCATAGATTGGTTAGCCACTTATCACGTTTCATTGGATTGTCATAATAAAGTTGTACTCTTTAAAATTGCTCGGGAGGTAGAATTTCAATTATAGGGAGATCGCAGTATAGCCTCTAGTAATCTTATCTCAGTAGTGAGTGCTAGACGATTACTGCGAAAGAGGTATAAGGGGTATCTAGCTTATGTTAGAGATGTTCAGCTAGAAGGTGCAGGTTTGGAGAATGTTGCAGTGGTTAAGGAGTTTCCTGATGTATTTCCAGAAGATTTATCAGGTTTACCCCCGGAGCGAGAGGTAGAGTTTGGTATAGACTTAGTTCCTGGAACTGAGCCCATATCTATGCCACCTTATCGTATGGCACCCGCAAAACTTAAGGAGTTGAAGGGGCAGCTATAGGACCTACTAGATAAGGGGTTTATTCACCCTAGTATTTCTCCATGGGGTGCTCCTGTGTTATTTGCACGGAAGAAGAATGGGTCTTTGAGAATGTGCATTGATTATAGGCAATTGAATAAGGTGACTGCGTAATAAGTATCCTCTTCCACGCATAGATGATTTGTTTAACCAACTTCAAAGGTGCAAAGTATTTTTCCAAGATTGATCTTCAATCTGGGTATCATCAATTGAGGGTCAAGAAAGAAGACATACTCAAGATGGCCTTTAGGACTAGGTATAAACACTATGAATTTCTTATAATGTCTTTTGGTCTTACCAATTCTCTAGCCGCTTTTATGGATCTCATGAATAGAGTTTTTAAGCCTTTCTTAGATAAATTTGTTATAGTGTTCATTGATGACATTCTAGTGTACTCAAAGAGTAAAGAGGAGCATGAGCAGCATTTGAGAATCGTCTTTCAAACCTTACGAGAACACAAGCTATATGCTAAGTTCCCAAAACATGAGTTCTGGTTAGATAGTGTGGCTTTCCTAGGCCATACAGTATCTAAGGATGGGGTGTGTGTTGATAAGAAGAAAGTTGAGGTAGTGCTTCATTGGCTTAGACCCACAACTGTGTTAGAGATTCGTAGTTTCTTGGGTTTAGCAGGGTATTATAGACGGTTTGTTCAAGACTTCTCTCGTATTGCAACACCTTTAACTAAGTTGACACATAAGAATGTAAAATTTCAGTGGTCTGAGGCTTGTGAAAAATTTTTTCAGGAACTTAAGACTCATTTAACTACAGCACCAGTATTAGCCCTTCCGTATGGATTAGGGAGTTATGTAGTGTATTGTGATGCTTCTATGATTAGTTTAGGATGTGTTTTGATGCAGCATGGACGGGTTATTGCATATGCTTCTCGTCAGTTGAAAAGGCACGAGCAGAATTATCCAACTCATGATTTATAAATGGCTGTAATAATTTTTGCTTTGAAAATCTAGAGGCACTATCTGTATGGTGAGACTTGTGAGATCTTCGCTGACCACAAAAGTCTTAAATACATCTTTGACCAATGTGATCTTAATCTTAGGCAAAGGAGATGGGTAGAATTGCTGGAGGATTATGATTGCACCATACAGTATCATCCTGAAAAAGCTAATGTGGTGGCTGATGCTCTAAGCAGGAAGTCTTCTAGTAGTTTAGCCCGTATATCTACCAAGATGAGGCCTCTGATTGGTGAATTACATGAGTTGCTAGATCAGGGAGTAGAGTTTGAAATCATAGCTAGATCATTCTTAGCACATTTTCGAGTTAGGCCTATCTTGATTGATCGAATTAAGGCTGCTCAGAAGAGGGATTCTAAGTTGCGTGAGATTATAGATAATATTCATCAAGGCCAAGCTCAAGGGTTCATGTTAAATGATGATGGAGTTCTTCGTTATGGCACTAGACTTTGTGTCCCTAATGTTGATGAGTTGAGAAGAGAAATCATGGAGGAGGCACACCATTCTGCTTACACAGTACACCCAGGTTCAACTAAGATGTACCGTGATTTAAGAGAGCATTATTGGCGGGGTGGCATGAAGAGAGATGTTGCAGACTTTGTTGCTAAATGTTTGACTTGTCAACAGGTTAAGGTAGAACATCAGAGACCATCTGGGTTACTTCAGCCGTTGCCTATTCCCGAGTGGAAGTGAGAGCATATTGCCATGGACTTTGTTGTGAGCCTACTTAGTATACGAGATGGTTACAATGCAATCTGGGTGATAGTGGATAGATTGATAAAATCTGCTCATTTTCTTCCTGTGAAGACTACATATGACTTTGCAAAACTTGCACAGTTGTATATAAACAAGATTGTTAGTCTTCATGGAGTTCCAGTATCCATTGTCTCTGATCGTGGTACTCAGTTTACTTCTCGATTTTGGAAGAAATTCCAAGAAGCTTTGGGAACACGAGTAGACTTTAGTACTACTTTTCACCTTCAGACAGATGGACAGTCAGAAAGGACCACACAGATGTTGGAGGACATGCTTCATGCATGTGTTATGGATTTTGGTGGCTGTTGGGATCATCATTTGCCTTTAGTAGAGTTTGCTTATAATAACAGTTATCAAGCAAGTATAGAGATGACTCCATATGAGGCATTATATGGTCAAAGGTATAGGTCATCAAATTGTTGTGATGAGGTTGGAGAAAGAAGGCTTACTAGACTAGAGTTTATACAATTAACTTCAGAGAAGGTTCAACTAATTCGTGCTCGACTTTTGACTGCTCAAAGTCGATAGAGAAGTTATGCTGACCCTAAGCGTAAAGATGTAGAGTTTATGGTTGGTGATCATGTAGTTCTGAGAGTTTCATCTATGAAATGAATCATGAGGTTTGAGAAGAAAGGGAAGCTTAGCCCTCGTTTTGTTGGTCAATTTGAAATTTTAGAGAGAATTGGAGCAGTTGCTTACCATTTAGCCCTTCCACATAGTTTTGCACATGTATATCCAGTTTTCCATATTTCTATGCTTAGGAAGTATGTATCAGATCTATCTTATGTTTTGCAACCTCAGACCATATAATTTAAGGATGATATGTCATATGATGAGCAACCAGTAAAGATTTTAGATTGACAAATTAGGAAACTCCAGTATAAGGAAGTGGCTTTGGTCAAAGTATTGTGGCATAATCACTCAAGTAGTGAGACCACATGGGAAGCAGAATCTGAAATGCAAGTCAAATATCCTTACTTATTTGATTCTTTAGGTTAGAATTTTGTCTGTTTAAATTCGGGGACCGAATTTCTTTTAAGGGGGGAAGTATGTGAAAATCCAATATTTTATCCATTTATTTATTTATTTATTTTAATTAGCTAACAATAATTTAATATAATATATTTATAAAAAAAAAAGAAATATTTTATTGAATAGCTTGCTTTTATATATTATTTTTGAAATTAAATATATATATATATAACTCAGTTCAATAATAACTCTTATCCCATTATATACCTAATAGAACTCTTGAAATATATATACTCTAATCATCTCTTTCTGCTAAACTTTGCTCTCGTAGCCTATTTATCACCTCATTTTTCTACCAAATACTCTCAACAGGTATTTTCATCATCTTTCATTATTGTTATATATATATATATATATATATATATATACACGATTTATAATCTGATGTGCGCAAAGAATCCATAAATTCTTACTTCTCTATTTATCACCTTCAATTTTGTTTTCAAAGAGATTTGAATATTCAATCAGTCAATTGAAATTATCTCTCTTCCATTGAAAATAACTATTGTCTTGAAGGTTATAGGTGAGTGGTAATTATAGTACATAGCACCGTTTTATTCCCTTTTAAAATTCCTTAGCATTAAAATTATTATTAAATAAAAATTTAAATCAATATTTTAATAATTATTTTACATGTGATTTTTTAAAGTTTTATTTTATTATTGAATTTTATTTCGATTTTGATTAAATAATTGATTTTGCCAACTATCTCTGCATTAGAGTTATTAGGATTATGGGAATAGGCCTTTAATATATTTATATTGATTGATATTTGACTATAAAATTTACCGATGTGTTGCACTGAATTGATTTGATCTTATTGACTATCTGAAATTATTGAAATAAACTATTGGAATTGCAATATCAGTTATTATTTGTTATCTGAAATTTTTTATTGATTTTGATTGATTTGTACAAATTGATTTTCTGTTTTGAATTGGTACCTGTGCCCAGTATCTGTTTCTGTTATCTGACCTCACCGTATGGACTATCACGGTATTAGGTTGCATTGTCGAGTCATGCATCATTGCAGTTTATGGTTTGCATTAGTATCATATGCATTGATATTTGTGAAGGAGGAATGTATATAATAACTGGTAGCGCGCTTACCATCTGGCATTTGATGATGAGGGGTATCATCACCCTGATTCACTGTACCATAAAATTTTTATTGAATGAATTTCTTTTATATATATGTTTTATGAAATTATTTTATTAGTGATTTTGACAGTATGAGCATGATTTTATTGAATAGAAAATTTATTGTGAAATTAATCAAGTGTTTGCCTGTTCCTATTCCGTTCTATGCTATAATTATCATTCATTGAGCATTTTACTCAAACCATATTTTCTTTGTCTGTTATCTGTTTCAGATCAGTAGAATTCTGCAGTTGATCCAAATATTCAGTCCAATTTCTGGAGAGGGACAATCTTTGATTTGTTCTCATGGTATGCCCGAATTCATGTTTTCTCATGCTAATAATTAGTTTAGTTTATTGAACAGTTTAAGTTTTTATTGAAATCTGTAGAGACTCCGCAGTTTACTTATGGGATATTTATGATATTTATTCAGCATTTTGTTTATTTGAATTTTGTTTATTTTTTGGATTAGTAAGTGATAATATATTTATTCATGATACTCTGATAACCTGATTTAAAAATACTTAAATTATGTGCAGGTCACGGTTCAGAATTTTGGGTCGTAACAGATTGATAATCATTTTAGAAATAAAATAAAATTTAATTTAAATAGGAATATAATTATTTAAAATTTTAATAAAAATTTTAATTGTATTTAATATAATTAACGAAGAATAAAATTTTATAATATAATTTCGAAATATAAAATTTTATAAAAATAAATACTAAATTATATATTAAAATAAATAATAAATAAGTCATGTAATGCGTGGGACAAATAATAAATTAATGATAATATTCAAACAATTTATATTATTTTTATTATTGTTTTTATAAATTATAGTCATTAAAATATTTAATTTTAATTAATATCTATAATTTTATAAATATTAATATATTATTTCATTTTAATAAAAAACTTCAGATGGAAATTAACTTAAAAAATAATATGCAACTAAATAATAAATAAATAATTAATTGTAAATATAAATTTGAAAAATTAGATATTAATAAATTATTTTACTTAATACTGTATTATGATTCAATTATATATTTATTTTTTAATTTTTTATTTTAATTAATTAATTTTTATAAAATTTTATATTTAATTATAATTAAGTATAAATATGATCAAAAATTATAAATTTATATTAATTCTAAAATTAAGAATTTTAAATTTATATAAATTTTAAAATTAATTTAAATAATAAAAATATAATTATAATTAATTTAAAAAATAAAGGACAATTTAGAGAAAATTAATATTTTCTCTTTTATACATTTAAGTATTAAAAAAATTTTAGACCCAGTATTTTAAATTTGAGTTGATACAAGTAAGTTTAATTGTGACAAATTCGACCATATATGATTTATAACATTAGTGGTCCACATTACAAAAGATGGGCCCACTCAATGTTTTCTTCAAAATCATACACAATAAGCTATTATCAGAACATAGATCATTAAATTATACATAAACATCCTTTATGCTATTATAATTTGATATCAACTCATTCTATTAATGTTCCTCACTAGTTAACCTATGCGTAACTAGACACAAATAAAAATAAATTGGGTCATTAATTTAAATTTAAGCCCACATACTTTAATCAAATATAATTGATTAAAATATCCTCAATAATTTAAATCATTAAAAACCCCACTATTTGCCTCAAATTGTTGGGTCGTTAATGAATTAGGCTAAATTAAAATAAAGTATTCTAATAATTTGCATTGGTAAAATGAACAACACTTTTATTAATTATTTATTTATATTTAATATTTGATTTTAAAATTTTATTGGTCCATATATTAATTACTCTCGAATTCAAAAAAAAAATTATCAATTTAATTTAGACCCTGACAATTAAGCCCCTAATCCAAGGGTAATTGTAGGGGCATGAATGTCTTTTTGCGTTAGTTTTACTATAAAATTCACAAATGCATTATCACGTTTGGCCCAAGGCCTTGACAGAAGCCACGAAAAGAAACCCTAGACCCTCCTGAAGCTGCATCAACGCAAGCTGCTCGGTTAGCTGAACGAAGCCTGTGGACTGGATTGCTCGCTCCACACCAGTCCGTTTCTCTACTCTTGCTCTCAGCTCTTTCGGTACAATGTCGACCAAGCTCCACTCTGTCTATCTCTCTTTCTATCTTAGGGTTTTGAGATGTGAATTTTTGATTTCTACCAGTCTTAATAAGTGGGTACTGCTGTCTATCCCCTTTTTGCTTAGCTGAGACTGTAATTGCTATGGAGTTTCTTGTCAATTTCTGGGTAGAATCAGCATATAACATAATTTTGAATGAATTGTTGTTATTGTTCTGATATTTTTTTATCAGCAACTGGTTGTGATTGTTTACTTTTTTCTGGCTTTTCTTATTGTTTTGATATCAGTTTGGAATGCCTGAATTTTAGTTTGGAACAGTAGGATATCTGTCAACGATGAAGATGGTGTTCCCATTTGGTTTTTGGGGATTAGGAATGGGAATTAACTATTCATTTCCTCATTCGGTTGGATGCCCCTAAATGAAGGGAATGTAGATGAGAAATCATGAATAAGAAATCCGTACATGATTGTCATTCTCGAATAGTGGTCAAGGTATTGGAAATCAGGATTCAGAATGTCTCCTCATGCATTTCCATGAAGAGAACTTTAAAAATTAACTTGCTTTCTGGTCATGGGCTTCTCTCTCTCTCTCTCTCTCTCTTTGCAATATGTAATTTTCTACTTAGAGGACATTAGTGGATTAAGTTAACAGATATGGTCAAAGAAGGATTCTTGATGATAAACGAGAGTTCAGTGAAATTGAGCGTATTGCTATATGAGAGCCATATTCAAAGGCACTCACTTTGATTACTCAAGCTCAGTGATAGATGTACCTGACGCTAGTTTTCATTTATTGCTGTCTTGCATATAGTATTATGGTTGTTGCAAAATGATTTTAAGTTTTGGTAGCAGATGTATAAGTATCATAGGAGGGCACCTAGATTCATATCAGCTACATTTATTGGGTATTACTATTTTTTTAATTAGTATTATGAAAATAGGGAATTCCAGTATATTATCAATTTAGGTTATTCCATAGCTGTGCTTAGTGGCGGATCCGCATTGGGAGAAAGGGTGGCAAGTGCCCTCATTGATCCCCACCGATTTCTGTAGATATTTATCTTTTTTTGGTTGAGTAAATATATAGCCACCCATATATACACACATATATAGCTATATACACAAATTTTGCGCTTAGTGATAAGTATTTCTGGATCTGCCAAGCACCAGCTGTGCTAATAAATAAAATTTCAGTAAAAATGACTCTACAACTTATATCTATCCATTATATATTGAACGCTACAGGCCAAAGTTTTCTTGATTCACATCATGCCTGTGTTGTTTGTCAATAAAGCTCTGCTCTATTACCAAAAGAAAAATTTAAATGACAGGTTGACAAAGTAACATGTCCCCCCTTCTCTCCCTGAAGATGATTTATTTTGGAGTTTCATTGTTTGACAAAAATTAATGGAACTGGGGGATGCTATATCTATTTTCCGGGATTTTTTTTCTTCAAATTGTTGAAAAAGAGAACTGAGCAAGGTGAATGCATAAATATATGTCAAGCTTACCTGATCTCATGACACAAATGCTTTCTTTATGATAGATGACAAGCGCTTGGACAAATTTGAGCTTTGCAATCATACATAGGGATATAGAGAGGGAGTGGGAGAATCAGGGTGGACTAATGGGTATTATTTTTTATAAATGGAGATTGTTGCTCACCCTCAGAAGAACTATACGCCTGCAAAAATTCAGGGGAGGATGAGGAGATCAAAATAAATTTCAAATTTATTATAGCTTTGGAGCATCTTGGAGCAAATGAGCAATGGAGCTTTTGGAGCACCGCTCACATGGAGGATTGCTCACTTGGTTTGCTTCATAGTTTTTGGTTTTGCTAATTTCACTATCGTCAGAATGCTGATGATAAATGGATCAGGAGTGAATGGAGTTGCTGTATTTCTGAAAAGTTGAGGAAGTTTTTCTCTATTTATGTGATTGATTTGCTCTTTGCAGTGAAAGCTTTGCTATATTCCTGTGGTAGCAGAAATGAGTGGCCGCTTTTCTCGGACAATTTATGTTGGCAACTTGCCATCAGATATAAGAGAAGGGGAAGTTGAAGATCTATTTTACAAGGTTTGATTTGAATGCTTTATTTGCAGTATTTAATTGATGTTATATGAACAATAAGGTTCATTCATTCTGATGAATTGTATATAATTGATGTTATATGAACAATAAGGTTCATTGTTATGAATATTATATGGGTATTCCTTTCTCATTTTGTGCTTGAGAAATAATAATTGTGATTTCTTACCCATAATAAAGTATTTATGTATGAGTCTGAAGTTGGAACTTCACTGAACATCAAAATTATTATCTTTTCGTTATCTTCTGTCATTTTTAAACATCAAAAGATGCATTTACTGTTACAAAATTCACTCTTTTCTTCACTCACATAGATCATACTTGACCTGGTGGACAGAGTGTTTTTGATTTGTAGATTCCTGGTAATAGTTAGCACCTGATACTAGTCTTAGTAATTATGAAAATAAAAATTTCTGGATATGATTCGATTCAGATAATATTTGCTATTCTTCTTCTTTTTTTTACCCCAAATTATTTCACTTCGTTTTGCATATCTTTACAGCTGTTTCAATGGTTATGATGGTATGGCTAATCTTTATGAATGTAACTTTCTTTTTAGTATGGCCGCATACTGGATATTGAGTTGAAGATTCCACCTCGTCCTCCTTGTTATTGTTTCGTGGAGGTAAAACTCTTACACTTTTGATTGTGCATACACAGACAAAAGCTTCATTTCTTTCTAATTCTAAGGAAAGATAGGAGAAGCAATCATTTATTTTGGATTACTGTTTGTTTGTTTTGCAGTTTGAGAATGCTCGGGATGCAGAAGATGCAATCAGGGGTCGTGATGGATATAATTTTGATGGCTGTCGTTTGAGGGTACTAAGTACTTCCAACTTTTTAATGTGTATTCTCTATCTCGTTTCCATTGTTGGTTTCTCATTATTGTTCACCCAGGTTGAGCTTGCCCATGGTGGTAGAGGGCAATCTTCAAGTGATCGTCGTGGTGGCTATGGTGGTGGGAGTGGGGGTCGGTATGGCATCTCACGCCATTCAGAATTTCGAGGTTTGTTGTGAGAATATTAGTTTCTTGCTAGAAGGATTGACAATGCTGTGCAAAGATGCTTGTCTGTCTTTGCGTACAGTTACTTGTAGTTTTATTCTGAACTTCAAAGTTTGTGTATTTGATTTGCAGTTATTGTTCGTGGACTCCCATCTTCTGCTTCCTGGCAAGATTTGAAGGTTTGAAAACTTTTGATTTTCAACCAACTAGCACATTGTTTTTGTTTTAGCGTATTTGTTAGCTGATCAATAAAGTGATTTCAGGATCATATGCGAAAAGCGGGTGATGTTTGCTTTGCTGAAGTTTCTCGAGACGGTGATGGTATTCCTTTTCACTAGAGTAACTATTCATAAATGTGTTCATATTTTAGCATTTTTTATTGCAATTTACTGGAATTTTATTTCACGTCCTGCTTTGTGTTGAATTGGATTATTCTGTATTAAACATTTAATGAGCTTTGCACTTCATATTCCTAGCTGAAATGGCACTGTTTATTCCTGTTTATTGACTTATTCAGGGACTTTTGGTATTGTTGATTATACTAATTATGAAGACATGAAGTACTCCGTAAGTTGTTCTTCCTCCAATCACTCTTACTTAAACTAAGAGTTGATGGGACAGGGTGTGTGTGTGTTTATTTTCATTTTGTTTCTCTGTTAACTAAAAACTGACTTGAGCTTCTGTTATGCAGATTCGGAAGCTGGATGACAGTGAGTTTAAAAATCCTTGGGCTAGAGCTTATATTCGGGTAATCATTTAATCTAAAATTTTATTGGTCAGCTAGAAGTTAATTCTTTTGGCCATCCCTGCCCCTATTCTGGACTATCATAAATATTTGCAACAAGGAGGCGTTAAAGTTGGCATGCTTTTTGGGAAACAAACATAACTTACTGTCTGCTTGAAGATGATTTGGGCATATATGAGATATTATTATTGTCTGAAGGCTTCAAATAAAAGTGCATTCTGAATTGTTCCCTTATTTTATTTTTAATATATTCCTTTACAATTACAGGTGAAGAGGTATGAGCGTACTCCATCAAGGAGCCGTAGTAGAAGCTGCAGCAGAAGCAGGAGTCCAAGAAGGAACCGAAGGTGTGCTTGTGTTATATATGTGCATTTCTTTAATGTGTTTTTTAAAAGCTTGTTTGTTGAAATTAATTCTTTAAAATTTTATGGAATTCATTTATAAGTACATAGCTAAAATACCAAAAATTCCCAGAATAAATAAAATACCAAAATATAAATTATTTCCTAAATAATAGAAACCTAAGCATCCTAATAGAATTGTAATAGACAATTTGAACTCAATATTTTCGTTTCACGATTAAAAACAAATCAAAATAATTCCTAAATCTTCTTTTGCTTGACTGCATCATTAAGCTTGGCCCAAAATTTACCAAAATTGATAGAATTTGTAAATGAATTCTAACCTAATGAAGTTGTACCCCTTGCTTGGAATCTAGAATTTTACAAGAATTCAATTTAATCGATTTCTTTTTAGTCAATTCTCATGTATAGAATGAAATAATTCAACTATTTTAAACTTAGAAAAATTTTTCATTTTCAAAGAAATAGAAATCAAGTATGATAGTGTGAGAATTCAATTGAATTTTTTTTCTTACAAATGATTTATTTCAAATGCAGCCATAATATTTACTTACAAATGAATTCTTTTTCCCCTCGTTTGGTAATTAGGATTTTATAAGAATTCATTCTCAAATTTGGAAGCCTAATAGGCGAAAGAATTCAATTCTTGTTAACTTAAAAAAAATCATTTTAAAATAAATAGAAATTATGCCAAAAATAATATTAGTATGTGAGAATTGAATTGAATTGAATTTTTTTTATTTTTTTTTCCAAATGAAGCCTTTATAAATTTCATTTGCAAATCAAATGAATTTCATGCGCATTTGGTTCAAACGCATTGTAACTTCTTTTGCCATAGTGCTTCAAGCCTTGCTATCTTCTCCTACAGTAAATCATTGGAACGATCGCCATCAAGATCAGTGTCAAAGTCTAGATCAGCATCACCTGTTAAATCACCCAGGTATTCAGAGTTGAGCTACAAATTTGGTCTCTATTTTCTGTTTCATTTTCTCCTTTTACAAAAAAAGTTCTGTATTTATTTCTTATTTCATTTGGTGATCATGGAATAAGCAGAGCAAGGTCAAGGTCAGCGTCAGGATCTCCCAATGGTAAATGACTCTTGGTGAGGAAGGAGATAGATCTGAAGGTGGCTGAATAATTTAAAATTCCAGTGAAAATTCTTCATGGCCTGTAAGATGGACTTAAGAGGAAACTTGACCAGATATTGCATGGGATTATTACATAAAAATGTCTTGTTGAAAAACTTAGAACTAGGTATTGACTATTTGGCGTGATCATTCTAGTGTCAATTCGTGGAACTACTGCATCGTTCATTTAATTGCCCTTTCCTATTAAACTTCAGTTTATCAACTCAGATTGCCATCTCTAGAATCATTCTAGTGAATGTTCTGATTTGATTTCTTCTATCATGGAGTGTTGGATGACTTTGTCTATTTGACATGGTATTTTCAATCAAGTATACTTTAGGAGCAAGCATATAGGTGCTGAAGTTTGCTCTAGTTATTTATTACTTCCAGGATTTGCATACGAGTGCTAATATTATTACCCTTAATCGATGATAAGAGGAAATGCATTAAACTTGGATGGTTCATGCTCTTCATCTTTCCTTGTTCTTAATGGGGGGAGCAGTCTTCCATTCTTAGCAAAAAACTAGTGGCCTAATGACAAATGGTCATAAGCCTGTGTGTTTTTAACAATTCTAGCAGCCCGCTTGCAGATTGATGTGACGGTAAAATATGACTTCGCAGTTTAGATTTTGTGCTGTTATATACCTCTAAGCTATGTCAGCGTGTCTAATTTGGTTAAAATCTGTTTGTTTCATATTTTTGCACGTCAAATTTTCCTCAGAAAGATCCCATCATCAATCACAATCTATAACCCATTCGATTAGAAGGCAAGTGCAAAATCCAGAAATTGGTGTCATTTTTGGAGTTGCTGAAGGGTACAACAATCATCAATTTTTTTGATTTAACATGGACTGCTGTGGGGTGGTGAATTGTTGTTTTTTTCATTCTATTTTGCACTACAATGGCAACTTTGTGCCGCTTAGGCTTTCATCATTCTTCTGCATCTCCACTTTCATTCCCGCTGGGCGTGTGCCCCCTTCGCGCTTTTTGTGGTGCCTACGTACTCATGATGTGTGCAGGTATTAACCGGTTCGAAGGTGTTTATAAATATTTAATATTTATAAATTAATTTGTGTTTGTAAATATTTAAAATTTTAAGCCATTTCGTTTGGTTAAGACATTCATATATGATTGATATATAGTTGACGTGTTTGGTAAAAGAATAACTTATAAATATATTATTGAAATAACTAAAAATATACTAAATTATTTTCTTAACTTCAATATTTTATAATAATATTATCAAAATATATTTCAATTATATTGTAATATAATTTAGTTTTAAATTAAATAAGTAAATATTTGACATTTTATAAAAATAAATAAAAATTAATTTTTAAATTTATTAAAATTAATGTAAATAATGTATTTATATTAGTGTCGGAAGATAAATTTTTTAAAATGAAAATGAGAATTACACAATAATCATATATGGTGAAATTATAAAATTAATTGAAAATAATATAATAAAATACTTGATTAAACTAATTTATCTTACAAGCACTAAACTAAAAATTGCTCTCTTTCAACTTGTTTATTCTTCTTATAATTTATAAACTCTAAAAATATTTTAAATAAACAGATTAATTTAAAATTATAAATTAGTTTGATCAGCTTGTAAGTTAAGAGAAATACCTTCTATTTTTTATTGAGAGTTGAATTAGGAAATTAAAAAAAAAAAACTTTTTTTTAAAGATTACTTTAACTATTTA
Organism: Hevea brasiliensis; assembly: GCF_030052815.1. NCBI lineage: Eukaryota > Viridiplantae > Streptophyta > Magnoliopsida > Malpighiales > Euphorbiaceae > Hevea > Hevea brasiliensis. The sequence continues at coordinate 98,513,124 of NC_079501.1, forward strand.
AAAAATACTTTAAAAATTATTAGTTATTTTAGAGTTTTTATAATTAAAATATATTAATTATAATTTTAAATTATCTTTAATACTTTATAATGAATATATTTAAAGGAATATTTAGTTGTAACAATATGGCAAATAGACTCTTATTGATATAGAATAGACAATTATTCTATTTTTGGCAGAGGAGAAGTAATGTTTTTCATTATTTTCAAAACTTCATAATTTTTTGTTATTTAGTAGAAGAGATTTTAAACTTTTTTACAATTTTTTTTTCAATCTATTAAATTAATGCGTTGCAAGAAAAAAAAATAGAATCCATTTATAAAAGATATTTCTGTTATTTAACTACAATGTCAAATTAATGATATATATTTATTTTATATAAATATTTTTAAAATTTTTAAAAAGAAAAAATTATTTAAAAAAATAATTTAATTTTTTTAATTAAAAAATATTTTTTATTAATTAATTATTTTAAGTGCTTTAAATATTAAAAAAATACGTGAGACAAACTGAACCTTATATTATAATTATAAAACCTCTTCTCAAAGAGGCTTAAAGAGAGTTTAGAATACAGGCATCTATTCTTCCTTTCGTACCACATTTCAAAGTCAAAACCCTAGACCTATAAATATAAGTTGATATAAACCCCATTGCATCTCAACCAGCCTCTACTCTCTCCCTCTACTTCTCTATTCTTTTAGGGTTTTTTTGATTTCTGCTCAAGAGTTTTCAACAATGTCCGCCGGAGAGATCGCCTGCACTTGCGCTACTTTGATCCTCCACGATGATGGAATCGCCGTCACTGTAAGTTTCTCCCTCTACGTTGGCCGTCGGTTATTCTTTTTCATGGTTTAATATTTTTGCTTTGGGGAAATCGTTGAAAACAAATTTATGAAATTCAGGCTGAGAAGATAGCTACATTGGTGAAGACGGCCAACGTAGCGGTGGAAGCGTACTGGCCTAGTCTATTTGCCAAGTTGGCGGAGAAGAGGAACCTTGACGATCTTATGATGAACATTGGTTCTAGTGGCGCTGCTGCTCCTTCTACCATTGCTGCTCCTGCTGCCGGTGCTGGTGGTGCCACTGCCACTGCTCCTGCTGTTGAGGAGAAGAAGGTTTGCCCATTTTCTCTTTAAGAAGCTGCTATTTTTTCTTTCATTTCATTTTACACAGATAATGATAAGATCCATAAAATAGATGAGTTTACTTTTAATTTATGCAAATCTTCTTGTTTTACAGGAGGAGCCAAAAGAAGAGAGTGATGAGGATATGGGATTCAGCTTGTTCGATTAGGTGCTTTCACTTATCATAATTATTCAATTTTGCCTTGCAATTTGAGAACTAATCCAATTGGGTTGTATTTGGGAAATTATTTTTTTAGAACTAATTCAAGTAGTTAAATTTTCGATTCTGTTTTGAATTTGTTTGGCTTGAATACTTCATTATTCCTTTGAGAGTTGCAGTTACATTTCTCAATTGTTGAAGGCCTATTACATTCTCTTAGACTTCTTTTGTTTAGGAAGTTGGAAAAGCCCTCTTTTCAAAGTATTCTTTTAAATATTGATTAAAAAAAATTAAAACAAAGATTAATTAGAAATGTTTAATATTCTTTAGTTAATATATTTAAAATATAATTTTCAATAATTTTAATAATAATGTTAAATAATATATTTTTTTTAAAAAAATATTTTCCTTAAGAATAGTCCCATTATTTTTTTAATATTTTATAGATATACTTTATAGTTTCAATAAAATTTTATATATATATATAAAACAAAATTTATCTTTAATATTAGTCAACTATATTAAGATGTGAATAATATTATCATTTAATTAATTAAAATAAATAAATTGGAGTGCATTAAAAAATTTAGAGTGCACCACACCCAAATGAATACCCAAGCTGTTTCACCCAATACTACCAAGAAACAAAAAGCAAGGGCTTCACAATCAGCATCTGAGCTACACATATTTCCTAAAATACAGAGGATTGAAATTATTAAAAAAAAATAAAAATAATTATTACCTTATAACTTTTAATCTTATTAATATTATTTAAATATTTTAAAAAATTAAATTAATTTTTTATCTCTTTAATATTTATATCTTCTTGTCTAATAAAATTTTGACCTTAAAAAAATTAGGTTAATAATTACACTTTTTATTAATTAAAAGTACAAGAAAACATTTACCAAATACATCTTAAGTAAAAAATATTTAACCAATGACTAAGCCACACAAAAAAACTTCTTGATCAAGCCTATCTTTATATGAGAGTGCAAATGAATTGAGCTAAACTAAGCTTTGAATTGCTTAATTCCCCTCTCTCTAAATATACCACTTACATGAACTTCAATAGAGAAATTGTCACGTATATTAAAAAATAATAAAAAAAAAATATTAGTTAGTCAACCTAAATATATACAATTTACAGAATATTACTTTAAAATCTCAAATTACAGTCATAATAAAAATTACCCATTATTAAACTCCTTAATACATGCAAATAAACCTATTTTCTATCACCATTTCATAATGAAGCGTTACTATTAATGTTATTTTCAAACAAAAAAACACAAGCACAAGATATTTTACTCTTATCAGAATTGAATTTAAAAAGAAAATTATATTTTTAGAAAGTCGTGTATGCTGTATCTCCCACCAAACTTTATGTTGCCTAGTCATATGATGCAATAGACCTTTTAATAAAAACGAAGATTTCCCTCTTCTTATGTAGAGCACTATTTTCAACTAAATTTAGGAGGATGGGTTAATCCTATACTATATAAATATATATAAATTATTATTTACAAGAAAAAAAAAAAAATATATATATATATATATATATATATATATATGTTGGCTCGGATAAGAATTTTAGCGACAACGCGTGGTCCGCGCACTCGTCACTGTCGTGGCTTCTTTTTGCTTTACGATGGGATGGATAAGGTGGATAATAGAATTTTGCCTATATGCCAAGCATGCGTTCCTCTCTATTTCCCTTCATTCCTCTACTCATTTATCCTCGAACAAAGATTATTATTATTATTATTATTATTATTATTATTATTATTATTATTATAAATTTTATATATTTATGTTTTATATAATTAACTTTAATTAAAACTCAGGATATAAAAAAATTTATTTATTCTTATTCCTTGCCTTTTCTTTCTTCTTTAGATATATATATATATATATATATACCGTTCTTTACTTCTCTTCGTCCTCAAGGAAACTCAAATTCTCTTTGCTTCTCTTAAAAAAAAAAAAGAAAAAGCATTTAAAAGGGGAATTGCCTGGTAGAAAAAGATAATCTCTTTCAATTGAAGCTCAAATGGCCATGGGGATTACGTGTGTGACAGTACCAGCTATTGCTGCTGCTGCTGCTGGGCTTTATTTCTTAGGAAAAACCCATTCCAAAGCTCAGGTAATTAGTTAATTCTCTCTTTATATGCAGATAGTCATGCAGTTTTAAGCTAAAGTCTCTGTAAATTTTGAATTTGTTAAGGAGGTTGGAAGTGGAATGCAAGCATGTATAGCAGGTATGGTGGGAAAAGTGAAGGAAGAGATGAAAACTAACACTGAGTTGCCAAAGTTAGCTCCTCAATTCGATGGCCTTTACTGTTTTGAAACTTTCATAACTCAATGATGATGATGCCTGCCCAATGATTCATTCAATTCTTTCTTCTTCTTCTTTATCTGTTTATTTATTTGAACAATGTGAATTTCATTGCAAAACGCGTCAAAAGACATTATGTTAAGCCAAGGGTAAGCCACCTAATATTTGTTTCTTTTGCATGGTGTATTTTGGAGCCAGATGGTTTAGGTTGTGATTATCCCATTATTTCTTAAGGAAAAATTATGTGTCTGATAGAATTTTATTAATATTATTTATAATTATATTTTTTATTATTTAATTTAAATTTAAGGTTTATATAAATTTAAAAACTTAAAATTTAATTGTTTATATAATTTTAGAGTTTATATAAATTTAAAATTCTTAATTCTATTTGTATTTAAATTCTATTTAATTAAATTTTTATTATAATATAATTTAAAATAAAATTTTATAAAAAATCTTTATATTTTATATTATTTATAAAAATATGAAGATGTTTTATTTACATGAATCACTTTTTTTTTTAATAAATCTTAATAGATTTCTATCTCTATTTTATAGTTCTTTATGTAAAAATTTTTTTAATATAATTATATAAGAATTTATGTAAAAAACTAAAAAAAAATTAATTTTTATCAGTCAATATATAATTTTTTTATTAATATTTTTGAATTTTTTAATTTAATTTCTTATAAGTATTTTTATTTTTGCCATTATTACATCAAGTTTCATAATTAAATATTATTTTTTTAACAATTGATTATTAAATCTTAAGCCTCCATAATTAAATTTATTATTTAAAAATTTATTATTTTGTTTTTTTTAAATAAAAAATAGCCATATTATTATTATCATTATTATTATTATTATTATCAATGGAGGATACACCATGACTACAAGTCTATAATTGCAAGGGCCAACCTGGTCCCTTGGCCCCAGAACCCGAATCACCAGTCTGGTTCTGATTCTAACCCAGAACCACACTATGGCAGGCCGTACTCTTTTGTTATAGAATCTAACAAGAATTGGTTCAAATGTATTCTCATCTGACAGAGACATCACCTGAAGAAAAAAAAGAGCATCCCTTAAGTGTTTGAAAAGATGAAAAAAACCGTAGTCTTCAACACTCAATTTACAATCTTTTTCCTATATTTGCAAACTTTCTAGCTACGCCAAATATAAATGCCTTGGTTAAGAGTCCCCTATCAATGCTGCAAGCAAGGACAAAGACCCCACCAAAAATTAACCACTTTGGTATCTTCCTGCCCAAAGATCTGTTGGATGAAGTTGCTGCTGCTGCTACCTCTGTCTCTGATGAATTCTCATTGACTGCCAGGGATCTTGGGAGCCCTGAATTTATTTTGGTAGTGATTTGAGCCATGAATGCAGGCCGAGAAAGTGGAACACCAGATGCTCTTGCTTTCTGGTACGCCCTTAAGCCAGGCTCAAACTTTTTGACAGTTCCCCACATCCCATGCTTTACTCCAAGCTTTGCAATTTCCCATGGTATACCCATTTCTTCGTGATGGAAAAGTAATACCTCACAGGCAATCAAACGGCCATCCCCCATTCTTGATTCCACTATCCAAGTTTAATGGAGGTAAATTAGTTATTGCTCACATTACTAAGTGTAGGGCTATATATGATAAAAATAATTTGAACAATTAAGTAGCATGTCTGCACAAAACAAATGTTATAATACTATCTAATCTACATATCCATTATATTTAGAAGATGTAAACCACCTGCTCGAATACACCAACTTGAGTAGTAGAGATCGACACGTCTGGGTTTAGCTCGCCTTGGTACAGATGAGCAGGGTACTCCCTGAAATGTTGTATGTGGTTACTTAAGTTGAAAACCAAAAGCTGAACCATCATAACAATCAAAAGGCAGCCACAAGAAGGGGAAAAGGAAAATAAATGGAAAGGAAAAGTAAAAAAGCCATAGAAAGTGAGATAGCAGATCAATTCTTAACTCTTTCTCATGGCAAAACAAGTCCTTTCCATCCTTATACTTTCACTTCAAGTATTTTTTGCTTACAGTGTTTGCCAATTCATAATCCTAAATGTTTTCTTTAACAAATATATCTCATACTAGTCCTTTCTTATAAATTTTCTTTTTACTTGTGAAACTAAGATGTCAAGTTCATGAAACCTGAGAAACACATAACATCTTCAGCTCTTCACTATGATAAATGCCAAAAGGCTTCTTTGCTTTGTACCTCATCATGTGTAGCAAAATTAAGTTTTCATGTTTATTTCCCAAAAAAGTGATATAAATACTAAATAAATGTATATTATAGCTATCATTCCTGTGGTTGAATAATTTGTAAACATCAAAGAGCAAAGGTTACCTTTGTCACACAGTAATAAGATCCACCCAACTCCCATATTCGTCGGCCTATTATGTATTCTCTGTCACTGCAGAAAAGTGGAAACTGCAGCAAAGTATTGGAAGCAGGTGAGAACACAAACTAAAGACCAGCTATTAATTAATTAGAGAAGATGGAATGGAAATCCCTACTTTTCTAATCCATTGCACAATCATAGTCCCAGTAGTGAGACACTCATCTATCGTAGCAGAATATGCAAGCATGTCATCCCAAGTTGCCCGAAATTCATCATCCCAGAAGAAGTCTCGCACCATCTCTGGTGTTGCATTCTCAAACACGGTTCTAGTTTGATATTGAGGCGGACCAGTCTAACAATCAGTAGGAAAAAAATATCTACTTCACAAAATGGCATATATCAAAACTCAAAACTAGCATCCAGTTCTATGAATGATTGTTATATCCAGAATTCCACTCAAACACAATCTGAAGATGAATAATTCCACTTAATTTAGATTCATCATTCAGCTACCTTTTAAACAAAAGGGGGGAAAAAAAACTTTACCTTGGGTTCTCTCCTCCATGCTTGACACCTCATACCAGGGGTGGAGCAATCCATCATTTGTATCCATGTAGGACCTCCATCTTTCATCTCAATAAGCTGGCATAAATGTTCTAAATCCTTCTCCGTCACAAGATTGGCAACATTAGATTGTTCTTCATTCTGCTGTGATGGGCTAGGCAAGAACAATCAAGTATTGATTATATTATTCCCAGTTGCATCAAACATAGTAGGCTAGTACATAATTTGTTGTGCTGATTATTTTAGAGCACGTTTAGTCATCCCAAAGACAAAGGGTTCCAGTTAAATTAAAACCAAGCAAGTGATTACTCAATATTTCAAAAAGAGGTCTGAAGTCCAAATCTCAAAATTTCATGAAAAGATTAAAGCAAGTACTTCTGAACACGTTTATGAAACTCTTATACATATCTAAAATTTTCTTTTTGTGTATTGAGAATGAAAAAGTAATTAGCAGATAAGTCCAGGTACCTGCAATTTTCATATTCTGAAATGGATAGTGAGGTTGATTTTTTGTCTGCAGGATTATCAACATGACATGGTTCATCCTTTTTTGAACTGATCATGAATGAGTTAGAACATGAAGCCGAAGCAAAACCCTTTAGTGGAGATGAAGGCAACGACAAATCCAAGAATTTTGATACATGAAAAGTTAATTTGTCTCCTCTAACGGTTACCCACTTGGGCTTCCATGCCCAGCCGATGACTAACCCAACAAGAAAAGCTATCCACACAAGACCCAGAAACACCATCATCTATGCAGAAACTCCCACCGTTGAAGGCTTTTCCCAAATCCCATGCTAAGCCTCAATCAAGGTCCTGGCGGCACAAATTTTTATTTTCTTTAAAAAAAATGCCAATATTTCTTATATGAAGCTAAAGCTGCGAAACAAAAAGCGAAAAAGAAATGGGATATTAACATCAAATCCAAAGTTATCATTTTGATGCTGATAAGCATGGAGATAATTTAGAAAGATGACAAAGAAAGAAAGAAACATCAAAACCCAGGAAGAAAACTCACAATATTCGATTCTTGGGTGATTGAGAAAATGATTGGGACATGAGAGGTAGGAAGAGAAAAAGGGTAATGGGGGTTTTGATTTAATGTGATCATGTTGATGTTTAGATGGATGACTAATGACTTGAAAAACCAAAGAGGAAAAGTGTAAGGGAAAGGAAAGGAAAATGGAGGCGTAAAATGAAAAATAGGAAACATCGACGGCGAATGAATTGAGATGAAGACGCATCCCCAAGATTCGAAAGGGAGATTCCATAATTCCATAGCTTAGCTCCTTTGCTGTCTTCTTTCCTAGCATGACAAGACTTAGTTCTTGGGAAAATTTTAATAACCATTCTTAACATAAAAATATAACATAAAATTTTATTAATTTTTATATTTCATGTAACAAAATTTATTTCATATTTAATTATTAATTTTTTAATTAAACATTAATTTAAATAATTTTAACATAAATTTAATCAATATTTCTCTTTTCTCTCTTAAATTATATATAAATTAAATAATTTTTTTTATAAATAAAAAAATTTTATAGGTGATAAAAATAATTTTATATTTTACATAAAATAAAAAAAATAAATATTAACTAAATACCATATAAAAACTATTCACATCAATTTTTAATTAAAAAATTAATAATTAATAGTCAAAAAAATTTTATTATATAAAATTTAAAAAATTACACTTTAAATTTAAAAAATCATAATATTACAGCGATATAAATTTAGAAATAATTATTAAAATTTATCTCAAAATTCTTCCCTATTGTTTTTTACGTTTAAAATGAACTTTGTGCTTGCCAGTTGCTAAACAAGTAAATGGAGAATATTCCATATTTTTTTTAATTATTATTTTTTAATGTTATTGAATAAAAAATAATTTATAAAATAATAAAATTCATTAATCTATTATTTTTAAATAATTTAATTAATTATATGCAATTATTATAATATTTTCAATTACGACAATTTCCATTTTAGAAACCTTCAAAAAATTTCAACCGAAGTCCAAAAGAAACACATGGTGCTCAAGGTAAAAAGCTCTACGATAGAAAGGTGGAATTATAAGAACATTAGTATTGTAATGCATTAGTCATTCCCTTTTGTCATTATTTGTTGGGATTCGATGGTCTCAATCCCATCTTCCCTTTGTCATGATGCAAGTTAGTTCCACTCAAAAATTATTAGGTGAAACAAATCTGTAATAAACAATGGCACGGAAATATGACTAGGACTAGAAATGTTCATTGGTTGAATACAATATTGTAGGCTACAAAACTGGGATGAATGCGTCCTTTACGCTCAGCATACACTTTCCAGTGTTGCTCCATGTCTAGTGAGGTTTTGGAACATACCCATCAACGGCAAAATTTCTTGTGGCAGCTGGAATAGCTAAGCGAATTCCATCAAGTTCAGGCTTTGCAATCACCTGACAACCCAATCGAGAACTGCAAAATCCACAACAAAAATAAATAAATAAATAAATAAATCTGGGTTAAGAAAGTTCTTGATGCATGTTTTATGCAGAAGAAACTTACGTTTGTGTGAGCCCAAAGGCCAAATCCAACATGTCATTCTCCTCGTCAGTAGGGTCTTCTAATTTGTTGTAGTATTCCACATCCTACCATAGCATTCAAACGTTAGGCCCCCACTTAAAATTATCATGGAGTTATTACAAAAAAAAATAATAATAAAATAAAAGAATTGACATACCATGACAATCACATGACATGTTGAACAGGCAAGTGAGGCTTCACATGCTCCTGGAAAGACATTAAAATTATAGAATGAAACTACAAAAAGATTGGCATTGTAGTAAAATTTATTTTCCGCTGTAGCAGTGGTAATTGAAGAAGCCAAAAGGGAAAATTTCACTATTTAAAAAATGAAGGGAAGAGGAATGTTCTGTGAGTGTAATTGCTAGCATACGTTATTTAAAGGAACGAATGAGAGGGGGGCCAAATCGCAAATATTAGATTTTAGTTGAAGCATTAACATCCAAATATACTCACTTAGGAAGAATAATAATAATAATAATAATAATAATAATAATAATAATAATAATAATAAAACTCAGAGATGAAACAACCAGACTAAAAATGCATGAAAAATCCTTGCCTTCAAGTTCTATGTCATTTTCATGAGCAGCTTCTAACATAGACATTCCAATTGGCACGTTGAGGTTCTTTTCCTCTCCATCCTTATCCACAAATGTTACAGATATGCTGCAAACATCGTCCAAATGAGAAGAAATAACAGAAATAGTTACCATTCAGGCCTAGAAAGTTGACTTCCCATGCATAATGGTGCTTTCTATTCTTCAATTGAAAATGAGTGCAGACCACTGAATAACACCTACATAGTATGCACGTGAACACTCAATAATGGAAGACACAAAAATGGAACAATGAATTGATGCAAATTTCCAAACAACACAAACCACCAGTATAGACATATTAGCTGCGGCCTGTCACGACACAAGACTTTCTTGCTTGTCAGCACCTGCTCGGTTCCCACTCTTAAACTAAACTAAGTCAGACTTCCCAACCAACTAAAACCTTAGGCAAACCCTCACTCACACACAATACGTAAGAGTAGAGAATTGCACAAAAAGAAAGTATATTATTTACAAAGAATAGTTTTACAATTAGAATGCTATACATAGAGCTCTTAGGGACTCACTCTCACATTGCACATTCTAAATTCTAGCCATCCTTATTATAGGCAATCCACTTCCTCAAATGTGTGATGGAGAATTTGCCTCAAACATGTGGTGTGCAGCAAGTCTTTAGAATTTTCTATATATTTCTAGCAATTACTTAGACATACAGTGCACTAAGAAAGAGTCTACAGTCATCCAATACTTGGTATAGGCAACCAACACCTTGTAGACAATTCTAGAATTCTCCATAAACTTGCCAGCCCAAGGAAAGCTTCCTAGCACCTTCTAGCCAATCCTAGCATGCTGAATGCTCCAGCACTCACCAGCACGCCCCATAATTCTCCCCACACTTCCGGCACGATCTAGCACTTACTGGGCACTTCTCCAACGTTCTAGAAAATTCTAGCAAGGCACTACTGAAGTGTTCCTCTTGCCTTGGCCTTCCTTGCATGCCCAACTCTTGGGGATTGACAATCTCCCCCACCAAAACCCTTGATTGTTTCCGCAAATTGCCACAAATATGCCTTCTTTTCCCAACTAACTTCATGTTAGAATCCCTTAATTATTGTAAATCCTTTAATTAGTGTAAATTAACTGTAAATTAGAATATAATTAGGAATCATTGTATTTATCGACTATTATTAGTTCCTTATTTAGTCCTAGCCTTTGTATATAAATTAGAATACTTGTAAATTATTTTTAGTAACTCCACCTAAGTAGTTTGCGCTTAGCCGGTCCCAAGCCCGGATAAAGGAGGAGGGTTGCGGTAGGTGACAACCAGCGTAAAAATTTCGTCACACCTTATGATATGAATTCGAATGATATAAACGTTGGGGCGTCCTCTACTAACGACGCGCTACATCGGAGCCCGGGTGTAGTGAGAAATATGCAAGGGTGTAGGGCGTTCACCGAAAACGACGCGCCATGCTAGCGCCCGAGTGTGGTGTTAAGTGAGCAAGGGTTCCCACATCATGGACGGGTGTGGGTAAAGAAGTTAGTCCATAGGACAGATAGTAGAACAGATAGTGAAACAGAACACAAGATAGATATAGAAAACAATAGAAGATATCATAGAAAGAGACCAACTAGGAAGGAGTAGGTTAGGAGGAGGATCAGGGTTGATACTTGAAATGTTGGATCGCTTACAGGAAAATTAATGGAGCTTGTGGATACCTTGGAAATGAGAAGGGTGAATATTGCTTGCATTCAGGAGACTAAATGGGTAGGAGAGAAAAGTAAAGAAGTGGGTAATTCAGGGTACAAACTGTGGTTTACCGAAAATGAGAGAAATAAGAACGGAGTGGGCATAATCATAGACAAGACATTGAAAGACGCAGTAATAGCTGTGAAAAGAGTAGGAGATAGAATTATACTAGTAAAGCTAGTACTAGAAGGAGAAACAATAAATATAGTTAGTGCTTATGCCCCACAAATAGGACTAGACAGTGAGAGTAAACAAAGGTTTTGGGAAGATATGGATGATTTAATGCAAAGTATACCGAATGAAGAGAATGTTTTCATTGGTGGAGATTTGAATGGACATGTAGGAAGTGATAGACAAGGTTATGAGAATGTTCATGGAGGTTTTGGTTTTGGAAGTCGAAATGAGGAGGAAAAAAGCATTCTGGATTTTGCTATGGCATACGACCTAATACTAGCAAATACCTACTTTATTAAAAGAGAGTCACATTTAGTGACTTTCAAAAGTGGGCAACATAGAAGCCAAATCGACTTTCTCTTAACCAGGAAGACAAATAGAACTTTATGCAAGGATTGCAAGGTCATTCCAGGAGAGGCTTTAACAAGTCAACATCGGTTGGTGGTCTTGGATGTCAAGTTTAGGAACAATTCAAGTAAGGTCAGAAGAAATAGTGTAGCTCGAACAAAGTGGTGGGAGTTCAAAGGAGTAAAGCAAGTGAAGTTCAAAAATGAGCTTCTCGAGTCCGAAGTATGGAAGCTGGTTATGGAGACCAATGATATGTGGATACAGATGGCATCAAAGATTAGAGAAGTAGCTACAAAAGTACTTGGAGAGTCTAAAGGACATAGACCACCCTCAAAAGAGAGATGGTGGTGGAATGAGGAAGTACAAAAGGCAGTGAAGAGAAAAAGGGAATAGTACAAGAAATTACCTAAATGTGATAATAATGAGGCATATGAACAGTACAAGATAGCAAAGAAAGAGGCAAAAAAGGCAGTCAGTCAAGTAAGAGCACAGGCCTTTGAAAAGTTGTCTGAGAAACTTGAAACTAAAGAAGGGGAGAAAGATATTTATAGATTAGCAAGGAGGAGAGAAAGGAAATGTCAAGATCTCAATCAAGTCAGGTGCATTAAGGATAAAGAAGGAAAAGTGTTGGTGAAAGATGAGGACATTAAAGAAAGATGGAGAAATTATTTTAATGATCTCTTTAATAATAGTCAAAATGGTAATAGCGTGAATATAGATTATATAACAATAGAAAAGAATGTGAATTATACTAGAAGGATTAGATCTTTAGAAGTAAAGGAAGCACTTAAGAGAATGAAAGTGGGTAAAGCCTGTGGACCCGATGAAATACCAATTGAAGTGTGAAAGTGTTTGGGAGATATGGGAGTGGCATGGTTAACTAAATTATTTAATAAGATTCTAAACTCAAAGAAAATGCCTGATGAATGGAGGAGGAGTATCTTAGTACCTATTTTTAAAAATAAGGGAGACATACAGAGTTGCTCAAACTATAGGAGAATTAAACTCATGAGCCATACTATGAAATTGTGGGAGAGAGTTGTGGAGCATCGACTACTTCATGATACTTCTATCTCTCTCAATCAATTTGGTTTCATGCCCGGTCGTTCAACTATGGAAGCGATTTTTCTCATTAGAAGCTTGATGGAGAAATATAGAGATGTGAAGAAAGATCTACACATGGTTTTTATTGATTTGGAGAAGACTTATGATAGTGTTCCAAGAGATGTCTTATGGAATGTGTTAGAACAAAAGAGGGTATCTATTAGGTACATACAAGTGTTGAAAGATATGTATGAAGGAGCAACTACTATTGTGCGCACGGTGAGAGGGGATACAAGAGATTTTCCGATCTTAATTGGATTACACCAAGGATCAGCCATAAGCCCTTACCTTTTTACATTAGTTTTAGATAAATTGACGAAACATATACAAGAGAGTATTCCTTGGTGCATGATGTTTGCGGATGATATTGTTCTGATAGATGAGACACAAGAAGGAGTCAATAGAAAGCTAGAGCTTTGGAGAAGTGCTCTAGAGTCAAAGGGTTTTAAGTTAAGTAGAACGAAGACAGAATACATGCATTGCAAGTTCAGTGAAGGCTAAACTGGTGATAGGGAAGGAGTTAGTTTGAATGGAGTGGTACTATCCCAAATTAATCACTTTAAATATCTAGGCTCAGTCCTTCAAGTAGATGGGAGATGTGAGGAGGATGTTAGTCATAGGATTAAAGCCGGATGGCTGAAGTGGAGACGTGCCACGGGAGTTTTATGTGATCGTAAGATTCCCAATAAGTTGAAAGGAAAATTTTACCGTACAGCCATACGACCGGCTATGTTATATGATAGTGAGTGTTGGGCACTGAAAGAGTCGTATGCGTCTAAGATAAGAGTTGCAGAGATGAGAATGTTAAGGTGGATGAGTGGCCATACTAGACTAGATAAAGTCCGTAATGAGAGTATTAGAGAAAAGGTAGGAGTGGAGCCAATTGAAGATAAGTTGAGAGAAGGGAGATTGAGGTGGTTTGGTCATGTGAAGCGTAGACATACGTAGGCTCCAGTTAGACAAGTAAAGCATATTAGATTAGAGGATAGAAAGAAAAAAAGGGATAGACCTAAATTGACTTGGAGGAGAGTAGTACAACATGACCTAGAAGCATTACACATTTCTGAGGATTTAACCCAAAATCGTTTAGAGTAGAGAAAGCGAATCCATATAGCCGACCCCAAATTTTTGGGATAAAGGCTTAGTTGAGTTGAGTTGAGTTGAGTTGAGTTGAGTTGTAAATTATTTTTAGTATGAAGAAATATAAAAGAAATTCTCCAAATTATCTGTCTTCTACATGGCATCAGAGCTGTGCCAAAATTTTTTGGCGTGAACAGTATAGTTCTAGGTAGTTTTTTGTGGGTCAAACATCTACGTCATTCTAGGAAGGGAGGTGACTGTCACCACCCACCTGAAGAGGAAGGACACCAACCGATCGACCTACGCTCGGAGTCCCACCGCCATCTGGTGAAGCGTGTGAGCTCACGCGCCTCCAGAAGTCTCGCGTCATTCTTCACGCATCGGCGTGTGCATCCTTTTTTCGGTGATTTCTCTGACCGCGCCTCTAACCAACGTGTTTCCACACCTGGTTTGCATAATTATTTTTTTGGGTACCTTTCGTTGCCCAGTTTCTTGCTTTCTGTCTCGGTACTTATTCCTTTAATTGAAAAATGACTGATGGAAAGAAGAAAGCCTCTGAAACAGAGGCTGGATTTGTTAGTGATAATCCCTCTTTACAAATTAGTCCTATAAAGTTGGATAGAACTAATTATTTGGCATAGTCTAGATCCTGTCTACTGTACATTTAGGCTAGAGGACTGCAAGAATATATCACTGGAGATAGGAAAAAGCCAGAAAGTGCCAATTCTATCTACAGCTAGTGGAGTAGAATAAGAGCTCAAGAGTTGGGGAGTCCAAGTTTTTACCGATGCATGTGGTGGCTGAATCATTGGTAGAATTTTTCAAGGATTCTTCCAAGAAAGAAAAGGGCAAGAAGAAGGAAAATTCTGATAAAGGTGGGGGAGACAAACCCCACAAGGCAGCTAAGTCATCCAAATGGAAGGGTAAAATATGAAAAGGAATTGCTTTATATGTGGTGGACCTCACTTTGCCTATGAGTGTCCCAATCGTGGCAAGCGTAATGCCATTGTTTCCTCTTATGAAGGGACACCCCAGCAAGGGGAAGGTGTGCAGTATTACGGGACCACGTATTAGCACTCACTTAAGACTGTGTGACACTTGACTTAAACTCTTTTAAAACAAGTCAGCTAAGAGAATCTCACAATAACCTGTGGATCAAAACAAATGTTATATTAGCATGAGACTTTGGCAAGCCAAACAGAAGAACATCACAAATATTTCATATAGACAAGCATCACAAGCATAATAAGCACATCAAATAACAAGGCAAAAACATTTAATGAACAGGCTACTTCTTTCATTCATATAGCATAATCAATACAAGGAGACAAGCAATTCTCACATCACTTGTTAGCAAGGGGAAAACCTACAAGGATTAAAGGGACAGGGACTCCACGGCTGGTGACTAGATGAGCCCAACACTAACCAACTAGTCACTCCTCCCTAAAGAGCATTAGAGATATAATGGGGTGTGGCAGGAGGAGACATCACTATATTTAATCCATCATAGTCTAGAATTATATGAAACATCAATATGCTTGAGCCATCACACCCTAGAATTAAATAAATGGACACAAAATATTCTCTTTAGTCCCTAAAAATTACATTTTACTATCCAGACTTTCTACCCCTTGATATTCTCCACCACTCAAATGGTCGATGTCATCGTTGACATGATGAAACCATTTAAAGTGCAAACCGATGCATTTGACTTTGCATTGGGAGGAGTCTTAATGCAGGAAAGTTATCCCATTGCTTTTGAAAGCCGAAAACTGAAAGATGCTGAAATTAGATATACAGCCCAAGAAAAGGAGCTATTAGCAGTGGTACATTGTCTTCAAGCTTGGAGGCACTATTTGCTAGGGTCCAAGTTTGTGGTGAAAACAAATAACACAGCAGTGAGCCACTTCTTTTCACAGCCCAAGCTGACACCTAAACAAGCCAGGTGGCAGGAATGTTTGGCCAAGTTTGATTTCCACTTTGAATACAAGCTAGGGACTCTGAACAAAGTTGCGGATGCATTAAGTAGGAAGTCGAGGGGGGAGATTCTTCAGCAATTGGCACAGTTGTCTAATGGCAAAGTGACTACTATATTACGGGAGCAGATCCAAGATAACTTAAAGAATGACCCTCAAGCAGTGGCTCTAATGCAACTAGCGGAGGAAGGGAAGACCATACAATTTTGGTTGGAAGATGGTATCTTGATGGCCCGAAGGAATCGAGTGTATGTTCCGAAAGCAGGCAACTTGAGAAAATTACTGCTGCATGAATGCCATGACACTTTGTGAGCAAGACATCCGGGCTGGCAACGCACTTTAACATTATTGAAGCAGGGCTATTATTGGCCTCAGTTAGAAGAAGACGTAAGGGAATATACGAAGACTTGCTTGGTGTGCCAGCAAGATAAAGTAGATCGGGAAAAACCTGCAGGATTGCTTCAACCATTACCAGTTCCGAGCCGACCCTGGGAGAGTGTTTCCCTAGATTTCATAGCAGGATTGCCACGAGTGGGGGAGTATGACCATATCTTGGTTGTGATAGATAGATTCTCCAAATATGGGACCTTCATACCAATATCAAAATATTGCTCTGCGTAAGACACCGCGCGGGCCTTTTTCAAACACGGTGAAATATTGGGGAGTCCCAAAGAGTATTGCCAGTGATAGAGATGGCCAGTTTGTGGGCTCATTCTGGTCAGAACTCTTTCGTCTCTTGGGTTCGAGATTGGATGTCTCCACTAACTTTCATCCTCAAACAGATGGCCAGACTGAAAGATTTAATGGGTTGCTGGAAGAATACTTACGACACTTTGTAAATGCCAGTCAGAAGAACTGGGCCGCTTTACTTGATGTAGCATAATTCTGTTTCAATTCCTTAAAAAGCTCTGCTACTAACAAAAGTCCTTTTGAGATTGTTACAAGACAACAACCATTGGCACCTCACACGTTAGATGGTCCTTACACAGGCCGTAATCCCAAGGCTTATCAATTCACAAAGGAGTAGAAACGAAATGCAGAAATTGCAAGGGCTCAGTTGGAGAAAGCATTCAAACACATGAAGAAATGGGCAGATGAGAATCGAAGACCACTAGAGTTCGCAGTGGGAGACCTAGTGATGGTGAAGCTACTACTAGATCAACTTCGATTTCTCCGCAATCAAGATAAGAGACTATTTCGCAAGTATGAAGGACCAGTACCAGTTGTGGCCAGAGTTGGCCAAGTTTCCTACAGAGTAGAGCCACCAGCATGGATGAAGATTCACCCAGTCTTTCACATCAGCAGATTGAAGCCCTACCATGCAGATCAAGTAAATGCCAGCCACAACAAGTCTTCCCGACCAGCTTTCACCCCCGCACCACCAGTCAACTAAGGAGTAGAGGAGATCCTGGCAGCGCACCACCAGTCAACCAAGAAGTAGAGGAGATCCTGGCAGAACGAGTCGTCAAAACAACCAAGCGCCCACCATACAAGGAGTACCTAGTCAAATGGAAATGCTTAAGTGTAGAAGAGACCAGCTGGGAGAAGGAGACAGCCCTCCATGATCATGCGCAGAAGATTCAAGAGTTCTTACAAGCCCAGTCAACGGGGACGTTGACTCTTTGAGTGGGGGATAATGTAAAGGGGGGAGAATATGGAGTATTTAGATTGTATATGATTGTAACTTTATAGGGACAAAATGGATATTTTGTAATTTATTTTATTTATGTAATTATAGGGGGTGTGACAACTGAGACATAGTAATGTCTCCTCCTGCCAAGAGTGGCTTTGTCCCAAATGCTCTTTAGGGGGGGAGTGACTGGTTGGCCTTAGGTGGGCAACTGGCCTAGCTAGTCACTTTGCTTGCCGAGTCCCGTCTTGCACTCCTTGTAGGTTTTACCCCTGCCTACAATGGATTCGTTGTATTCATATTATATGAATGAATGAAGTAGCCCTTTTCATGACATGCTTGTGCCTTTCTGTTTGTTGTGCCTTTCATGCTTATGATGCTAGCTATGTGAAACCTCGCTTGTATGAAATACTTGTGATGACTCCTTAATTAGCCTTACATGGCCTGATGCTAACCATGCCCCTGATTTTTCGCAGATTATTGTAAGATTCTTATCAACTGACTTGCCTTGAAGAGCTCAAGCCAATTGTCGCACGATCCCAATTGAGTGTTTTAGTTGGGCTCGTGACAATTGGTATCAGAGCTGCAATTGATCCGTGGGTAGAATCAAGGATGACGAACTTGGCTGATAATGTCAATGCCCTTAAGAGAAGGGTTGACGATGTTTTTGCTTTAATTGATAATTGCCCTACATATGAGGCATCAACAAAGGAGCTTGAAGTTGCCCACCTCTCTCTGGAATAACAAAATAAGCACATTGAGGTGTTAGAAGGCAAAGTCGAATAACTTTTGGCTGCGGTAGCCAAATTGATTGGGGATGAGGATGAGCCAATAGAGCTTGAGGCCATCCAAAATTCCTTGCCAACAAATATTACCCGATTAGGAGATATGGAGAGCAGAGTGCTCACATTAGAGGCAGAGGTCTCTCAGGTGGGGGATTGTATAGAAAGCTTGAAAGCCCTCACCATTGCTCATGATTCCCTAGTGGGGAATGTGAATGACATGGAGGATGTCACAGAAACGGTGAAAACGCTTCGAGGCGAAATACAAGATTTGCAGGGAAAGGTGAACTTGCTAGTGAAAGCTGCAAGCAACCCTAATGGGGGAGTTTTCGAGATGGGCAAGGCTAAAATTCCAGAGCCCAAAGCTTTTGGAGGTGCTCGCGATGCAAGGGAGGTAGATAATTTCATCTTTGACATGGAATTATATTTCGATGCCACCAAAAATAATTCTGATGCAGGTAGATTGAAGATTGCACCGATGTATCTGGCCAATGATGCCAAGCTATGGTGGAGAACAAAGGTAGAAGAAACGATATCAAGGCAAGTAAGGCCAATTAAGGAGTCATCACAAGCATTTCATACAAGCGAGGGTTCACATAGCTAGCATCATAAGCATGAAAGGCACAACAAACAGAAAGGCACAAGCATGTCATGAAAATGGCTACTTCATTCATTCATATAACATGAATATAATGAATCCATTGTAGGTAGGAGGAAAACCTACAAGGAGTGCAAGACGGGACTCGGCAAGCAAAGTGACTAGCTAGGCCAGTTGCCCACCTAAGGCCAACCAGTCACTCCCCCCTAAAGAGCATTTGGGACAAAGTCACCCTTGGCAGAAGGAGACATCATTATGTCTCAGTTGTCACACCCCAGTGTTATCAAGGCGAAAGGCGACACTAAGGCGACAAAGCACTTTATGGCCTTAGGCGAGAGGCGAGGCGAGAGCCTTTTTGAAGCAAGGCGCTATAATCTTAATTGCTAAAATTATATATATATATATTAAATTAATAATCAAATTAATAATTAACAAAAAAAAAAGTAAAACTAATTAACAAAAAAAGTAAAATGAACAACTAATTAACAAAAAAAAAAAAGTAAAACTAATTAACAAAAAAGTAAAATAATCAAATTAATAATAAATTAATAATTCCTATATAAAATGAACAACTAATTAAAAAAAAAGTAAAACTAATTAAATTAACAAGAATAACAATTAAAAAGTAAATTAATTATAAACAAATTGGCAATACTCATATTAATTAAATAATAAATTAATAAGAACAAAAAGTGAAATAATCACATTAACAACAGAATAATAATTACTATATAAAATAAATAACTAATGAGAATTAATGTCTAATTAACAAGATAAAAAGTAAAATTAATCAAATTAACAAGTAAAAAGTAAATTAATTACCATAAATTAACAATACCCATATTAAATAATCAACCAATCAATAAGTAAAATAATTAATTTAATAATATTCATGTTAATTAATTAAATAATTAACAAGTAAAATAATTAATTTAATAATATCTATAAAATTTAAATAATTAATTAATAAAAATAAAAGATAAAATAATTAAATTAATAGCAAGCAATTAACTTATTAATAAAACGAAGAACAGAGAAGGAGAAGGAAAGGAAAAAAGAGGTGCATCACAGACAATCGACAAAGATAACAGGTGGGTAGGAAGAACTGAAGAACCCAACCAGGAAGAAGGAGAAAAAGGAGAAGGAAAGGAAAAAAAAAAATTGCAGTGCTGCTGAGTTTTTCAAAGAAAAGTGCAGGAGAGGGAGGAAGATAGCAGAAACAAAGGAGAGAGAGAGAAACAGAGGAGAGAGAGAGAGAGAGAGAGACATACCTGGATTCGCAGCTCTGGAGGCGACACTATCTTCCTTTTCTCTGTCTGCAACAGGTGAGTGTGTAGGGTTTTATATTTTTATCTAAAAAAAAAAAAAGGGATTCTGCTCTGTTTTAAAGAGGCGACGCCTCTCGCCCGCCTGGTTTCTCGCCTCGCCGGCATGAGGCGTCGACTCTGGAGGTGCCAAGAGGGGCGACCCAGTCAAGGCGGCAGAGGGGCGCCTCGCCTCGCCTCTCGCCTCGCCTGGGCGCCTCCCACGCCTTTAATAACACTGTCACACCCCCTATAATTACATAAATAAAATAAATTACAAAATATTCATTTTGCCCCTATAAAGTTACAATCATATACAATCTAAATACCCCATATTCTCCCCCCTTTACACTGTGGATCTTGGAGCCATTGATAACTTTGTGGCAGACAAGATGGCATCCCGGTTTAAGTTAAACATACAGGAGGATGCAGGGAAAATAAAGGTTGCTAACTCCAAAGCGTTGAACACTATAGGAATTGCCCGTAAAGTATCTTGCCAGATGGGGCCCTAGGAAGGTGAGACTAATTTTGACAGTTAGCCCTCTTAATGATTTTGATGTAGTAATTGGGATGGAGTTCCTCAAAAAGGCGTAAGCCACTCCAGTTCCAGCTACAGATTGTCTTCTCCTGATGGGGGACAAATCGTGCGTAATTCCTATAAGTTTTAGCCCCATTAGTGAAAAGAAACTAATATTGGCTCTTCAATTCAAGAAGGGGGTGAAGTTTAGAGAGACGACATATGTGATGGTTCCGATTATTAAAGAAGCTGGGGAAACGTTGCAACATTCCCAACAGTACATGGATGTAATGTTGGATAGGCTGCCTATAGTCTTGCTACCACGTTGTAGCATAGATCATAAGATTGAGTTATTGCCTGGAACAAAGCCTCCTGCAAGAGCTCCATATCAAATGGCCCCTCTTAAATTCGCTGAGTTAAGAAAGCAATTAGATGAACTGTTGGAAGTTGGATTCATTCAACCAGCAAAAGCTTCATTTAGTGCACCTATTCTTTTCCAGAAGAAACAAGACAATAGTTTGAGATTGTGCATGGACTACCGAGCTCTCAACAAAGTAACAGTGCGAAATAAGTACCCAATTTCCTTGATCGCAAACTTATTCGATTAATTAGGTCCAAAATTCTTTACAAATAATATCAAGTGCGCATCAAGGAGAGGATGAACTCAAGACCACATGTGTAACACAGTATGGTGCCTTTGAATTTCTTGTTATGCCTTTTGGACTAACAAATGCTCCAATTATATTTTGTACTCTAATGAATTAGGTATTCCATGATTACCTCAACAAGTTTGTGGTGGTCTATCTTGATGACATTATGGTGTATACTTATACACTGAAAGAGCACACGAAACATCTCGGCCTGTCTTTGAAAAGTTGAGGGAGAAAAAACCATAGTTAATTGGAACGCAGTACGTAGCGAGTCGCGGTATGGGGACAGAAACAAGGTACGCTCCTTAGTTATATATTGAGTACTTTGAGGGTAGGTTTAATATCTTGGGTTCGTTAAGTGAAAATTAATAATATTTTTTATTACTTACAATATCTTACTTTGTATGTTTTTCAACCTAATTTTAATAATTTTAAAAGTTTAATAGGTAATAGATTAGTTTAATAAAATAGATAAAAAAATAAAATTTAATAATAAATTTCGTTCTTAAAAAAATTAAAATGATTAAACAAATTAATTTGAACAAAGTAAACTAAAAATTAAAAAAAAAAGATCCACGATGATAAAAGAATAAAATTTAACGAGTATATATATTTATTAACATTATAAACATTAATTTGGTACTATAAATAACTACAGCTATAGTTATTTTTTAATATGCGCCAGCTATATATTTTTAGGTAAAATGTGCCAACTGTAGTGGAATAATTAAAATAGACAATTGAAAGGTCTGTCAGTTGTAGACTTTTCTCTTTTCTTTTTTTTCTTTGTTTTTACATCGTCTTCTTCAGCTGTTCACCTTCCTCTAGGCTTCTCTTTTCCTTCTCCTTCTCTTTGGTTCGTGCTATTTTTAAGTGTATCTTCTTCTTCAATCTTCACTATCTTTCCCTGTAATTTTTGAGGATTTATGGTACGTCATCTTGGCAAGGCGACTTAGTTCACGTATCCTAGCAAATTGATACGCAAACATCTTGTGAATCAGGACGCGCGAATCAGATCGCGGGGCTCGAGGGTTTGTAGCGAATCTAATAACTATGGAACAAACTCTTTGTGAAGGAGAAATGTGCTTTCGCCCAGACCCGAATCAAGTTCTTAAGCCATGTGATTGAACAGGGCATAATCCACATGGACTAAGCCAAAGTAAAAGCAATGCAGGAATGGGCAGTACCTAAGAGCATAACTGAATTGAGATTCTTATTGGGATTAGTGAATTGTTATAGTTGGTTTGTGTAGGGCTACTCTCAAAGGGTATGTCCCCTTACAGAATTGTTGAAAAAGAAAAACAAGTGACAATGGACTAACAAGTGTCAAGCAGCCTTTAATAACTTAAAACAGGTGATGATGGTTGTACCAGTGTTAGTTCTCCCAGACATGATAAAACCCTTTAAAGTCCAAACTAATGCTTTCGATCTAGTGCTGGGAGGAGTGCTAATACAAGAAAACCACCCGATTGCTTTAGAAAGCAAAGTTGAAAGAGGTATAGATTCAATATGCAACTTAAGAGAAAGAATTACTAGCAGTGGTGCACTGTCTTTGCACTTGGAAACATTATTTGTTGGGGTCAAAGTTTATACTGAAGACAAACAATACTACAATTAGTCACTTTTTATCTTAGCCAAAATGGATGCTTAAACAAGCAAGATAGAAGGGAATGTCTAGCCGAGTTTAACATCGAATTTGAGTATAAACAGGGGAGCTTGAATCGAGTTGTAGATGTTTTAAGTTGGAAGTCAAATGGGTCAACCGATAAGTAAATAGCGCAATTGTCAAGTAGCAGGGTAGCTACCACATTGCGAGAATAAATTTGAAATAATTTAAAGAAAGACCCCTAGGCCATAGCTCTAATAAAATTAGCAGAAGGAAGACTAGATAGTTTTAGCTAGTGAATAATCTCTTGATAACTAGAAATCTAGTGTATGTTCCAAAGGCGGCAACTTAAAAAGACTTACTCTGAGAATGTCATGATAATTTATGGGCAGGTCATCTAGACTAGCAACGCAAATTAGTTTTGTTGAAATAAGGTTATTATTGGCCTCAATTAGAGAATGATGTGAAGGAGTATATGAAGACTTGTCTAGTGTGTCAGCAGGATAAAGTGAAACGACAAAAACCTGCGGGATTGTTACAACCATTACTGGTGCCAAGTAGACCATGGGAAAATGTTTCTCTAGACTTCATTACTGGTTTGCCAAGAGTAAGAATATGACCACATCTTGGTGATAATTGATAGATTCTACAAATACGGGACCTTTGTGCCGATGTTAAAGTATTGTTCAGTAGGAGATACTGCCCGTGCTTTTTCCAAGAATGTGATGACGTATTGGGATGTCCTAAAGAGCATTTTAAGTGATTGAGACGACCGATTTGTGGGATCATTTTGATCAAAAGAGATTTAATGGGTTGTTCGATGAATACTTACGATATTTTGTCAATACTAGTCAGAAGAATTGGACTTTATTACTTAACGTGGCACAATTTTATTTTAATTCTTTAAAGAGTTCTGTCACTGATAAGAGTGCTTTTGAGTTTTGAGTTGTTACAGGTCAACAGCCTTAGGCACCTCATACTCTAAATGGTCCTGACACTGGTAGAAATCCCAAAGCGTACCATTTCACAAAGGAGTGGAGGCTGAATGTAGAGATTGCAAGAGCCCAGTTGGAAAAAGCATCAAGACATATAAAGAAATAGACAGATGAGAATCGAAGGCCATAAGAGTTTGTAGTTGAAAATCTAGTGATAGTGAAGTTGCTACCTGATCAATTCTGATTCCTTCACAATCGAGACGAGACACTAGTTCACAAGTACGAAGAGCCAATATCAATTGTTGCTGAGTTAGCCAACTTGTTTATAAAGTAGAGCCACCCGAATGGATAAAGATTCGCTCAATTTTTCATGTCAGCAGATTGAAGCCATATCATACAGATGAGACAGATTTTAGCTGCAATAAATCTTCCAGACCAGCTTTCACCCACACACTACTAGTCAACCAAGGAGTAGAAGAGATCCTGACAAAATGAGTTGTCAAAACCACCACCAAGCGCCAACCATACAAGGAATACCTCGTCAAATGGAAGGGTTTGAGTACAAAAAAGACTAGTTGGAGATGGAAACAAACCTCTAACCACACAAGCAAAAGATTGGAGAGTTCTTGTAGGCTCAGTGCCATCTATAAATACGCACTGCATTCTTTTCTTTCACCGAGATTTTTTTCACTGGGTTTTTTCTAGTAAAGGTTTTTGGATGAGACAGTATTTCATTGCGTATTCTACAAACACATACACAAAGAGACCGAGGCATTGTTACAAGATTAGTCGATGATGACGTCGACCATTTGAGTGGGAGAGAATGTCAAGGGGTAGAAAGTCTGGGTAGTAAAATGTGATTTTTAGGGACTAAAGATGATATTTTGTAACCATTTATGTAATTCTAGAGTATGATGGCTCAAGCATAATGATGTTTCATGTAATTCTAGAGTGTGATGACTCAAACATAGTGATGTTTCTTCTTACCACACCCCATTGTGTCCCTAATGCTCTTTAAGGAGAGTGACTAGTTGATTAATGTTGGGCCTAAGTAGTTATCGGTAGTGAAGTCCCTATCCCTTCACTCCTTGTAGATTTTCTGCTTACCTATAAGTGATGTAAGGATTGCTTGTCTCCTTGTATTGATTATGTTATATGAATAAAAGAAGTAACCTATTCATTGAATGTTCTTGCCCTGTTGTTTGATGTGCTTATTATGCATGTGATACTTGTCTATATAAGATGTTTGTGTTATTTTTCCATTTGGCTTGCCAAAGCCCCATGGTAATATAATACTCATTTTGATCTACAAATTATTATGAGATTCTTATGATTGACTTGTCTTGAAAGAGTTCAAACCAAATATCACAAGGTCCCGAGTGCTAATACTTGGGCCCGTGACACTGTGCACCTTCTCCTTTTTGAGGTGTCCCTTGTAAGAGGAAACAATGGCATCAGCTTACCACGATTGGGACACTCATGGGCAAAGTGAGATCCACCACATAGAAAGCAATCCTTTTTCACCTCAGGTTGCTCCTTACTACTTTCTCCCTGCGATTTGCCCTTCCATTTGGACAACTTAGCTACCTTGTACGGTTTGTCTCCCCCTTTATCAGAATTTCCCTTCTTCTTACCTTTTTCTTTCTTGGAAGAATCCTTTGAAAATTCTACCAATGATTCAGCCACCGCAATGGCATTGGCAAGATCTTGGACGCCCCTTCTCTTGAGCTCTTGTTCTACCCATTGTTACAGCCCATTAAGAAAATATAGCAACTTCACATCTTCGAGCAGATTGGGGACCTCCAGCGTCAAGGAAGAGTACTCCCGAATATATTCTTTAAGAATCCCCGTATGCTTAAGAGATCGCAACTTCTTCATTGCCAACTCCTTAGTATTTTCAGGGCAAAATTGTTTCTTCAGATCCCCTTGAATGCCTCCCAAGTATGAATTTCAGCTTGCTCCCATTACATCTCCTCATAAAGATACCTCCACCATAGGGCAACATCATTCTCAAGATAGAGAGTATCAGTGCTAATTTGTAAAGCATCATCAACTAAATTTAAAGCACCCAAGTATCTTTCCATTTGCCAAATAAAATTATCAAGCTCCTTAACATCACGCTTACCTCCAAATTTCGATGGCTCTAGGACTTTGATCTTCGAAGCAGCAGTAGTTATAGCACCAGTAGAGAAGGTAGCCTTGCATAAATTAATCTCTCCCTTGGCTTCCAGCAACTCCTCATGCAGGACTGAATTTCCGTAGCAACAGTGTTTCGAAATTCCTTCATAGTCTTGTTCATTAAATCAATTAACACATTAAGAGCACCCTACAATGCCCCCTCAACCTCCTTCTTCATAGTCTCTTGCTCCTCCTACTTAAGAGTTAAGAGTCTCCAGAACGTCAGCCATGGCCAATTCCAACTTCGCCAGCTTTGCCTCAAAGTCCTCCACCATATCCGTAGAAATGGCAGCAGCATCCCATAGAGTTTCCTTCGATTTCCCATGCATCTTTGGCTATAGATGGGCCTTCTCACGCCCCCTCTCCTCTTGCACCTCTGAGAGGTTGCTAGCTTCAGCATCCTTGCTAGTAATGGTCACAAATTCCCCCAATTGATATAACCAAGGCTCTGATACCAAGTGTCACTCCACAAGACTTTACTGCTTGTCAACGTGCAGCCCTTGCTTGGTTCCCACCCTTAAACCAAACTAAGTCAACCTTCCCAACCAATTAGAACCTTAGGCAAACCCTCACTCACACACAATGCACAAGACTAGAGAATTACACAAGAGGAAGTATATTATTTATAAAGAATAGTTTTACAAGTAGAATGTTGTACAAAAGAGCTCTTAAGCACTCGCTCTCACACTACACATTCTAAGTTCTAGCCATCCCTATTTATAGGCAATTCGCCTCCTCAAATGTGTAGTGGAGAACTTGTCTCAAACATGTAGTGTGCAGCAAATCTCTAGAATTTTTTATACATCTCCAACAATTACTTAGGCAAACAGCCCACTAAGGAAGAGTCTAGAGTTATCCAGCACCTGGTGTAGGTAACCAGCACCTTGTAGGCAATTCTAGAATTTGCCAACAATTTGTCAGTCCAAGGGAAGCTTCCTAGCACCTTACAGCAGCTCCTTCTAGCCAATTCTAGCATGCTGAATGCTCCAGCACTCACTAGCACGCCCTAGAATTCTCTCCACATTTTCGGAACGTTCTAGCACTTCTCCAACGTTCTAGAAAATTCCTGCAAGGCATTACTGAAGTGTTTCACTTATCTTGGCCTTTCTTGCATGCCTAACTCTTGGGGATTGACAGGCCACTCCCTTTGACTATAATATAAATATGATCCATGAAAACAGACAAAAGTGTCTTGGAGAATGATAGATCTTATTCAAGCTTGTAGAGATCCAATAGGCCAAGCCAATAAGCAACACGATTATACCATCTAAATGGGAGAGTAAATCAACCTGTGGATTCTTTGGCAAGTCCAGGAGAATAATTGAAAATTTGCTTACAGGCTACTAGGATTTCTTAGAATCTACTTAAGACAGCATCTAATTACATTAGAGTTTATGCTATTCTGAGAGGATTTCATCATGAACCTTCCAAAAAATGACAAAAGTATAAACTCATGCATTCATCATAATTGCCATATTCAAGGTTCCTCAGAATCTAATTTAGACTTTATTATGCAGTTCATAGAGGTGTCATTGTAAACTTTGCTTCGGAAGAAAAAAAAAAAGAGTATAAATTTATGCATTCACCATAATGCTACATTTTCTGGAACACTCATTTAAAAAGAGCTTACGTTTCCTTTCCTTCACTTCCATCCACAATATCACTACCAGAAGCTGTGGTAGAAAACAGATGATGCTTCTGAAATAAGGTACCTAGAAACACCTTACTCTCGAGTTGTGTTTTGAACTGTTTCAAAAATTAAGAGCCAATGAACATCTAGAAATAAGAACAATGGGTTAATAAAAATTCATTTAAAATTAAAATAGGTCTCATACCCATAAAACTACAAAATCTTAGTAATCAGGCTTATCATGTGTGATTCCAACAATTAGTTCCATTATTCTTAGCATAAATCTGATTCCCAGTTTATTCACATGCTGGGATCTTGCCCAGGAAATCAAATGGTGAAGCAAGGTTCAAAATCCTAGGATTCAAATCTGATTCATGAAGGCATAGGATGAAAATTTACAACACGTCTATATGGAAAAATACTTGTGTGTCTGCTAAATACCACATTCTTTCACTTCCAATTTCCAAATTAATTCAAATTTCTCCAGTTCAATTTTGAAATGCTTGCAAACTTTTAAACTAGTTTCTTAATTAAATGAATCCTCTCCACTCCCATTTCCAAGGGTTCATAAATATTGACTTAATCCTTCTATAAAAATTCTCATGTCACCATAAATGGATAAAAAATCAAAACTAGTTGTCCTCTTTATGTCAAAAATTGCAGGCAATCACGGGAAATATATTCTTTTTGTCATCATAAGTTAACTGGCCAGAGGGCAGAATCTGCAATACCATAAGAAGATGATCACACAAACCTCCAACAGCTCAAACAGCATTTGGAGCCAAGACTGGCTTGTAACTATTCAAGACAATCCAAACCAAGTCTACCATTAAAATTTTTGTTTGACTTTGACCACCTTATTATAATAAGGTATTTGACTGCCAGGCATTCTTCCAGTTCAATCTCCATAACCAATCATATATCACAAACATTCGGAAGATAACTACTATGTACGAACATTGGCAACAGCATGGAGTAGCAATAAATGCTTATCACAGATCAATTGTTTTGGTAATTGAGTTTTCATAGATCTAAAATCTAGACCTCAATAATATCAATGCATGTATAACTATATATTTCTGGAGAGCTTGGATGAGTAACCATACAACCAACTTATAATCACTCAAAGGAAAAGAATGAACAGACTACTACCACAACAATTCAGCCATAACAAGAAAAATACAGAAGCATTGTTTGTAACCCAAAGAGCACTCACCTGAGGTTGCCAATATTGAACGTAAGGTGTTTGCAAAAATCCTGTTCTACACAAGGATGTACACAAGCCTGAGCAGAAATGAAGCAATATGGCAATAGAGTGAATAAAATGCAAGTCAATTTAGAGAATTATGCATTTTTCAGTTAATCGATTAGCTATTCAATTTGCTTCTGAATGTGAAAACATATCAGACATACTAATCCTATCCTATTTAGCAGCTATAGATTCCAAATCAAAAACCCAGATAAGGAAATGTGCACATACCTCTTCCAAGCTGTTTAAACATCCCAACTCCAATTCTTGAAATTCTGGAAACAAACATAATTGCCCAACCTCAATAACTCCTATGTTACCAAAAGCACATAGATATTAGCCCGATGTATATCAGACAGAGTTAAAGCGTAGCAATCTCATAGCAGAAGAAGAAGAAGAAGAAGAAGAAGAAGAAGAAGAAGCAATTCAAAACCGAAAAGGTAGCTCAGATTGGACCAAGGACGGACAAATGAGAAGTGAATTAGAGTTAGAGAGGGAGAATAGCTAAAGAAGAAACCTTTAATATTATACGGTGAAGATGAGAAAAGATTCGCTCAAACTTGCGACTACTGAGAGGTCTTTGGGATTGGGAGGTTTTTATTTTCCCATATGAAGCGTGTTGAAGCTTCCAGTTCCAACGGCCATTAAAGCATGCACTTGAATTATTTTTATTTTTCTTCAAATTATTTTTTAATTTTATTTTTATAATCAATAAAAATAATTTTTAAATTTATTAATGAAAAATAATTAAATATATTTTAATGTATAATAAATTAAATTTTACAATTTATCTAATTGCTTATTATTATTATTATTATTATTATTATTATTAGAAAAACAAAAATTTGAGATATGCTGATAATTTTTCAAATGTCTGATTTAAGTTTTTAATATAAATGAATTATTAAACCCTTTAAATTATATTAAATAAATTAATAAAAAATTATAATGAAGATATACTTTGAATATTTATGTATTGTAGTAAAATATTAATAAAAAATATAATTTTTAATTCTTTAGTGAAATTCAAATCTTTAAATATATAATTTTTCATTTTAAAAATAACTAGTATATTTATTCACTTTTCTCAAATTATTTATTATTTTATTTGAATAATGTAATTTGATCTATTTTTTATATTTTCATAATATTTTATAAAATTTTAATTAATTATAATTTTATATAAGTGTTAATATATTAATTTTTAAATAACAAACGATGTAATTTTGCATTTGAAAAAAATAAAAATATATGATATTTAATTTTAAATTTATAGATAAATTAATTAATAAATAATTTTTATTAATTTTTAAATTAGTTGGCATACATTAATAGAAGGATAAAGAAAATAGAAAAACAAAACGTCTTATTATTAAAATTTTTATATTTTAAATATAAAAAATATTTGAATACATATTAATATAATTTTATAAAAAATATAACTCATCCTCTTTTAATATAGCAAAAAAAATTAATTATTTAAATATATATAATATAATGAGTAAAATTGTCGCGACCCGATTTTCACGGGCCGGATCGGCACTAGGACTTGAGTCAGCATAAAGCTTCCGAAGTCCGTAGTAAGCCTCACTGTTCCTAAACCCATAACCAAGGCTAAAATTAAGGCCCAACGTGCAAATAAAATTAAATAAAATATTATATTTTTATTTGGACCAACCCAATCCAATAATTATCAAAAACCAAAATTAGGAGAGCCCAGCTCAACACTAATACCATCATGCACAAACTATTTAATTTTATGATAATTGTCACGACCCAACCTATGGACCAGATCGGCACTAGGACCTGGGCCAGCCTAAAGCCCCCGAGACCCGTAGTAAGCCTAACTATTCCTCAACCCAACTCTAAGGCCCATTTGGGCTCAATTTCAAGAATTCAATCGGACAGAGTCCGCCCATAAAATGGACCATTCAACGGAGAGTTTTTGACTCACCCGACCTATAAACATAATATATATATCATCTGGGGAGCTCAGCTCACCCTCCTCATAATCATGATGCCATAAAAATAAATAGGAGCTCGGCTCCCTCATCCAGTCCAACATACATGCATTAATAAGTTTACAGGTCCAACATGACAAATATATTACAGACCCATATTAAATAAATATTTATAACA
Source organism: Hevea brasiliensis (assembly GCF_030052815.1). Classification (NCBI taxonomy): domain Eukaryota; kingdom Viridiplantae; phylum Streptophyta; class Magnoliopsida; order Malpighiales; family Euphorbiaceae; genus Hevea; species Hevea brasiliensis. Next base: position 98,544,441 of record NC_079501.1, read on the forward strand.
CATGCGAAATTCTAGGAGTTAACAGAATTATACAAACATTACAGACATTAATAGACGACCTACAAGGGAGAGAGGCAAGTTAGAACTCAATAAGAAATTTCCTGTATCCTGGAAAAATAAGGTGAACAGGAGTGAGCGTTCGACTCAGAGAGTAAAATATCAATTTTAACCATAATCTCTATAGCTATCTAAAGTTAATACACAATGTGGAGTGACATGCAATATCATCATAAATTTTTCATACAATTCACATCATAAGAGCAAAAAGGTAATTTGGAGCACTCACACACCAAATAATGTCAAACAATACATATATGGGAGCTAATCCCCTATACAGCCCTCTTAATCCAACTCTGCCAGCGAGTGTCTTTCAAGTCGGACTTTCGCTTAATAAACCAAATACAGGGTCCCAGCGAGTGTCTCTCAAGCCGTGTCTACCCCAAAGGACTGGGTCCCAGCGAGTGTCTCTCAAGCCGTGTCTACCCGTCCTGTCCATATCCAACACCACACATCACACGCACGCCAACAAACGCACACTGCTCCAAATTACCACAAACAACATCTATAGCACTTCATCCAGTAAGAATGCAATACAAATCATGCCTAGTATTTAACTACATATATATATATATATATATATATATATATATATATATATATATATATATATATATTGTTAAGTGATGCATAGGCATGCCTGGACATATAATAATATTGAAATTACAATTAAAATTAATATTTTACTCACATACTCAACCGAAGTCACTGTGGCGGCTGGGCGGAAGAGGAAAGCTATTCCGGCTCACCTGACAATTTTATTACAATTATTTAATACATTTGACTCAATACAAACTAAGAAAAAGACCAAAGATGTCCTAAGTCGTGCCGAAAATCCGGCAGAGTCTTCCCTATACCTAAGACCTACCCAACCTGCAAAAAGGCTTAAAACGCACTTCTATATCCACAAACCATACACCCACAACTCAATCACATCACATAGCCCCTCTTGGGCCCATCCAAACAGTCAACAATCATAATATGAAAAATTACAGTTTAGTCCTTATACTTAACCCTTTTGCAAAACTACCCATGAGCTCTAAAAATTCTAAAATTTTGTCCCGCGGTCCTTAGCAATTTAACTAAGCTAATGCAAAAGGAACTATAATTTTCTGAACTACCACGAATATTTTATGAATTTTTAATCAAAAGTAAGGTTCGGGTTTACCTATGCCGATTCTGACCCCGGGAACGCGCTTGGGACGTCTGACAATGGTGGGGTAGCCAAAATCTCGACCCAATTCCAAGACTTTTTCGATAGCCTGTCTGTCTGGCCGGAAATTTACAGACCTGGACAACCGTTGAATTTCCGCGAATTGAAGGTACCTACATGAAGCCCACAACACAGGGGTTAGTATATAATTTTTACGAATTTTCTGAGCTCAATTAGTGCTCGAAAAAATACTACGAAGTTTCATGAGATCCACCGAAAAACGGTGTTGGAAAATTTTGAAATTTATATTGCCGCGAAGCTCTCGACGAGTGGAGCGCTTCGGTACTCTCAGTTTTCTCGTGGGGTTCACGGTTTGTGAGAAATCTAGCCCAAAAATTGAAATGGGCTGAAACTTCCTGGACAAAAATTGGGCAAACCGCTCGATGGATTTTGGTGTTCTTGGTGTCTATGGAAAGCTCTCGAGGTGTAGAAGAGTTTTGACACAAGACCCAGTCCGATCGATGGCCGGATCTGCCGGATTTTGGTCAGGAAGACGAAGCAATGCACTGCACGTATGGTAGATTTCGCGCGCGTTTTCCGGCGGTATGGAGCGTCGGCCGGCGGCAGGAAGGGACTGGGGATGCGCACCGGCGAGTGGGGAGGGCTGGGGTGGCAGCGGCGGCGCGGCAAGAAGAGGTGAGAGGAGAGAGAAAATGCGAGAGGGAGATGAAGCGTCGGGCGCGCGGCGGAAGGAAGAAGAAAAAGAGCTAGCCGGTCCCATTCTGCCTGTCCTGTTCGATTCGGCTGGTCCGATTCATGATATAAAATTTTAAATTTTTACTCTGCCTTGGGATTGAAAACGAGGCTCACAAATTTTGAAAAAATTCTAGAAAACTCAGAAAAATTCGTAAAGTCCAAATATATTTTTAGTTTCGCCACGTGGTCTTTAAATTAATTTTTAAAAATCATCAAAGTTTTATATTTTAGAAAAATCGAACCCGATTTCTAAAATCTGAAAAATTTCAAATAATTTCCTAAAATTTAAATAAAATAAAATATTAATATTTACCAACAAAATAATAAATTTAAAAATTAGGGGTGTTACAATAATTTTTCATTAATTAATACCGTAAATACATAACCCAATGTCAAAGCAGAGTTCTAGTTACTAATAAATAAATAAATAGTTACAAGAAACTATTAAACTAAGAAGCACAACCTGTGGAGAAAAAATGCAGGTTAGACTCAAAGAAATAAACACACTCCTCCCGCAACCTGAGAAAAAAAATATTTGAATAGGAATGAGCATTCGACTTAAAGAGTTTAGATATTGATTATAAGTACAATTTCTATAACTATCTAAAACTAGTTAATCCTACCATAAAATGCACATCCATCACATATAACAATTACTTCACCTAATGTTAGCACGAGAAGTTAATTTGGAGCTACTTATACACACGATGTATCACATCAATACAGCTCTCTTAATCCAATATCTGTCAGCGAGGTTAACTCGAGCCGAACTTTCGCTTAATAATCCAAGTGCAGGGATTAGCAAGATCAATTCAAAAACGTACTCACCTTGACTTATTCATATATAAGGATCAAGTCCCAGTGAGTCAAGCTCCAGCTGTAACTATCCGTCCTACCCATATCCATATCCACACCATACTCACGCAACATACACATAGAGCTCTAAATTATCTTCAAGGTGTCAATCACAAATAAATAACAATAAGTAAATGCGTAACAGCCAAAATGCCCCTAATATATTAACTCTGCATGCACATAATTAAATATTTATAAAATGCATGAGCATGCCAGATGTATAATTAATATTGAAATTGAAAAAATAATCAATATCCAACTCACAGATTGGTCAACCCATTTGCAGCTGGTCCTACTAGAAGGAGAAAGATGGCTGGTATAAATCATCTAAACATACACATTGACCTTTATTAAAAGACTGATAAAATTAAATAATTAATTCAAACTATAGAGTTAAAAGAAATCCTAAGGTCTTGCTGAAATTTTGGCAGTCTCTCCTATAATTGGACCTAACCCCCCTGCAAGAAAATAAACTAATAATAATACACAGGGCCTCAGGCCCACAATAATAATTAAAATACTTATTCAGGGCCTATAAGAATCCCAATCTAGGTCTAATCCTCCAAGCTTCAGATCGGGTCCCTAATTTCTCTGCAGTCTATATATTTACTTTCAACACTTTAAAAATTATAAAAATATTCCTGGAGGTCCTCTACATCGTTCTTATATTATTTAAAATTATTTTACCTAATTTTACTAAGCCAATAATATTTTATAGATTTATCTAACTAGCTTAACTAAGGTTTGAAAATACTGGGACATTTGAAAATACTGGGATCAACTATAATATTGACTATGTTCCAGGGCGGGTAGCTGGCCAGCCAGATCAAACTGAAAACTCGGTCCTTGCGCCGATGAGCTATTATCAATCCGATCGCACCTAAATGAAATCCAAAAATTATTAATAATTATCATATAATTATATTTAGTTTTCAGGCATCAAAAAGTGGAAAATCTTACCAAGCGATTTGGACCATCTGATGATCGCTTTTTTCCAATGATATCCGATCGGAGCGGGGTCGATCCCATCTCAAAGGTTTCATCACTCTGAGTCCATTGGTGGTCTCAAATCGTCGATACAACTATCTAATTGTCCTAAATCTAACTGAAAAGCTTGAAAAATCTGAAACTTTTCTCCTCCATAACTTTTTCCTCCGACCACCATTTATTGCAAAATTAGTATCAAAATAAAGCTCTCGGAATAAGCTTTCCAACGCCACCAAAATTGCCTTAATCGGACATTGGATGAAACTGAAATTGCACCTAGAAGTTGCTACCCTTATGAGCGTTTTTTTCTCTCTCCTCCCTCGTTTGCTGCCACTTCTGGTGCTGCTCCGGCTAACAGGCTACTCACCGGCATAGCCCAAGGTAGAGGGACTCCTCGCCGACCAGCCATGGTAACTGGTGGCTCGCCGGCCATAAGAAAAAGAGAGGGAGGGGGAGGGTGACGAAAAGAGAGAAGGGAAAAAGAGAGAGAGGGGGAGAGAGAAAAAGAGTTGCTACCCCTTTTTTTTTAAATATGAGAATGAATCTGGACAAGAATTTGTCTAGATTCATTCCTGAAAAAATTTTAAATGAGTCCTTGATCTTTTATATATTTTTTAAATAAGTCTCAAAATACTAATATATTGATAATAATATTCAAATTAATAACAATAAATTAAATTTTAAAACTAAGGTTAAAAATAATGAAATAATATATTTTGTTAATTGGTTTAACATTAATATTTAAAACTAATCATTTAAATTAAAATTGGATTATTAAATAATTTATAAAATATGTTTAGAAATAACATTAAATATATATAAACAAAAGTTTTACAAAAATTATAAATTAGTTAGATAATATTAAAATAATATTTAAATACTATATAAAAATATAAAAATTTTCATTTAAAAAAAAAACAATTATTACAATCTTCCTCCCTTAAGAAAAATCGTCCCCTAATTTTCAAATAAACAGGGGATAAAGAAAGGAAAGTTATTAGAACAGGTGTGAGCATTGCTAGAACAGGTGTGAGCATTGCTCCTCCAGCTATGCAAAGATGGTTAAAAACATTTTACTTGTAACTGTCCTTACTGTGGCATGCTAGCTACCATCCTCCATTAAAACTAAGACATGACATTTAACTCGTCGTTAATTTTCTCTGACATTTCTGATGACCATTGTGCTTCCACTACACTCTAATGTAGTATCTTGCAGTACTAGCCTTTATTCCCTTCTACTACCAATTCCTACGATGCAAAGATGTGACTCATATTGCCTACTTAGAAAGTGTCATGAAGTGCCATTCTGAAGTCACTACTTTTACACTCACCTTAACCGAAATCATTGTTAATCCTGTTGGCCATTGAAGCTCTAGCAAGACATTTCTCCGTGCTCAAAGCACCTGTACTTCTAATTTATATGATATTGTGAACTTTCCACTTGCTTTATGCCACTAATTAGGTCCTTGTACTAACTTCTACCTATCTCATAGGTAATCAGCCATACAGAGTTCCATTCAAAAGCCAAATGTTCCTTACACCATCTATTGACATCGAAAAATGAACTAATCTTTCCTCTGACACGATAAAAGTTTATGTATTCTCGAGCCACCTAGTTAAAATAACCTATCATATCCTAGTCCTTTTCTGAAAAGGAAGTTCATTGATTTCTGCTTAAAACTTCTTACTATCTGATGTACTTTCTGACACATTAGCACTTTGATCGAGGCTCCACTGCCCCCTAAACCTGCCATTTTATCATAACTTATCCTAAACATCCCTTAGTGTCCCTCTTATACAATTCCTTTTTATTTTTTTCTCATTTTGTCCCTTTTCTTTAAAGATGTCCATTCCATCATCAAATTTGAGCCTTTATTTATTTCTTAGTCTAACATGTTTGTTAGCTTCACTACTCCTATAATTTTAACACTATGATTTATTCCTACTAACACATCCTTCATGTTATATAATACTGTAGTGTCCACTTACTACTCATGCTCTGTAACACATGCCATTCACCATAGAAGGTTCCTGTTGTTCCTTCTTCCCCAGCTTGACCATTAGAACATTATTATTTGCTATTATCCTTTGTAGAAAATTGCTCATTATTGTTAGTTAGGGGCTCTTTAACCTATAAGTTCCATCGAAACTAACATGACAGTGGGAAATGTGTGTTGTACTCTAATCCTAAATAAGATATTTTATGTATTCATTCTCCTTGATATAGCCACATCTAATGCCCATAACTTTCCAAACTTCAGCCTCAAATTTACCCATTAGCAAAAGTTTCATCTATCGAATCCCATCCGCAGATAACACTCCCTCTAGCTTATAGTTCATAAGGGCTACAAGTCTTAGTAACTAACTTGATCTATCTCATGTCACTACCCTAATTGTCCATCCATCCTTAACATTAGGTATGCACTTACTGTCATTCCTATACAGGAGATTGTGTATAAACTGCTGCTTACCAAACTCTAAAATAATTGGGTCACCTCGATCTAGTCTCCGTTCCTTATATAACTTTCTAGAGTCAAAAGCACGAGCTAAACTTTAAGAGAAGGAGAAATATCCTTTTACAGTCAACTACACACGATTGTCTGTATAATAATGTTTAACTAATGTCTCTTGGTCTTTCTCTTCAAATTTTATCATCTCCTTGCAAAAGATGTGTTCTACCTATAAGGCATCAGCCGCACCAAACCTCTATTATACCATCGTCCTAACTGACATAACATTTTATAATTTATTAACTTTGCTTATATTCGATCTACATTTCATACCTATCATTATTTGTATTGTACTCCTGACTTTTGCTGTATTCTGAAAGATATCTGTCACTAATAGATTCTTCCGGTAGTAACTCCACCCTTACTTATAACCATTATTTTGATCCTTGAACTTTCTTGTGACTTATAACCACCTATATCCATCGCTTCCCATTCTACCCCTACTATTGTTCTGTCATTATTGCTTTACTGCAAAGTGATTCTGATGGTCACACTAAAGACATTCGCTTGACATTCATAACGAACCTCTATCTACCTTCTTACTATCTTAAAAGTCTAACCTAAAGCCTAAGTGTCATTATCTATTATTATTTTCTCTCATTATGCTTATTTGATCCATTAGATTGACTTTTGTCAACTTACTACTTACTAATTTCTTTTCTCTGTCTAATACGACAGTTTAGAACACTATTGCATACCTTCTAGCTTTTGCTCATTCTTGTTATATTCCTCGCCTAACCTTCGCGATATTGTTAATAGGTTAAAGGAATCTTGCCCATTGCTATCCACTTCACCTTAGGAATGGGGACCAAGTAGAGGCTGATCTAATCCTATAACTTCAAGCTCCATATTGTAACACCCCTATTTGCATAGCCTGGTACATTTTTACTGTTCTGGTGATCGATGTCAGTCCGGACAATTAAGAAAATTAGAACCACATCTAAGACACCTAGATAAGCTCTGAATGCAAATAATTAGTGATTGCTAGATAGTTAAGTATAAATAAGAAAAACAGAACATAAAAGGTTAAATGAACCGAGAGTCACAGTGATGGGTGACCTTCCCGAGAAGTGATTGCGAGGTTAGTTTTAACCCAAATTCCGAACTGGAAAATGTGACGTCGCGGTCCTTAGGACTATTGCAAACATAGTGGAAAAGAGAAAATCACAGAAAAGAATTGTTAAGCAGGTCAAATAATTAGGTCAGGGATTCAGAAGAAATATGGAATAACTTGCAAACCGGATTGAACCAGCGAAGGACGATTTGGTCAATTCACCCCTAGAGCTGACTCCTGACCTAACTGTCCGATAAAATCTGAGAAATAAAAATTTCGAGATCGAAAATTAAATTAAAGAACTAATGAAAAAAAAAACAAATTAAAATAGAAAAAGAAAAAAGAAAAGTTATTACATCACCATGATGAGCTCATATGTGACATCATAAATAATTTTAATTTTCCTACATAAATTGACCAAGTCAAAAGCATATGAAAGACATAAATTACATTAAAATTAAAAAAGAAAAATCACTCATTCTTCTCTAAATTTTCGACAGCCACCACTCCCATAACCCACCATTTGCTCAACCTCCATTAATAAGCTTTTAAAGCTTGAATTACTTGATTTTATCCCATAAATTCCAACCCTAAGCCCTAAAAAGCTTCCAATCTACACTAGACAAGGTGATTGAGCAAGAAAGAAAGAAGAAAAGAGAAGAAGAAGTGAAGAATTGGAATTCAAGTGGAGGTATGTAATTTAACTTGAAAATTTCAGCTTATTTGTTGTGTTTATGGCTTAATTAACCAAGAAAGTTACTTAAAATGAAAAGAAAACAATTGTTGGGGGAGGAATTGGGATTTCGGCCAGCCTAAGTGAGGTTAGGAATTGAGTGATTTTGATGAAATTAAATGGCTAATTGAGGTAAATTAGTTGTATGGACAATGTATGTACACTTTAATTGCATTGAATTACATAAATGAGTAATTAGGGTTCTTGGCATCTTGGAAAATTAGGAAAAATTTGTGGAATTGGTCAATTGATGCCATTGACCTTGCTTGAGTTGAGAAATGGTCAATTGTGACCATTTGTGGTGTGTGTGAATTGCTAGAACCAAGTTACAATTCTGATTGGTTAGTGATCAGATTCTGGTAGCTTGACCTAGGTCCCTTTCAGGAACCAAAACTGAAAATTTATCAACCCAATTGGTGTGAGGCCAATTGGCAATGAAAATAGACACATAATGGCACATTTTTTATTTAGGAATCATGCCCAGAAAATGACATTAACATAGTAAACAATTAGGTCAAACCTAAGTATTGTGCACTGCCACTGTACCAAAATAACTAAATGAACAGTATTTGCTCATTTGACCATAACTTGGGTTAGACAGGTCCAAATGACCTTATTTTTATGGCATTGAAAAGGTATGACAGAGCACTACAACTTTTATGAATAACACCAACCCAAATTCTACCCATAACCCAGTCGTTTCACCACCCAAAGTTAGTGATTCAAAACTGCCAGAACCAAATTACGTGCCAAGAAACTCTAGGTAGACCAATCCGGACAACCCTATTCAAATGGTCATATCTTGGGCTACAAAACTCCGAATGGAGTGATTCAAAAAGGGGATTAAAGCGAAGACAATAAGGAACAACTTCTATGAAGAACACTTAGCCAAATTACCACAACAACATAACCAATGGAACAATGCAAAATAGGACATCAAAACTAAAAATTTGAAATTGTGCCTAGGAGACCTAAAAATTGAAGGGACAACCAAAATCAACAAATTAAGCAACCAAAATGCGGTATGTGGGTGAAATTGAAATTCCCATACCTAGTAAGCATAAGAAAGTCAACAATTTGACTTGAATAGTATCATAAATAGTAACCCCGAAATGCAAAATTCAAAGAATGTTAAATTAAGCATTTAGAGCTAGACATAAGTAATTGTGATTTTATTATTGAATTTATCATACGTTATGATACTAAAACACTGTAAAATTATGTGTTTTAGTTGAAAATAATATTGGAAAAGAACCCGAGACATCGAGTCAAGGCCTAGAGGCAACTCGCACGAGGTTTGTGCGCAACATAAAATGTTCTTTAAATTTCTTTTGCTAAATGCATGAAATGAATTGTGATTTACTTATATTGCAAAATGGTGAGTGAAATGTATACTATGCTTTTAATCTAAATTGTTGGAAATTTAATGATCTGTGTATTAATTGTCAGTAAATGTTTGGTAAATGGTTAAGATAGTTTTGAAATCACAGTGTCATGACCACATATTTGAATGCCTCACTAGCATGACTAGTGGAAGGAATTAGTTTTGAATTTTGATTCCCTCTCTGACTGAAGTGTTGATGTGTGTGCCAATAGATAAAGAAATTGAATGAGTACCTATAGATTGAGCTAGCTAGCCTTGAGATTTCTCATAAGCCTCTGGCTATTGAGATGAACATTGTTCTAATGGCATGATATAACTGTGTGTTGTTATGAAATCTATTTTGAGACTTCCGAAATGAGACTGTTTTGACTAAAATTATAAATTGTCTTTTGTATCTACTTTTCATTTTCAGTACCATATTTGAATAAATGTGATTTGAATTATGCATAAAGTATTATTTTAGAATGTTGTGCACCATTGAATTATAGTACTTAGCGATGACTATTTATTGTTGTCGCAGATATAGAGACTAGTAGAGTAGCAGAGTGAGCTGCTGAGGATCACGAATCTACATCCTTGAGATTTTGTCGGGTATAATTTTATACCCTGATTGTAATATTATTTTTGTGTATTTAACTGTATGTACATGTATAAACTGATCTTGAGCAATTGTATAGATTTTGTAATAATATTATTTTGGATTTTCTAATGTAATTTTTGGGTTGATGAATGTAAATGAATTTTTCTTTAATGCAATGTGTATGAATTTAATTATTACTAATTTTGAAAATAATTGAATTGACATTTTGAGTTGTGAAATATTGATTTGAATTATGGAGTTGGGAGAAATTGTGTTGAGTTGAATTTGGTGGTTGATTTTGGTTGAAGTGATATATTTGGAATTGTTTTCAACAGGTAAAATTTTTTGATTTTCTCAAATACAGCCAGCACTCTGCTAAAATTTTCCTAAAAATTAAGGAAAAATGGAAATGGACAGAAATTTTACATGACTTTTAAATTAAATATTTTAAATTCCTACCAAAAAAGCTCACCACTTCCAAAAAGTAAAAAAATGATTTTAAAATCCCTTGTAGTATATTTAATGGGTTATCGATAGGCGAAGTACGGTAATTCATTAGGTATACTACGAGATCATGTTATGCCTTACAGAGGGGTAAGGTGTGACACACATTCTGGGCCCTAACTCTACATTAATTATGACCTGCTTTGAGTTCTGTACTTTTAGGTTCTATACCATGACAAACGTTCTCCCTAATGTCGTCCTTTTCTAAGCTCTCTATCCTTACCTTTCTGTTTATCTCATTTACCTTTCATAGAATCGCATTTGTCACACCCTACTCCCCCGTAAGATATAACATGATCCCGTAGTACACCTAATGAATTACCGTACTTCGCCTACCGATAACCCCTTAGATATACTACAAGGGATTTTAAAATAATTTTCGTAAAATTTAAATCATCGATTAAAATTTGGTGTTATAAAATTTTTTTAAAATTTCGGCAAAGTGCCGGTTGTGTTTTGAGAAAACAATTCTTCAAACCTGAAAAGGAAAAACACTCCCATTATGTTTTCTCAAATACAACTCCAAGAAACTTCATTTCATCTCACAATTCAATCTCAATAATCAATCATTTCATTTTCAAACCAACCTCATCATAAAAGAAACATTTCATTGATTACAAGACTCAAAAATTAATATTACAAAACTATTCAGGTAAATGAAACCTCAAATTTACATTCACAATAATTTACATTTAATTACATACCAAAATATTTTACAAGAGTTTTTATACAACTGCTTAAATAATTCACATACATATTATTACATGCATATATCAAAACCTATGTACATAGGTATACCTATGATATACCTGGAGCTGATCTGAATGTCTCTTCAAAGAAGCTTACTCAATTGCTCTATGCTTTTTTTATCTGCGCCAGCATACAAAGCTATCGCTGAGTGGTGAACTCAGTGGTGCACAACTATAATTTAAAACATAGTACAATATACATTGACAAAATTTACAGCAAATAATTTAGAAATCTGAATACTCATCAAATTCCAAAACTCAAAATAACCATTGCAAATAATATAAATCATTTGTATAAAATGACTTTGATCACGAAATTCAATTTATCAAATCATAACTAACCATTTAAGGTAATTCCAACAAAATCAATTATGCATAATTCACAATTGAAATCATAATTCTTTACTATTCAAAAAACATTCTTTATCTCAAAAGTCATTCTTTATCTCAAAAATCATTCTTTATCTCACTAACTATGCAAGACTAATCCGAAAGGGCCATCTTCGGGGTGATTCTAACTCCCTATAGTCGGGGAGGTCAAATCATCGTGCACAGTACACATCACAATAATGAATTTTCCGAAAGGGCCATAACATAAAACTTAGATCTAACCTCCAATAAGAGGAGAATCTAAGCCTGTGCACGTACCATGGTAATCAAAACACAACTAACTCCATTGTCTTCTCAACAAATGAGAGAGACGGGTAATAACCTAGTCAAGCATCTATAATGAGATATAAAACAATATCACAATCCTTTTAGTGAGCATAAATCACAATACAATTCGATTCAAAGTCAATTCCAATATCCAATAATTTTTATGCTCATCACAATTCAAATCATAAATTTGCATTTTTCCAGGCAAATTGCCCATTACAATTCAAAACATGTTCTATCACAATTTTTCAAAACATAATTTATTCAATTCACAATAATGCTTAATACTTGTGGAAATACCATTTCACAAAGCTAAATTCATACATACTATAACAATTTCAATAATCATTGAATTAAATCCAACGCTTGTTAAGCATAATACATAAGAAAAATATGTCATTTAATCATATGAAATATTCAGAATAAAATCAGTTAAAAACTAGTTGTGTACAAACCTGATTTGAGTCACTCCTAGGCCTTGACTCAATGTTCTTTATACTTCTCAATATCCTTATTAACTAAAACACACAATTTAAAGTGTTTCAGTACTCAATGAATTTGTTTCCAACCATAAAATCCAATATCTAAATTTTCTTGGTACTGTTCCCTTTAATTCATTTCATTAGTCAACTTATAATATTGACCTTTAATGCACTCTAAGTGAGTCAATTCCAATGTTACCAATATGTCACATTTTATAGCCCTTTAGTGTTGGTATATGTTACCAAATTCATTTTCAAGTGTATTACATTTTATTGCAATTTATTGAATTTCGGTGTACTATTTTGACCTAGCCGGACGACCTAGTTCCCTCATTTTTCGGGTTTCGGTCCAAACTACAAACTTGTAGGTCTATGTCTTATTGCACGCGGGGCAAAATTTCAGGTCATTCTGAGTTGTGTAGACCAAGTTATGGTCAATTTACCAATGCTAGACAGAATGCATCAAAATGGTAACTTTAGGTCATTTTTAGGTCACTTTTGGTTCGGCCAGTTTTGGTACCAGAACTTGTGCAAGCTATTTGGCTTGGTTATGGCCATTTTTGGGATTTGGTGCCTTCATAAGAATTGTAGATCTATGTCTAAACTATTCATGGTAAAAATTTTAGGTCAATTAGACCTGTTTTGAGTGAGTTATGGCTAAAATACTAGCTACTACCCAAATAGTCAATTTTCAGGCTTTCAAGTCACTAATCCGGATTTGGTCATTTTTGAAGTCACCTTCTAGGCAGATTTTAGGTAACATTTCTCCATGAAAGTTGGCCTATTTGGTGTCTAGTTTCACCCTCCATTGGCCTCATACTAATTGGGTTCACAGTTTGGCACTTATGACCTAATTTAGGTGCTGCCATCAATACACAACCTGCACAAAACACTTACACTTCCAATTTGATATTCCTTCTCCTCCTTATTACTTCAATATTCAATCAATGGCACTTCCATATATATATTGTATACAATTCCAGCAAGCATATTGGGCAGAAAACTCAAGTGCTCAATGCACACAATTCACCATTCAAGCCCAACATTCACTTCCACCAAAATTCAACATATCTCAATATCAATATTACACATACACTTCAATATACTCATACTTCAATATCACTTACACATGCTGCCTACAATTTAACACTATCATATTTCATTAATAAACTTCATATTCACACACAAATTCATGATATTATAGGTTACCAAACATGGCAGTTTGCCAAAGCATCAAGGTCCCATTTCAAACCCTTAATTCAAGCACTAATATGCACATACTTGGATATTAAGCTACTACAACTTTTATTTGAGTTAATCAACCTTAATTCCAATCCAATACATATAAGAATAAGTCACTAACCCTGCATTTCCATGGCTGCCAAAATTAAGGTTCACCAATACTCATCATTTCCTCAATTTTTCTTAGCAATTCAACTTATCCAAAGCTCAACACAAGGATTATTGAAGGAAAATGGAAAGATTAAGCACTAACCTCAACTTGAGCTTGAAAAATCCTTGAAATTTCCTCTCCTTTTTGCTGCCTATAGGTTGCCTATGGTGTAAGGATCATTTTTCATGAAGGAAGCTTGAAGAAATAATGGCTTGATCATGGAGAACTTGAGCTCATGCATGAAACGGCCATGGTGAATTTGGGAGGATTTCATTTCGGCCATGGATGAAAGCTTGAAGAAAATGAGATGGTTAGTGGAACAATCTATCCCAATTACTATATAGGTGGCTCAAGATGAGAGTTAGTGGAGCACTTAGGAATAATTTAATGGTTATTTATTTAAAGTTTCCAATTTTTGTAATTTGGCCACCACACTTTCACTATTTACATAATGTATCTCCTTTTAATTTTTCATGACATTTTTAAAGTGTAATATCATTTATTTTTAATGGACATTTAGGTCAAAAGGCAACTCGGGATATCATTTGATCACAATGCCCTTATTCAGGTTGCATTCCCGATTTTTTGGTAACACCGAGTTTTGTCGTTTTCTCGATTTCTCGTTTTTTTTTGTACTAATTATTTAATTTTTCTTTGATATTTCTAATGACATTTATACTTCAATAGATGTTCATTTAAGTCTTAAAAATATTTTTCAGGGTTTCCATGATCCAGTATAGTCAACGGTTCACGCTAAACTTTTCAAGGTCACCCATCGCTATGGTTCTCGACTCGTTTAACTTGGTTACATTTCATTGCTATTATTTTTTTTTTGTTTTTCTTGTATTTTCTTTTCTTGTATTTCATTATTTTATGTCTCCTCACCCATATCTAAGTGTAGTTCTAGGCATCCTAGCTATCTGGATAACACTGGTCACCGGAACAGTAGAACGCACTACCGAACATAGGGGTGTTACAGCATTTTACCTCCTCTATATCCTAAATCTACTCTTCTTAATCTTATCCTAATTTGGGCCTTAATTTGTTCTTTAGCTAACTCCTTTATCTTATCCAAAATCGAACTTTGACTATTTTATTCTTTAGCTCTATTCTCTTTCTTGACTCGACTATCATATCAGAAACTTGTACCTTTTTACTATCTCTAATAAGTCATCTATATTTCAATGTTACTCTGAATTGGTCCTCTGACTACTCTAGCTAGCACTTCCACTGGCATTCGTGTTATTTCTCTGCTACATCTAAACTAACTATTTTATCTTTCCTTTTTGTACTTCTTCTATATATGTACATATTCTATGATTTATCTATGCTAACTTCTGCCCTTATCCTTTCCTTTACTTGGAGTATACTCTATTCTTGAGCAGTAAGAGGCTAAAGAAGAACTCAAGGAATAGTAGTTAAACATTCACTAAGTAATCTTTCTTCCTAACCATTAGACTACAAACTACCCTTTACTACTTTAAGATGGAGATTTACAGGAATTCTATTTTCTCGTTTCAACTTAAATAGCCAAACTTAAGATACTGAGTATCCATACCTATCATTAACTCAAAAGCTTTGTGTACTTTATGGTCTTATCACTTATATGATTCCTATAGTGGGATTTGTGTCCTCTTTAGGGTACTTGAACCAATAACTCTTTATTGCAACTTACAATTCTGACTAGGATGCCATTCAGTTAATTACCAACACCAATAGCAATCTGCTGTCTCTCTTGAAGGACATTATTATACTCTGCAGCACATCTAACAGTAAGAGAGGTACTACATCTACTATATTGCCACAACTATATAAGGCTATCTGCTCTCTTATCATACTCTAAAATTCCCTAAAACATCATCTAACTGGCTATGAACACTATTCCTAGCCTCCAATCTCCTTTAGGCAGTAAGGTTGTACTTTGCACCTCGCTGACACACAAAGGATATACTATTCTTACTAAACTTTAGACAAAACATCCATCGTAATGTAAAAACTGCCCAAGATCTCATACCGAAGACCAAGTGGTCTCACTCTGTAGGTGTTAACTTTATTTTACAACTAAATTGAAACCTCTAGTCTTATAGCAACTCATGATATAACTCTAGCTCATGTGAGAGTGACCGAGTTATTGACTCTAGCTACCACCCAACTGTAATCTTTGATACTTTAACTCAAGGATTTAAACCTCTAATTAGGAGTTCCAAACTCTTGTAGAAATAGAACTCTGTTCTAGCATAACTATACCAAAACAGAGGCTGTCTGTAACCACCTTCATCATAGTACACCACGGGGAAGCACGCAGCTCTACAATAATAATTCCATATCAATACTATACTATGTAGCTTATAGCACAAAAATTGAGAATATTGTATAGTTACTACGGTACGTCCCAACAGACTAAGTTTCCTAATCTCTAATCTCTCTGGAACCCACTGATATCATAAACTTACTCTGACTAGGCTATCAACTGACGACTGCCAGCAGTGATATCCTCACCCCTATCTAAGGTAGCTATATTGCCATAACTTACCTTTATGTACTCATGTCTTGTGCTAGATAGGCATGCCACATAACTCCATACTTACAAAAACACAAAACTTCTTGGAGTACACATCCCCATGGCAGACCTTAACACATCTGCTAGCTCAAGTTTACATTACCATATACTCCACGAAAAATGAGATACTAGACTGAAGCACTTTTATACTACCTAAGAAAAAATGCAGAATCTAAAAATAAGAAATTACAGAAGAAGATGAAATAGGATCTTATACTCTGTAAGTGACAAACCCAAGAAAACAATTTCCATGAATCTAGAGCCTACTCTCTGATACCAACTTTGTCACTACCTAATTTTTAAGGGCTGGACCTACATTATGACCTGGGCTAATATAAAGCCCCTGAGATCCATAGTAAGTCTCAATATTCTCAAACTCATAACCAGGGCTAAAATTAAGGTCCAACATGAAAATAGAATTAAATAAAATATTATGTTTTTATTTGAGCCAACCCAACCTAATAATTTATCAGAAACCAAAACTAGGGGAGCCTAGCTCAACCCTGATGCCGTTATGCACAAACTATTTAATTTCATGATAATTTTTCATTAATTAATACCGTAAATACATAACTCAATCTCACAGCAGAGTTCTAGTTATTAACAAATAAATAAATAAATAGTTACAAGAAACTATTAAATTAAGAAGCACAATCTGCAGAGGAAAAATACAGGTTAGACTCGAAGAAATAAATACGCTCCTCCTACAACATTGGGAAAAAAAAAATTTGAACAGGAATGAGCGTTCGACTCAAAGAGTTTAGATATTGATTATAAGTGCAATTTCTATAACTATCTAAAACTAGTGCAATCTTACCATGAAATGCAAATCCATCACATTTAATAATTAATTCACCCAATGTTCGCACGAGAAGTTAATTTGGAGCTACTCACACACCCAGTGTATCATAGATGTATATATGTGTGTGTGTGTATACATACATACATACATATATACATATATATATATATATATAGTCGTTGATCCCCTATACAGCTCTCTTAATCCAATACTTGCCAGCGAGGTCAACTCGAGCCGGACTTTTGCTTAATAATCCAAGTGTAGGGGTCAACGAGATCAATTCAAAGCCATACTCACCCCCACTTGTCCATATATAAAGATCGGCTCCTAGCGGGTCAAGCTCCAACTGCGACTACCCGTCTTACCCATATCCATATCCACACCATACTCATGCCAATACATACACAGTGCTCCAAATTATCCTCAAGGCTGCAATCACAAATAAATAACAATAATTAAATATGCAGCAGCCAAAATGCCCCTGATATATTAACTATATATGCACATAATTGAATATCTATAAAATGCATGAGTATGTCAGATATATAATTAATATTAAAATTGCAAAAATAATCAATATCCAACTCACAGACTGGTCAACTCATTTGCAGCTGGTCCAGCTGAAAGGAGAAAGACGGCCGATACCAATCACCTAAACTTACACAGTGACCTCTATCAAAAGACTAACAAAATTAAATAATTAATTCAAACTATAGAATTAAAAGAAATCCTAAGATCTTACCTAAATTTTAGCAGAGTCTCTTCTATAATTGGATCTAACTACCCTATAAGAAAATGAACCAATAACAACACACAGGGCCTCAAGCCCACAACAATAATTAAAATGTCCATCCGGGGTCTACAAGAATCCTAATCTAGGTCTAATACTTCAAATTTCAGCTCGGATCCCTAACTCCTCTACAGTTCAAATATTTATTTTCAGCACATTAAAAATTATAAAAATATTCCTGGAGGTCCTCTACATCGTCCTTATATTATTTAAAATTATTTTACTTAATTTTACTAAGCCATGAATATTTACAGATTTATCTAGCTAGCTTAACCAAGGTAAAAATTACACAACTTAAGTTCGAGACTATCTTTACAAATTCTGCTACCTGGAACGTGTCCGGGACGTCTGAAAATGCTGCGATCAACTATAATATTGACTATGTTCTTGGACAGGCTGTCGGATCAGGCCAAAAATTCGATTTCGAGCACTGGTGAGCTATCATCAATCTGATCACACCCAAATAAAGTCCAAAAATTATTAATAATTATCATATAATTATATTTAATTTTTGAGCATCAAAAAGTCGAAAAATCTCACCAAGTAATCTGGACCGTCTGATGATCCCTTATTCAAATGGTGCCTGATTAGAGCGAGGTCAGTCCCATCTCGAAGGTTTCATCATTCTGAGTCTATCAGTGATTTCGGATTGCGATCCAACGGTTGGATTGTCCTAGATTTAACCAAAAAGCTTAAAAAACCTAAAACTTCTCTCCTCCATAACTTTTTCTTCCAATTACCATTTGCTGCAAAATTAGTATCAAAAGAAAACTCTCGGAATAAGCTTTTCAACACCATTAGAATCGCCTTGATTGGACGTCGGATGAAGCTGAAATCGCACCTGGAAGCTGCTGCCCCTGCACGTGCACTTTTTCTCTCTCCTCCCTCATTTGTCGCCTCTTTTGGTGTTGCTCCGGCCAATAGGTTGCTCGCCGACATTGCCCAGGGTGGGGGGACTCCTCGCCAGCCTACCATGGTGGATGGTGGCTCACTGGCCATAAGAAAAAGAAAGGGAGGGGAGAGTGACGGGAAGAGAGGAGGGAAAAAGAGAGAGAGAGAGGGGGAGAAAGAAAAAGGGCTGCTGCCCCTTCTTTTTTTTTTTTTTTTTTAATCTGGGAATGAATCTGGATAAGCATTTGTCTATATTCATTCATAAAAATTTTTTAAATAAGTCATTGATCTTTTATGTGTTTTTCAAATAAGTTCCAAAATACTAATATATATGTACAATTAAATAATAAATAAATTCAATAAATTATATTGATAATAATATTTAAATTAATAACAATAAATAAAATCTTAAAACTAAGGTTAAAAATAATGAAATAATATATTTTGTTAATTGGCTTAACATTAATATTTAAAACTAATCATTTAAATTAAAATTGACTTATTAAATATTTATAAAATATGTTTAGAAATAAAATTAAATATATATAAATGAAAGTGAAAGAAATAACATTGTAAATTTAAGAATTTTAAAATTTTTAAAAGCTAAAGTGAAAGAAATTTTAGATAATTTTTTATAATATTTTAATATTTAAAATTTGAAAACGTTAAAACAAAAAAATTGGTGGTTAATTTGATAAGTTAAATTTTTTATATAAAAAAATACAAAAGAAATTACGTGATAATTTTTTAAACTTTTTTATTAAATTAAGTGGCTCACTCCTGTAAAATTATTTTTTTAACTTTAATAGATATATTATAATTAAAAGATATATTTTTTAAATATATAATATAATGAACAGAATTTTATAACATTTAAAATTGTAAATTTGAGAATTTTAAAATTTTTTAAAAATATAGTAAAAAATTTAAAAATTAATGATTAATATGATAAATTTAAATTTTTTATATAAAAAATTTATAAAAATAAAGACAAAAAGTATGTCATATATTAATTTTTTAAGTCTTTTTATTAAATTAGGTGGTGCACTTTTTTTGAAGTTATTTTTAAGACCTAATTTTAATATTTTTAAAAATAAAATATTAAAAGACTATGCTTATTTATTTAATTATTTATTAAATATTATATATTATTAAAAATATTAAAATAATTAACCATAATGCTAAATAAAATCTTGCAATTCTTTGCAATACATAATTATATTTCTAAACTAATTGGAACATAGAATATTTATTAAAAAAAATATAGAAAATTCAAAATTATTAAACTTCATTTAAAAAAAAAAAAAAGTCTGTTGATAGCTGCAAGTGCCACGTGGCTCTCCCCTTCACCTGATAGTGACTTTGACTGCCTCTCCACTCTCCTCTCTCCTCCGCGGTGTAGTTGCTAACTCAATAAAAGAAAAGGAAATTCTCCAATTCATTTCATCATCCAATCATTTTGCTCCACCTCTTCCAATGCTCTGTTCGATCCCGACTGGCAAGTCCGGTTCAAACTGGCTGGACCGGCTCCGCTCCAACAAAGGCTTCCCGGCCGCCGACGATCTCGACCTCGACCGTTTCCTCACCAACCACCACAATTCCTTTTCCGATTCTCCACTTGCCAATCCCTCTAATTCCTTAATAAACTCCAACTCCGAGTCGACCCAGTCTGATAATAAACGAGTCACCGCTCATAGTAGCCACGCCGCGGAGACTTCAAGCGAGAGTGGAGACAAGCAATGGTTCGGTGCAATGACCAATGTTCTCTGCGACCTTTTCAACATGGGGGAACTCAACGAGAAAATTTCGAGATTTTCTGGGAAAAAAAGTGCCAGGAAACAAACAAACCCTAAGTTTTGCGACGTGTCTACTCCGACTTCTGCAAATGACATCGACTCCATCGGAAAAGACGAATATGTCCAGGCCGCAACGGTGTCGTTGCACTCTGATAATAATTCGAATATTGGGGCAAATGCGAATTGGGATGACGATGTGGATGAGGAGAAGGAGAAAGCCAGTGGTGGAGGTAGCGGCGGTAGTGATAGAGAGCTAAAAGGGTACTCGAGAAGTGAAGTGACAGTTATCGATACGAGCTTTGAGGTGTGGAAGTTTGACAAGTTGGTGTTTAGGAGGAAGAATATATGGAAAGTTCGAGACAAGAAAGGAAAGTCGTGGGGTGTTGGCACCAAGAAAAGGAAGGGAAATCACTTAGAATCTGGAAATGGAGATGTGGGTTCAAAGAAGAAAGCGAAAACTTCCCACTCCGAGTTCGGCTCATCGAAGGACTCCAATGGAGGGGACTTATTATTGCCGTCTAATGATGTAAGTTCAAATGTTTGTTATCTTTTCTTAGTGAAAAGTTTTGCTATTTTGGTATGTAGTTTTATATCCACAAGTACTTATATGATTTTTGCTACTTGTTTCACATAGAATATCGTTACTGATAAGCAACTTTGTAACCTGTGGAATTATTTTTATCTGCATTCTGTTTTTGGGTTATTTTCTGTGTAGTGAGTCTTACATATCTCAGCATTTGGACTTCTGGTATTGCATGTTTAAGATACACTGATCCGGTTGAATTTATGCATTAGAATGCTAAAATTTATCAGAAAATAGCTATCAAACTATTAACGTTCAGTCAGATTATTGCAATAGAGGATCAAATAACCTGTCAATCAAATATTAGAGAAGAGCTAATTTGTGCTATCAGCGTTAGCCCCCTATCTCATACGTAATGCTCACCTGTGTAAAGATTGAATGGCTGGATTAGTTATTACTAATTCAAAACTCAACATCCTCTGCTAGATTAATTCTTCTTAAATACTCAAGCCAGCTGAAAGAAAAGTACTTTGCAGAGAGGGGAAAAAATGAATAATGTAATGTTTAAACCAAAATGGTCTAGTGTTTTAATGTTGATGAAATAATCATTTGGCAGCTGCCTGTGGGTTTTGGAAATGCTCTTGGTAGCTTCTAACTGCTTGTGATTCAGTTCTTTTACCCATATGGAATACTGAAGTTTTAAACATTTGTGATCCCTTTTTCATTATGAGATAGGAATATGCCAATCTTCTACTTATTTTTCTATGGTGAATTGCCGATTTAGTAGTTGCTATTTAGAATATTAAGTTTAGAGCTGTTTCATTCCTAAACTTTAAAATTTTGTATTCTATGTTTTCAATACAACACTATAGTTGCATTTTTGGTATGATCTCTTGGAAAATGCCAACTATGTTCCTGCATTTAGATTGAAAGGTTTAAGGTCTGGAATGTAAGTGGTTTACTTCATTTTCGGGCAATTGATTGTCGGAATGCTATTAGTGAATATGATTGTGAAGATTTATGTGGC
The DNA here is from genome assembly GCF_030052815.1 of Hevea brasiliensis. Classification (NCBI taxonomy): domain Eukaryota; kingdom Viridiplantae; phylum Streptophyta; class Magnoliopsida; order Malpighiales; family Euphorbiaceae; genus Hevea; species Hevea brasiliensis. The sequence continues at coordinate 98,566,684 of NC_079501.1, forward strand.
ATTTTCTACTTAAATAATTGATGTATGAACCATATATAGTATGTGATTTATGGGAAACACTACTTGTTTCATTGTTTGTGGTTGTGATGTCCTAAACTAATAACAAGTGCGAGCTAATATTATTCTATTGATTATCATAATTGAGCTCATAATACGCTTAACTGGCTATCTATGTGTATTAATATGCAGCAAACACGTAGTAATGGGATGTTTTTGCCTATTGCAGAAACCATTTAGTTGAAATGATTGCATTCATTGATTTTTGCTTTATTTTATAAAAGACTTGGCTATTACAGTGTTTAATTTTCTTTATTTTGTATTGCTTAGTTTCCTTGCCTATAAAGCAAACGAACATGGGAAGTATGAGGTTTCTAATCTTTGATAGATCAAGGGTCTGTTTGGCATTTTCGTTCTATTCTGCTGATACTGATTTGAAACCGCTAATCATAAAACTGCTTTTTTGAAAAAATAGTTTATCTGTTCGGTAATAAAATAGAAAGCTATTATTAATAAAAAAAAGTTGTTTGTTATGTGTTTGGTTAAAATTGTTGTTTAAAAGGAGCAAAATGATAAAAAGGACAATAACTATAAATATACTATTTTAATTTTATTAACAATTAACCATTTATTTTATTCTTGTTAATTTTTTTAATAATTATATTTCATTTATATAATGAAATGTATTTAATTTTAAAATTTTTTTTATTGATGAAATATTAATAAACATCAATAAAATCCCACACCAATATTTACAAAATAATTATCAAACTAATTCTTCATGTACTTAATTAAAAAGTATGAATATTATTACAATTAATTTCCACCTAATATTAAACTGCACGCAATTTGATCATGAATAATATTCAAATGAGACAATTAATTATCTCTACAAGAATCCTTCAATTAAAACTGAATTAGTCAAAAAGATTTCAGTAATGCATATCTATACATCAAACAACATGGAAGCAAAAGGAAGAGAGACAAAAGAAAGAAAAAGGTATGAGTTCTAAAGCATACAATTTCCATGAGTAACAGCTATTTCATGACTATAAGATAGCTATTTCATTCCTGTTACATTCTATTCTGTGAACAAAATTAAAATGCAATGGAGTTCAACTCCACTGAGTGTCTATCACAGTAAGCAATCATTAACTTGCACAGCTGGGTGCTTTGCTTGATCCTGAAGAATACCTTATTGCCATCCTAGAACCAAACAAATTGCAAAATAAATTTCAGAATAAAGGGCAAACAAAGTGTCAAGGTAAAAGATACAACTTGTTGAACTATGCATGCAAAATAGAAAGCTAATACACACATCTTATAAATTATGTCATGATAAATATTGCCTGCACTTGTAATAAAACAATTCCAATTAATATTAAATATTGATGTAAATCGTAACCACAATAGCTGTTCGGCACTGAAAAATAACCAACCATCCAATGCATCGATCGATGGATAATAGGAAGGAGGCCTCAGACTTCATCTTTACTCAGTGGAACAATCAAGAAAAGAGAAGAGAACGTAGATTATAAATTTCTATCCTTATGCAAATTCATTTCGCTGACATATGCATTAAGCTGAATAATTTTGTCCTTCATGTGCATATGTCATAAGCAGACATCTGCATATAGTCCTCACTTCTTAATTTATAATATCAAATGCAATCATAAGAATGCAACCCCTGCTACTAGTTTGACTTACAATTTAATTATAGTTATGACCTTGTGCAGAACCTTACAAAATTTTAACTTCACAACAAAGCAGAACAATTGTAAATAAACACAAGTAATTGTTACAACTTACAACTCCAGCGTGGAACCATAGAGGATTTGCAACAAGCTTATCACATAAAACAAAAACACAAATGAAATATGTAGTCCTTTTTTTAAACGTACAATAAAACCAGATAATGTAAAAGTACACAAGCATAAAATGTCAAATAAATGGAAGCTCACCAGTGGTAGCGATGATGATGACAATTTCTACAAGCTTGAGCTTGTACAAAATAGTGGTCTTACTGACAATATCAAGACCCACCACCAGAATTCGCGTCTCCTCCTTTGCAAAAAAGCCGGCTAAATAGCTTCGTAAAGGTAAGCCCTCATCTCTGATTCTCTGTATGTGTATTTGTAGCTACAAAAATCAAATAAAAAAAAAGAAAAAAGAAAAAATATTTCCTAAATCAAGTAAATTAATCAAATAAACCAGCTATACAAATCATTTTCGGAAACAAAAAAACTATATATCAAACTCAAAATTAATTATGCTTGATGCACTAAATGTAACACATAATTAATTTGAACAAGAACTACCAATTTTTGTATACAATTCTCTGCCAAGTTGCCTTGTGTGCGTGGCATTAGATTGCAATTCGGAATCTAATGTGTTTGGCTTTGGCACTATGGTTTCATTGATAACAGGATTTGATGAACTCTCACAAATCAGATTTTTTTTTTTTTAATTTTACTGTCTACAATTTTCCCAATTTCTCCTTCATCCTCATCCTATGGATCATCATTCTAGATTTCCTCTAAACTAAGAACACAACTAACAATGTACTGTCATAAAAAAGCATAAATTATCAAATCCAAGAGATACTGAACACTTGTAAAAAGTTTATTCATGAATTAATCTTCTTATGTAACAGAAAAAATGTGATTAATTTTATTTCAAACAAAAAAAATGAAATTCTGGATAATTTGAGTGGGTATTTTAAAGATCAATTTGTAAGAACAACTCCAAAATCATAAAATATCTAAAAAGAAAAAAGAAATATAGATTCAAAAGTCAGGATAAACGATTGGAATAAGCTAAAATTTAAGAAAAAGTTCAACAATAAGTTAACATTCTCATCAAAAATTATTGAAAGAAGCAAAAGCAATGATAAAAGTTAATATATAAAAAAATAATAAAAAAAAACTGAGTACAGTCTCTTAATTTTGCAGCAATCCATAAATCTAAATCTGCAACCAGCCAAACCTAGCTTGAAAATCCCCAAAAAAAAAAAAATCAGAAAACTAATTAATCGTAGGAAAGAACAGAAACACTTTAAACAGAAGCAAATAATTGGAGAATAATCACTTACAGTATGTTTGGCTACATCGAGCGTATTGCTTGCTTGTGTGATGGGGAACGAAATTGCTGTGTTGTGCCTTCTTGGACATGAAGTTGAATTGCCATTGAATGCAGTGGGAGAAGTAGAGTAGACAGTAGACAAGTGTTGACATCAATGAAGCCATTCTTATCTCTTTCTCCAAGTCATAGTTATTAGAGGCTCAAGGCGCACTAAGGTGCCAAGGCGCACGCCTGAGCGAGGTGAGGCGCAAAAGTAAAAAATTTAAGAAGTTCATAAAAATCAAATAAATGTGATGCTTTTCTTTTTTTTCCTTTGGCATATATCTTGAATTGGGTTTGCTGGTTTGAGTTTAAGTTGTTGTCCTTTTTGCCAATGAAAGTGCTCGCTAAAGATAGAAATAAAGAAAGCATGCCTTTCTAGAATCTTGTGCCTGGAACAAAGGCGCACACCTAGGCGCATAAGGCGCTAGGGTTCGAGCCTGGTGAGCCTTGAGCCTGAGGCGTGCCTGAGGCGTGCCTTTAATAACTATGCTCCAAGTTTCAACTGATATCGTAGCTAGGGTTCTTCAAAGTTTCAGTTGCAGAGAGAATGAGAAAGAAATTACCATTATATTGGCATAAATATTCAAAATCATTAAGGGTATTTTTGTAGAAATAAAGTTTGAAAACAGCTGTCCGGTCATGCTTACAAAACTGATTTTCCCAAAAGCATAAAAAGAGACGCTTTTTCAAGGCCCAGATTTTGTATACACTAAACTCAGTTTAGACACATAACCAAACAGAAGAGAAATCAACTTTTCACCTAAACCAGTTTTTTTGTTTCTACTGCATCCTCAAATGGGGCATGACATTTGCTGAGCTCTCAGCACTTTTCACTGGGATAAGTAGTTTGTGACATTCTACTACTATTACTATAAAATTTGAGGTTCTCTAATTCTACACACTCTGTGCTTTTCAGTAGTAACTTTTGAAGTTCTCTAATATTTGTTGCTTGACATTACTGTGGCTATGAAATTGCTATCTGAATCAGCTGGTCCAAAAATTACAACTATAGAATGTAGATGCAGCTTGGAGAAGCAGCCTATTCTGCTATTTGGATTTGGCTTGTAAAAATAGCATTCCACAGCTTGCCTTATCCAAAAACTATTAAGCAGCTATCATTCCCATAAATTTTTATAGTACCATCATCAGATGAACCATATCATTCCCATAATTTTATAGTACCATCATCAGATGAACTATTCTTTTAACTAGGAAGTATGTGCCCCCATTTTATTTTATTTTTTAAATAAGTTTATTGTAACAAAATTGTTTGCATCCATATGCAAGTTATATTCCATATTTTTTTTCATTGTTCCCCCTTTCTTTTCCACAAGGTAGAATTACCTTTCTAATTGTTTTTTTTATGATTGTTCAGAAGCATCCCTATTTTTATTTTTCAGAGAAGGTAGTTCCTTTCTTTGACCACATATTAGGAAGGTTTTTGTTGCCTATGATATACTAAAATACTTTTGTTTTTTGGCTGTTAACTTAAACTGAATCAAAGATTAGCAATCAATAAATATGGCCATTTTGTTTCTGGAAGTTTATTACCTCTCCACTACTAAAGCTAACAAATCGTAGCTTGCCAAGTGATAGTATGGGAAGGAGGGAAAGAAGGGAAGCACTAAGAGTTTCTTCCAATTGTAACTAGTGATATGCTGATTAGTTTTTGTTTGCTTATTCTTTCTTACGTAGGGTCAGAAGCCACAAGATGAGAAAACAGAAGTTTGTAAAGATTCACTGGATGATCATTTCCAAGTTCCTAAAAGAAGGCAACTATACTTCCAACTTACAAGCTATATTGTCGTCTTTTCTAGTATTGCTTGCTGGTTGAATTTAAATTGGAGTGTTTTTTTTTTTTTGTCATATTGAATGTGTGGCAAACGTTTTTCCAGATCACCCAAGAAACTGAAAAAGAATGGCTCATCTGTTGTTCTTATAAAAGCTATACCTACAAGCAAGAAGTGTGGGAGGAGCCTTCACAAGAATCATCTCAATGACTTTCAGAGGCAATACAAGGCTTAATAAATTACTTGTTAACAGAGTTTTCATATTGAAAGCAGAAGTATGCAATACTATCCTTTTCCTGGTTACCATTGCACTGGCTCTGGCATTTTTTTTCTTTGGGGGTCTACAATTTACCCAGAAGAGTAAAAATTGGAGCGGAAAGCGCCACAAACTTATCGACATGATTCTGATTCAATAATTGATTGCCTTATCTTGCTAGCATTTGTAACTTTTTTTTTTTTTGGGTTAAATCTCATCCATTTAAGGCTTTGTATGACATTATTATTAGAGTTGTTGTCCAGAAAATTATCTTTTTTAAATATGCTAGTTAGTGGAAAATTAAATTTAATATGTTTTAATCATAAGAATTTCAAAACAATTCAACGGATTTTTTATCCTCAGTTTAATTTCTACTTCACCCCTTTGGGTCACTGATTGTGTTCCTCTAGCTGAGGAGTTGCTCCTCCTTTCTTTGCTTTTTAATATGACTTTGTTTGCTTTGAGAGCAGGATATGTTGTATAGCTTCCTAGTGTGGGTTTTTTTGTGCTACTGTATATGGGGTTTCTTGCAGGAGAAAATGACTAGAAGTCGTAGATTTTTGTGAGGCCTACCCGGTATTCAAGATCTCTTAAGTGATCTATAGTTTCCTCTTAATTGAACGTGTGCCTTGCAATCCATGCACAGCCCATGATGGAAGATTCAAATCAGCATTGCCATGTTGGATTTTTTCTTGCTTCTTCTGCTCATTTTTTGTGTGGTTATCTGTTAGTCATTGTTTTAGAAATTTTATTTTCCTTTCTCAAGTTTATTATGTATGCAATAAGAGCTTATAATTTTATTTTATTTTTAATTCAACTTGATCTAATTCAATCTATTAAAAATTCTAATTTATTCAGATTTTTTATTCAAATAATAAATATTCAACGTGTAAAATTTAAATTTAACATATTATTCTAAAGTATAAATTTATTTTATATTTAATTATATGTTATTTAAATTCAACTCAATAAAATTCAATTAAATTGATAAAATCTGATAGATAAATTAAATACTTAAAAATAATTGACTCCTTGTAATTCCCATAAATTCTTATAAAAAGACTAACTAAATGCTTGTGCTATGTATAAATTTAATAAAAGTTCATTTTTAATATTTAATTTAAATTTTAATATTTCATTTTTATTAAAATCATTTCTAATATTTTTTATATAATTTGATTATTAAAATTTATAGGATGAATAATTCTTTCACTTGAACAATTTATGTTTAATCTTTAAATATCCAATTTAGTTTTTTCAATGAAATTATATTTTTTATTACTTTTTATAGTCCATTTTCTATAAGTTTTTAATAAATAGTACTTTTTATAATTATTTTATTTTAAATATATAATAATTAATTTAATCATAAAAAATAATTTAAATTTTACTGATTTTATCGATTAAAATAATTAGCTCACACCAAATTACTTTTTTATTAGATAAGATTACAAATCTATACTGTTTTAAAATTTGATTCGTCATTCCAATTAGTCATTCTGAATTTAATAACAGTGATATTTATTATTAAAATAATATATATATATATATATATATATATATATATATATATATATATCTTAAATTTATCATTAATTATCTTGTATTTTATTTGTATTATTTTTTAAGTAGATTAAATTTTTTTATTTCACATTTTTTAATGGAAATTTTATAATATTATAAAAACTTATTAATAAAATAACAAAAAAGTATAGCAGTAGAATAAAAATATAAATTAAAGACATTAAATATTTTAATAAAAATTAATTAAATTATACTATCATTTTTATCATTTTAAAATATTAAAAAAATTTATATCCACTTAATATATTAAATATTATCTTTATTCAATCGTATTACTATTATCCTAAAAAAAAAATACTAATACTCTAAAAAGTATAAATATAGTGTAAAAGAAAAAAAAAATGACTATACCATATAAAGTTATAAGTATATGAAGTAAATTCTAAGATAAATTGCCTTATTTCTAGGGGTTGCTTTTTTTTTTTTAAATCACTATATAGATTTTAGCATGAAAAATACTTTTTTTTTTGGCATAAATTTAAAATATAAATTATTTTAGATTGGGCATGTAGTTATTTTTTAGTATTTTATTACTTTTAATATTTTTTAATCAATTTAACATTCTCATTTTTAATTTTCATTGAGAATTTAGAACTTAATTTACCTTTTTTAAAATTTATGGTTTTTTATTAACTTTAAAATATATTAGAATTCATTAAAAAAATAATTTATATAAATAAAGTACCTTCTTATTTTTTAAATTATATAGATCATGAATGTATTTTTATAAAATTTTATTTTAAATTATATTATAATAAAAATTTAATTAAATAGAATTTAAATATAAGTAGGACTAAGAATTTTAGATTTACATTAACTCTAAAATTATATAAATAATTAAATTTTAAGTTTTATAAATTTTAAATTTATATAAATTATAAAATTAAATTAAATAATAAAAAATATAATTGAGAATATTATAAATAATGAAGGGTAATTTGGATAAAACTAATGTTTCCTCCTTCCCTTCGCGCGCGCGCAAACACACACACACACACACACATATATATATATATATATATATATATATATATATATGTGAGCTTTTGATAAAAAAAAAAAATCAACTTATAATACCAAATACAGCAATTTTGGAGTAACATTTTCAATATAACTTAGATTATTTAAAGAAAAATAAAATACTAATATAACAATATTAAAGAAAATAATTTTTTATTAATTTACCTAAAAAAAAAATTAAATAAGATCATTTTTTAATTAGACCATAAATTAATAAGAAATAAAAAGTTAATTTGAACAAAGTAAATAATATTTAAAAAAGTAACTAATTTTTAAGATAAATAAAAATAAAATAATATTTAAAATTCATTAAATACATAAAAAGAAAAGAGAAGGCTAAACATTTAAGTACTCCATATAATGAATGTGTCTTAATTAATTATGCATATTAAAATAAAATCAATAAAATAAAATAGTATTAAATTAAATTAAAATTTATTAAAGACAAACAAGGTGCAATAATAGACACTCCAACTCATATAACAATTAATTTATTAATAGTTAAATTAAATAAATTTTTGTACTTTATAATTATATTTTAATTAATTTAATAATTATTAATCTTATTTTTATACGAGATTTAACTTATATTAAACTCAAATTTATTAAATAATATGCTAATCATAGATTGGCCAGACTACTTACAAGGATTTCCCCGTTGAATTAGGGAATGTCTATTTTGGCAGTGGCGCCACTCCTGTGTGGCGCTGTCCAATGATCTAAGCAAATGGATTCCCCTGTACGGCGTCACTTTTGTGGCTTTTGACATTGATGGCTGGCTATGGCATGTGGCCAATACAAGTACACACCAGAAATAAAAATTGAATATATTTAAATTAAATTAATTAAAATTAAATTATACTTAGTTAAAATTAAATTAAATTAAATTAAAGTCAGACTGTAAACCGAATCAAAAACCGATGCTTAGGCAGGTCTAAATCAAAGTGCAAATCAGCCAGCCACAAACACACACGAAACACTTATTCGTCTAACGCAAGTCCACGTGTCAAACGGGTGTCCATGAGATCCAATCGCGTTCTCTTTGGAGCACTAACGAAAAATATCTAGTCCCAACTAATAAAAAATATTATATATAATAATATCTTCTAAATTGGACCCCACACTAAAAAATATCTAAAATAGGGACAGCTGAGCCTTTGTTAACTTTAAATATGCACCACCAGCTTGACACACCCAATTCCTTTTCACGTTTTGATCTCCGCTTAGTATTAGATTCAATGGCTGACGTGGCACCACCTGGACCCATCCAATTGAGGGATCGAGATTTTTTCCTCCCTCCTAGGGTTGGAATATTTTAGGCCCTACGATTTCAGTGGACTATGTGTTTTCGCCGTTCGATTTTACTTAAATATTTGAGGCGGTGGAGATTTCAGATATTTTAACCTTTTCGTTTTTCTCTTAGCAGAGTGCGAGATTTTTTATTTGTTTCGCTTAGCTGAGATTATGGGAGAGGTGGTGATTAGTGGTGAAGATTTGGAACTCAAGGCTGAGAGCATGAGAAAGAGGGAGGAGGAGGAAGTGAAAATTGACGAAGAGCAACTAGACGAGTCGGAGATGAAGGAAGGTAATGGGTTGTTTGTGAGATGGGAGAAGTTGTTGCCGAAGATGGTGTTGAGAGTATTGTTGGTTGAAGCTGATGATTCTACTAGGCAGATTATAGCTGCTTTACTTAGGAAATGTAGCTACAAAGGTCAGTTCTCTTTTGTTTTGCTACTACTTTTGTTTCGTTCAATTTCCCTTTTTTTTTTTTTTTTTTTTTTTTGCGAATTAATGAATTGAGGGTTTGAATTTTGAATTTTTGTGCTGTCTCTGCAATCACCTCTGTTGCGTGTGATTCTAAATGCTGAAATGAAGAGTGTTTTTTGGCTTTGTGTTTTTCTATTCTTTGTTGGTCTTTCTTTGATCTTTGAATATGAGGACCTTACCCTCAACTGTAATTTCAGGAAGTGTTATTTATTTGTTTTTGGAACTTCCATAGATTTTTTTTTTTTTGAGATTATGAAAAGATTTTTTTTTAATTACGTCTCCATTTTTTATGGCTAATTTGTTAATGAAATCGCTGATCAAGAAACCATATCTTCTATCAGGAGTTTTTGAAGGATATAGTAGGAACTAGGTGAGATAATGGGCTAATGTTAAAATAGGAAATCAGACAGTGAACTCATGTCTCCCACTTGTTGCATGTGGGATTGTGAGGAGTGTAGACATGTTTCCATTAACATCTGACAGTTCAAAACAAGTCACATTGATTTTGCCTAATTCTACATTAACCTTGTCAAATTTAAAGATGACATATATTCATCTAATTGATTTTTCTTTCTTTCTGTATATCTATTAATAGATTCAACAGTAGAATATGCACACAAGCTAAATTTTGCTTGAAACCTAAAATTTATAGGATGTTTTACCTCAAACTAAACGCATTCTTTTTCTCTGTGTAGTTGTGGCTGTTCCCGATGGCTTAAAGGCGTGGGAGATGCTGAAAGGAAGACCCCATAATATAGACCTCATTTTGACAGAAGTGGATTTACCTTCAATATCAGGATATGCCCTTCTTACTCTAATTATGGAGCATGAGAATTGCAAAAGTATACCAGTTATAAGTACGATTCAAAAATCAGTACCCTTTATTTTTATTTTAATTTTCCCTCCATAGCTATTGAGATACTTAAATCAGCATTTTTTTATTGCTGATTTTGCAGTGATGTCCTCACAGGATTCAATTAGTACGGTTTATAAATGCATGTTGAGAGGTGCTTCTGATTATCTTGTTAAGCCTATCAGAATAAATGAACTGAGAAATTTGTGGCAGCATGTATGGAGAAGACAATCTGTATGTTTGTTCCCCACACTTTTATTTTATCCTGTTCTTAGGTGACTTGGAAGTTATATAATCTTACATTCTAACTGAATCTTAATTCATTGCAATGGTTTTATCAGTCTCTTGCTGGAGGAAATGGCCTCCAGGATGAAAGTGTTGGGCAAGATAAGGTTGAGGCTACTTCTGAAAATAATGCTGCCAGTAATCATTCAAGTGGTGACATGGCTTGTATTCAACATGATAAAGAATTCATTGAGAAAGGGAGTGATGCTCAGGTTAGTACTCTGTGATGCATGAGTTAGTAGGTGCTTGGGGTGTTCAAATTGATACGAGGAATTACCTGAATTTGCCCAAAAACACTTAGGCTTTTTTCCAATGTAGCCCTCAAACCCTAACAATGTGCAGTCAAGTCCTTTAGTTTGTTGATTTTGTTTAATCAAGTGCCTTCGTTAATTATTTCATTCAATTCTGTCAATGAGCAAATCTGTAAGGTTCATGTTAGCTTAATTGATATCATTGGTGACAGAGGGACCGGGTTTAGTTGAGTTAGTTGAATAGTGATTGAAGTTAGCTAAAAGAAAATGGTTGTAATTTGATTACATTAGTGACTAAACTAGTATCATGGGGACTGCAATGAATACATATGCAACAATTAAATCTTTCTTTTATAACTAGCTTTATCCATGACTTGGCATCAGACAAAAATGAATTCTTCTCTGATGTTTTTTCATCAAATTCTTATATCATTAAATTGTTGGAAAGAAATATTATCCTTGAAAATTTGAAAATATGAACCTATGTCCAACCTTATGATTTATAAGAGTGTATAAAGTACTGCTAAGTTCATTTAAAGTTGACTGGTTTGTGAGTGAATATCATTGATGTAGAAGAAATAAATAACAAGGACCAAGAGAACTAATTCTCAGAAATCATATTAATCTCAAATAAATATTATAACAAAGTTTGAAAGATAATGAGAACAACTAGGCCTATGTATAGTGTTTGTGTAACCCTAATTAATTTAGGAATAGAAACCCTAATTTAATCAACTCTAATTAGGAAGAAGATAAAATAGGAAATAATAGACCTAATAATAATAAAATTCCTAATCAATAAAAACTCTTTAAATTTCCTAATTCTATAATAATTAAAATTCCTATATAGAATTCTTTTCCCATACTGCATTAAACATGCTTTAGTTGGATTATATATGTGTGATCCGAATTGGTTCTCCAGTTTGATACTCTTGACTCAAAAGCCTTTAGATGTTATAAATTGACTTGAAAACTCATGTTTTAAAATCTTCTGTTATGCTGTCTGTGACAAAGGAGTCACCTGGAATGAAGCAAGTGAAAAATGCACCCATGATATAATTTTCTCTGCTGGATGAGCAATTAATTCATTTAAAGATTATGTATGTACTAGATTTATTTGAGACACTAGACAAATACGCTATGATTTATTCAATATCCATGTGGAATGCTGATTTCCCTGATGCGAATGTTGCATATGAGATAATTGAATGGTTGGTTCTATGAGCACTAGTCTATGTATTATAGAGAACTTTAATATATATAGACGGGACCACTTATGTTTAAAAAGAATTTCCTTTAAGTTTACGTGGGCTACGTAAATTTTATAAAAACTGCATGTTTGCTGTCTCTTGCAGAGCTCTTGCACAAAGCCAGATGTGGAAGCTGAGAGTGCTCCTATGGAAAATACGAGGGACATTTTGCAACCAGTATCGGGCAAAGTTTTTCTTAAAGACATACCAATGCAGAAACATGAAGCACACAGGGATTGCAGTCAGATATTGCTTTTGCATGAGAGTGAACCTGGGGGTAAACATTTTTACAATGTCACCCAACATTTTCATATCTGTTGAATTGTGATAGGAAGAACTAAAATTTTGTGTACTTTTATGTGTGTCAATTGAGCTAGGATCAGCTGTGGTTGCTTGCAAACATTCCAATCGAATGACCGTCAATGAGAGTGTTGAACCAGAAAGTCAAAGAATGAATTCTAGTGTCACCCGTGAGGCCCGTGACAACAATCATGTCCTTGTCATCTCGTCTAGAGAAGCTATAGATTTCATGGGAACATCTGCTGGTTACAATTCTTCTTTAGATAATGCTAAAAGCAAGTTTGATTGTTCTCCACATTTGGATCTGTGCTTGACAAGATGCCATCCTAGTAGCTTTGAGATTCAAGTTACTGAAGAAAGACATACTCTCAGGCATTCTAATGCTTCAGCTTTTACGCGGTAAGTTCGTTTTTCCGTGTATTATTATCTTTTTACTTATGTGCTATTACTGTTACAAACCTGCTAAAAAAATTGACTTCTTCCAATGGATGGCTTCATGTTTTGCTTTCGTCAATAGTTGAAGCATTTTCAAAACCAATGGATTCAACTGCAATTTTATCTAAAAGACTACTAGGTGCTGGATAATAACTTCTCCACTTTTTGTAGAGTTGTTCAGTTTTTCTGTCTTTTGATTATTGGATAATTTGTCTTTAGTTAAATTTTAATTATTTAGTATTTATCGCATTCAATGGTGCTTCATGCAGGTATACTAACAGGCCATTACAAAACGTACATTCAATGTTGGGAAGTGTTTCTAATCAGAAAGAACTTGGAGCTAATTCTGAGAGAAAACTATCCAGCAATGTTAGTGACTATAACTCTGATACTCCTGGTCCAGCTACTGAAAGAAATAACGCTTCTCTGGCTACTGGTCAAACCAAAGAGTCTGAAATTGCAAGTTCTTGCGGTCAACAAAGAGTATTTCCAATCCAAATTCCAGTTAATGGTATAAGCTTTAATAATCTGTGCACCAGCTATGGTTCCACATTTCCTCCAATTTTCTGTAAACAATCTGGTGCATCAACAATAGTGAGTCCAAGTTCAGGCAGCCAGCTGGAACCCAGCCCTAAAGTAAATCCATTTCATCAGTCCAGCTTCAAAAGTAATTCTGAACTCCACAATCAATTTGGTCAAACTCCAAATGATTCCACCAATCTATCTCTGCAAAAACAGGACCACAAGTTGGATTCTTTGGAGGATCGAGGACACATTTCTCCTGCCACTGATCAGAGTGCAACTAGCAGCTTCTGTAATGGTGCTGCAAGTCATCTTAACATGGGTTATGGAAGCACTTCTGGAAGTAATAGCAATGTTGATCAGGTTGCTATGATCAGGGCTGCTGCTGAGAGAAAAAATGAAGGTGTTTTACAGAATGCAAATTCATATCGATCTATCCAAAGAGAAGCAGCTCTATCTAAGTTTCGCATGAAGCGGAAAGATAGATGTTATGAGAAGAAGGTATATCTTGTTACCTCCATCTTTGTTTTCATCACCTTCCCCATAGTTGTCATTTTCATAAATTCACCATCACCGCCACAACTAATGCTATGTCTAATTTTATTCTGGGGCACAACTACCACCATCATATGGCCACATGGATCTGACATGTTATAAGAAGTGCATATGGTTCATTTGCTTAAGAAAATTTCTTTTACAGGTTCGCTATGAGAGTAGGAAAAAACTTGCTGAGCAAAGGCCCAGAGTCAAAGGACAATTTGTTCGTCAAGCGCACCCCCCACCTGCAGAAACGGAGCAGTGGCATGACAGTTCTATCGATGGTTAGCAACTATGGTCATACAGTTGATTAGGGTGGAATCCGTAGATCATAGACCAGGCATTGATTGTTTCTGCCTTTTGCTTTGTGATGTATGAAAGATGAAAGATGAGGAGAAAATGGTCAAGGAATGGATAAGTGGGGTTAATGATTATCGGCCATGCGGAATTCCCCACCATGTTAACCGGGCCATTTTGGATCCCTTCAAATTTTCAATATATTTGTTTTATTTGTGGATATAACATAATTATCCCTATCCTTTGTAGAATGGGTTTGTAGCTTTCTAGTTTAGAGGTTTTCTTTTGTATAGTTTGGGAAAGGTTGTCTCATGTTGTTTTTGTTTTCACTTCGAATTTAACGTATAACTTTTTCTCATTCATATGTTTTATAGATAGTTCAGTACATAAGCTTGGAGGCAACTTATTTTCTTCGACTCTTGACCTTCTTGTCTTTGACAAGAATTGGATTGATGGTTTTTCTTTTTGGTACTTGTAATCTGTTGATTCAGTGATAATTCTGTGCAAGTGTTGTATGTATTAACTACAGGCACTGTACAATGGTTGATACCCCAGGACACTGAACGTTGGTTGATACCCCGGGACACTTAACGTGGGTTTAGTGTAGCCTCTATGTAACTGTAAATGAGAAAACAATTTTAGCAAATAAATTTCTATGTAAGTTCTTATAATGCCATCAATATCTAGGTTATCCATTCTCAACAGCTATGTTCTTTTGCAAGTTCAGTTTATAAGGCAATAGTGCGTATGAATTGGATACGTGCATATTTATACCTTTCTAGCTGTATCAATGTATGTTGTGCAGAAACTCTATTGGGAAAGTCCTCTATTTTTGTAGCTCAGCCATTCTTCCGGGGGCTCCAACTCTTCAGACGGCAGTCAGGATGGCTTACAGCTTGAAGCTTGAAACTAGAAATAGTAAGATTCTGCTCTGATTCGCAAATACTAATCCAGGTGATGTCTGAAAGTCAAGATTCAACCCCTTGGTAGATTGAGGCTATTGTAGTAAGGATTAATAGGGTTGTCTTCTTTGAGATATAACTCCTTATAAGATGGCCAGATGAGCCAACTCAGCAGCTGACTGGTTAGCGAAGGCTGCTCTATATTGAGCTTGTCACTATAATTGAGAATTATAGAGGTCTCATTTCAATTATTTCGTAGGGAGGAACAAAGGATGAGGAGCATTTTTCAGTGAAAGGAGGTATAGAAGGTAGAACGTGGAGCAAGAAATCTATCCCTTAATTTTGTATAAAGGACAATATTTCCAAACCAAGTAATTCTAAATTTCTCTTTGGTAAGGGTCAGAATGCACACATCGAAACAGATTCAAATCCCATTTTCGATTTATTTCCATATGTCTGACTAAGGAGAATGCCTTTCATCCCTTTTGAATACTTTAATGGTAAAAGAAATTCTAAATTTTTATTTCTTTTTGTCCTCTCTTTTTAATTTTATTTTAATTTCAAACTTAAATTGCAATTATGTCTAATTGGTTAAAAAAAAGGTCGAAATTGGAATAAAAAACAACTGAATTAACATTAAAATAAAAAGGAATTTCTGAATCTACAGAATGGGTTGTGGACTTAGAATCCTCTGGATTCCTAGTTAACATGTTCAACACTGCTTTTTTTTCTTTTCTGCGACATCCCTAAAATGTAGAGATACAGTGAAAACGACCAGTAAAACTAAAACATTCACAAAAAGTTGCTTAAAAAGCAATATATAGTTACTCTAATTAATAAATATATATTTTTTATTTTATTAAATAAAATTATCATGGTGAACATATATTTTTTTTAATAAAGTGATGGATATATTTTAATAGTAATTGTGTGTATATGTTGACAGTCCACTCTTCCTCTCCTTATTTAAAAAAAAAAATTAAATAAAATTATTTAAAAAAGATATTTAATCTTAAAGATATACTAACACAAGAGTTTGGAGAAGATAAATATGAAGAAAAAAGAGGGCACATCTTATGATACATGTCATATTTTTGTACAAAACGGCTCTACCAACAATCAACATAGTTGGAGTATGATTGATTGAGACCCATGGCACTCGCATATAATGGCACCGTAGATACCAAGTCCACTAAAATCCAAAGGCTTTAAAACAATTGAATTCAAAATTGCCAAATGGTGCCCCTCTTAGTGGTACAGGAATTTGATTGCTCATTCCATTGCATACAACACCTTAACTCTAACATTGTCCACATCTGTCCCTCATACCCATGAGGTTTTTTTTTATTTATTTATTTTTTTTATATAATTAGAATTTAAAATTTCAAAGCTTTAAAATTACTATCATTAAACTAAATCTAATTAATAATTTTAATTTGATTTTTTTTTATCTTTTTTTTTATTTGCGCTTCTAAGATCTATTAGGCAGATACAACATCATCTAATTGCATAAAGGATAAAGGTAAAGGTCCAAAACAAGCCCCATATGCATATAAACCCGCACACACATACACGTCCGCAATCGATGTGGGAACCCGAAGGCTCTTCTCCTAGTCAGCAATTGCCTGAGTGTGAGTGTTGGTACAGTAACTCCTATACTCCCGTGTGTGCGTGTGTTTCACTTTACTGTCATAAAAAAAAAAACAAGCCCCATATAATAACCACCTAACCCAAACTTAGAAAACCAGCAACAACCCAACAGAACTACCCAAACCTACAAACCATGCTACCCATAAGAACAAGAAACTACCATAGTCACCATGTAGCATCAATGGACTTTTTATAATAGGAACTAGTACAATAATTTAGGGAGAAAATGATCAAAGACAACACAGACAAACGACATTCGCCGATACTCAAGATTAAAAACAATTCATCATTGTTGGACCATCTGTTAGTAGTATGTCCTAGAGCATATCATTTAGTATGTATCTAGTACATATTTTAGTAATAAAAAGGCATTTTCACTTTTTCGTTTACATAACATATTTATGTATAATAGAAAATGTTCATTGATATTTTGTTAGAAATTATATTCTTAAGTTGTTAAGAATATGAGTGACAGTATTTCTAACACAAAGCATCATAAATTGGTCCACAATCGAGGATACTTCACAATAGGGACATGACTTATCCAGAAAGATTGTAATCATGTTTGTTCCCAAGTTATTTATATGAAATGTAAATAAGAAGGAATGGTGAGTCTCATGCCATATAACAAACATTATAGGCACTTATGAATGATAAGTAGGCCTAGCCATTGACACTTATGATAAGCACGTGGAGTTTACTCTTGTCAATGCATTGTCATAAATCATATCAGTGCATATAATCTTTAGACCTGAGACAGTACAGTTATCTTGTATATAGGTGGTTTGAATTTGATCTCGCTTTCATCTTTGATGCATGTATGGGTATATGAGCATGTGTTGGCTCCTACTAGTTATATATGGAGGTAGGTGTTGATCAAGATGGAATCTGTTATCCTAAGTAAATAGGGATAAAATCCTATGTTTATTTAATTGTTCTTGATGTTTCAAGTTCGTGGTCAGGACAGACAGATTTAATCAGAAAAGAGTTTCTGATGAGAAAATCTTTTTAATCAAGAATTGGAATTAAAAGAGAATATAGTATTCATAGCAAATGTGGTTTGACATAAACTATGACTCCGGCTCGAATTGGGATTTTGTAACAGAGAGATTCTAATGTATGGTAGCATATGATTAAAGGTTCATTTAAGGTATTCTTTATTATTGATTGGGTGGCCATAGCATGCTATGCTAGGTGTTAACCATGGTCTATGAGGTGCCTAAAATGATTTAGAGAAATCATTTATGGTAAGAAAAAGTTCTGATAATATTAAGAGTTAATATCATATTTCATTGCTAATTAGTGATGAGTCTAGTGAGTCACACACATACATAAGTAATCACCAAGTTAAATGTAATTTAATTAATTAGTTAAAGAGTTTAATTGATTAATTAAATATGTTTTGTTTGTAATTAGATTGCAAAGTCCCTAGCATGGCTTGAAACCAAATCTAGGTTATTGGATGTATAGTATAAGTTAAATTTATATTTAAAGTGTTTAAATATGAATTTAATTATGAGAAATTAATTAATAAAGATTAATTAATTAATTTATATTTGATATAAATTGATTAGAAGAGGAGAAATAATTATTTTGGGTTGAGAACTCAAAATTAAAACACAAGGGTAATTTGGTCATTTCACAGGGTGACATGTGGCACCATGAGATGGTGACACATGGCACCATATAAGCTTGCCATTTGTCTTCCAATCATTTATGATGATCAAAGTCAAGATTAAATTTAGCTTTGACATTTGGCTTAATATGATTAGGTCAATTAAAATTAAGGTGCAATCAGGTGATGACATGTGGCAAGGGTTTTAAGTGATGACCTAATTATAAAAGGGAAAGAATGAAAGAACAAAATCACATTCTGATTTTTTTCTCAAAGGTGCCGCCACCCATTAAGCTCCTCTCCTCTCTTCTTCTTCTTCTCTCATCAATTCAAAGAGAATTGCCCATATTCTCTTGAATTAAAATTGTTAGAAATTATTTCTAGTGTCCAATATACATCTACAACCTCTCTAAAGGCAAATTCCTAATTTCTAATTGGTTGGCAAAGCTTAAGAAGCTGTTCAAGGGGCTGCCATTGGTGATCTTGGTGTGGACAAACTAGAGGAACAACATTTGGGGTCCTAGGTGCTTCCCAAAGGTACCAATCACATCTACAGTGCATCAAAAGATTAGTGCACATGTTCTTGTATTAATCTAGGGTTCTAATGAATTAATTTGTTAATTCAAAAATCTTAAATGACAAATGTAGATCCTAAAATATATTAAAAGTGTTTTAATATGTATTTGAATATTAAAATCAATTAGATATAAAATGGATATTGCATGATATATGAAACCCTAGAAGAAAATTTTTAAATTCAATGTTTTAATCTAACTATTTACATGCTTCCGCTCCTTCACCATCGACGTGGGAGAAGAAGATAGCAGAGGCCACGGCATCCTAACTATGGGAAAACCAACAAATAAATTTGTGAGCACTGGCTCTAACCCTCAATATGCCATCCTAGAAGACTCTTCCCAAATCGATTGCCTACCCTTTCAAATGAACTAAGACCACCGACACCAAGCAGAGATCGAGCCATGCAAACATGGTTTCCTCTATCATAGAGCCACACTGCAGGACCACAAGAATCTCTCACCAAAACCACAAACCTATACAAAAAAACCTCACCTATTGATGAGAAGGACACCTAAGCTCCAGGGAAGAGATGAAAACCACCCCTACCTCAAAGTGCAGGGACGACACCAAATAACCGAGAAATGAGGGTATAATACCACTAAGAAAACTTAACCTTTGAGAAAAAAATCTCTCTCTAAACAAGTTAGAGAGAGGAACTCTCTCTATTATAAATCTCCTGTTATCTAAATATTTTAGTGAGATTCAATCAAGTGATTTGATTAATTTTGATTAATTTTATGCATGCCCTTAAAAAAAAAACATTAGTACAAAATTTCATACCGATTAAAATTAATAAAATTAAAGTTTTAAAAAGGCTAAAAAAAAAAAAAAAAAAAAAGGATTGGTGATGGTGAGGTAGTGAGGACCACTAGAGCAATAGTATGAGAAACCCATCTTCACATGGTTATCACTAAAAATATCAATGGAACAAAAAGCCAAACTTCTTTCTCTTCTAATTAAAGACATAATGGGCCTTTGATAGGTCCCAATTTCTATTAACTTAAAATAAAGAAAAGACCAGATGAGATATCACTCAAAGTCCTCCTTTCTCTTTTGATTTTATGGGCTCAACAACTTAAAAAAATAAAAATAAATAAAAATAAGCTTTTAAAACCCAAAAGCAAACTCCTAGTCTTCCCCCTGATTTCTTTGAAATATTCTTTTGAATATCCTAATTAGGAGGGTCCCATTAGGGGGAAGTGAGAGTCAATAACTTAAGGGTCTGAATTGAAATTAGAATGATTATAAGAGGGGCCAATTTTTGTTTTCTTTCTCAAGCCTTGAACTAAAATTAAACTAGAACCAGCCATTCGAACAATCAATTCTAACCCAATTCAAATCAAAATTTTTTTTTAAACAAAAAAAAGAAAGCAATAAATCAAATCTTTTTTGAATTAGAATTGAAATTATAAAAAATAAAAATTAAATCAAACTGAAATTGAATCTAAAGCCACTAAAAATAAAAATCAATTAGAATCGTGGCCAATCAATCCAGGTCCAATTCACCCTCTCGCCAAGCTTTTGAATCACCTGAAATTGATCCAAATCAGACGAGTGGGTTCTCCTGGCTTGTAGAGATTTGAAGGGCTGAGGGAGATGTGGAAGTGCAAGCTTAAGCTTTGTAATAATAATTTCATAGTCCCTAACTAACAATCTACAATAAATAAAACAAAGCCTTTTTCTTAAGTTGAAAGCAACGGCTACATAAGACATTATAATAAAAGAAAAGCTCAATTAAGATGAGTGATTTCCAAAAGCTTTTTGTTTGTGGATTCTCTCTGTCTCCTCTTTTTAATTTCTTTTCCGTGCACAGCTCTATAAAACAAAACAAATCCGCAACTTCATCACTCTTTCATTTCAATTAATTAAATTACACTCTTTTTTTTTTTAAATTTATTTTCTTTAATATTCTTTAAATTTTATTAATAATTCAGACGACTCAATATCAATTAGCTCACTAGTATTTCCCTGTGTCTTTTTTTATTAATATATTTATTACCATCAATTTTATCTTATTATAACTTCAAAAGTATGTAATTTAAATAAATAAAATAAATAAATAGAACACGATATAATATTTATATAATTTATTTTTTTAGAATTATATGTATATAAAATATATTAATAAACTCAATCTTACAATCCATTAACACAATTATACATAAAAAATTTCACTTTTAATTACACTGTATTTTAATAAATAAAACAATTTGTTCCTCTTATTCTTTTCTATACATAACTAATTTGTTACGTAAACATTACTAACATATTATAAAAAGTGTCCTAACAATTGACAAGAGATTTTTTTTTTCTTCAATTTTATGTCTTTTCTTCATTTGTGGATTGTAATGAACAAGAGATTATTTTTTAAAACTCTATGCTATTTCCTAATTTATAGTGTTATTCAATTTAATTCTAATTTTAATAAAAATGTACATCGCTTAAATAAAGAATAATACTAAAATAAAAATTTTATTTTATGTTAAAAATAATCTTTTATATATATATATATATATAATTGAGATATATTTTTGATCAAATTAAACTTAAGAAAAAAATCTTTAAATTTCACTAGAATTTTGAGTTACACCCTATAAATATTATTGTTTATAATACAATAATAGATGAATTCATATAATAAGTGGGTGAATTTTATGTTATATATAATTGTATTTATTATTTTTTTTAAAAAAATAAATAATAAAGTTATACATTTTCAAATGCTTAAAACATAATATAAAATAACTTTGGCTCTCAATTCATCGTACATATAACTATTGTATAAAATAATTTCTCCATTTTGAGGATAATAATTTAGCTTTATTCACTTGATTACTTTAACAATATGGATAAATTGAGAGTTGGAGATATCTATGTGTTTGACAATAATATTAAAATTTTTATTTTTTGAAAAATATTTATTTGATCTCTAAATCATGCATAATTTCAAATGAAATCTAAATTAATAAATGCATATTATTAATTAATTAATTACACTAACCATTGAACAAGAAAGGCAGTTGGCTACTTCTCTAATCAATAACCTCTTTTAAAAGGCTTCACTTTGCTCTCAATTATTCTAAAAGTGTTCTCTTTTCCATCTTTAATAATTGAAGCTAAGATAGATATACTTGGTATCTTCTCTTGCCAATTTAGATCTATACAATTTCTCTCTTTATAAAGCAAGCATATTTATATCACAAAGAACTAGAAAGGTAAAGCCTGTTGCCACACCTGACCACTGCATTACAATGTTGAGGACTCTCTTTGGGGGATCTTGGGACCCAACAATGTTTATTGTAATTTTTTTTTTCAAGTTCTAAAAGGAGTAAACAAATTAAACATGTTAATATATTTTTTTTATATTTTTAATTTATTATTTCTTTTAATTTTACAAAGTAAATGAATATCAGTAAGTAAAAAAAAATAATTAAGATCGCGTAGCATAACACCATTTTTTGAGTAATAAAAGGAATTAAGCTACAACAATATACTAAACAAAATGGCTATAACCAACCCCATGCAAATCATGAAATAACAAACTAACAACACTTACCGGAGGGTGTCATTGGAGACAAGGAATACCCAATACTACTACTCTAGAGTCCCATAAACTCATCCACTGTAACACAAAAATATTTCAACGTTAATTTAGTTAATAATTGTTATGATTTGGATTGAATTTTGGAAATGATTTTTATGGGTTCGAATTATGATTTGATCGAAAAAATACATGATGCAACCTAAGTGAAATATTTAGAGGTATATGGTGATAGCGAAACGTACGAACCGCTAATAATATTGTATATTTTACCTATTTTGATAGATTTTAAAATATTACAAGCCATCGGGATATTACAAGTCCACTAGCTTCTGCTTTGTTTGCCCTCGAAACACCATCATACTAAGGGAGTCCAATCCTGATTTTATTCATAATGCTCCAATCTAACCATATAGTATTATTCGCTTTAATTCATTTGGACCTCACAAATTTATCCCTAGGCTTCACTGTTTTAAGGCCGAAAGTGATTTATGAGTTAGGTAAGCCAAATCCTTACATATACATTTACCTTTTCCTCCTTTATTCGATGTGAGACAGTTCATTCCTCCTTTCCTTTGCCTAAAAGTTTACTAGCAAAGCCCTACTCTTACTTTCACCCTCGTCAACCCCCGGGATGTTATAGGGGGCAGGCCCTTGCATCAGTGCAACACCTGCGTGACACTAAAGGGCTCCAATGGCAAGCTAATGCGACAAACCCTTCACCTGAAAATTAATTTAATATCATATATATATCAAATATTAAACTGATAAGAACATATATTACATAGGGATGTCCAATAAAATTGGAATAATGCAAGAAAGATTAGCATTACGCTAGGATGATATGCACAAATCGGGAAATGGTCCAAATTTTTTTACTTATAACGCTCCGATGCAATTACATAGTATCCTTCACTTTAACCTACTTTAGGTCACCCAATTATTAGGCTCAAAAGCTTTAATGATTTAAAAAAAAAAATAAATGTAAAAGTAAAAAAATTAAAAAAAGAAAAAAAATTATACAAGTTAAATAAATATTAGAGAATTTACTACGTTGTTTGATACAATTACTTAAAAAAAAAAAATGGTTTGAACTTTGCATGATAATTAAACTGCCTAGATATCCTTTTTGAGATTAAAGGAATCAAAGTCTTATAGTTCATTTATCTCAAAAATTATAAACTTTAATTACCTTTATTTTTTGCTAGTCCCGAAAGTGCAAGTTTCCATTAATGCTATCGATTTTATTTTCTTGTTAATAATTTTCAATTTTTGTCCAATTATCCAAACAATTAGCTTGTGCTTAATTGTAGTAGTTTGGAGCTTGTTCAATTACTACCGTTGAAACTGAAGTTGCTAATAATTCTTTCACCATCTTAGCTAACACAGGAAATTTTGATTCATGCTATTTTCACCAATTAAGTATGGTAAAGGCAGAATCATTTGTGTCATCAAATTCAATGTTAATGGATAAATATAAATAAAAAAAAAAAAAGTGACCTTTTTCTGGTTTCAATTGAATCAGAATCGCGAGGTTAAACCATCAATTCTAGACCTTTTCAAGTTCAGTTTCAGCAGAGGATAGAATCGGCCCCCTAATAGCCGATTTCAATCTAAATTGGTTCAGTTGATTCATTTTGGTATTCTTTTTGTTTGAAAAATTATAATTTTGTAAGAATTCAATTCAATTGATTTATTTTTAGTTAATTCTCTTGTTTGAATCGAAAGAATTTAATTCTTTTAACTTGAAAAAATAATTTATCTTAAAAGAAATAAAATTATGTATGATTATATGAGAACTTTTTTTTTCTTACATTTGGATTTACTCCAAAGAAACCTACTGACTTTGAATGAGACTTACTCAGGTCTGATTCATTGTCCAGCCCGGACCGGGGCAAGATCTACCATTGTCCCGCCTCTACTTGCATGACCACAATAGTGCTGTGCTTGTGCATCTCACATTATCATGTCTGTTGGATTCAGGGAAAGCAGCAAGGGAGCATTTGTTGAATGATCCAACGGTTGATATTCATGTTCAACAATTAGTTGAATTTACAGCCATACACTTGTAGGTGAATTCCAGAAGATCACAACTTAATACATAGCCAGCCAAAAGCATGTGAGAGAGAGAAAGAGAGAGGGAGAGAGCAAGACAATTATTGCTGCTTTCTTGTTTCTTTCCAGTGCTCGCCCTTTATTTATCCCTTCATTTCTCATTCCTTAGCCTTGTAAGCTTCCCCATCCCCTCTCCCTGTCCCCCTTTCTCTCCCTACTGCAAATGTCTCGATTCTCCATTGAATCTCCCAAGCATTGTGCCAAGAAAGAAATCAACGTAAACAAGTTCTACAAAAAGTTCTTCTTTATCTTCTCTTCATTTTTCACCTCAATTCTTTTCCTAATATTGATCGTTTGGCTTATCCTTCGCCCTGCCAAGCCACAGTTCTCCCTCAAAGAAGCTGACATCTACCAACTTAAACTCTCAGGCTTTAACCTTCTCAACTCTTCAATCCAACTCACCCTACTTTCCAAGAACCCCAATGACAAAGTAGGCATTTACTACGACGAGTTACAGGCTTACGCCGCCTACAAGGGTCAGCAGATCACTGTGGCTACTCCTTTTCCTCCATTCTACCAAGGACATCAAGATAGCAACCTCTTGACAGCATCTTTGATTGGAACTGGGCTACCGGTGGCTTCATCGTTCGGTTACGAAGTGGGGCGGGATCAGACCGCCGGAAAACTATTTCTTAACGTGAAGGTGAATGGAAGGCTACGGTGGAAGGTTGGGACCTGGGTTTCCGGGAGATACAGGCTTAACGTGAATTGTGTTGCTGTTATGGCTTTTGGACCTTCTCTCCCTAGCGGCCCGCTCAGTTCAAAGCAAGGGACTCAATGTTCTACCACTGTTTGATAATTATCTTACTAACAATACTAAGCCTGCAGTGAGTTATTTGCTTGTGCTACTGCTATTGTTAAAATCAGATTTGGTGTGGCTTAAAGAATACTAGCTTGAGCTCAAATGGCACTGAAGTTGACGAGTTCAAGACACAGTCAAATAAAAAAAAAAAATGGTATGCGTGTTTCTGCTACTCTCTATAGTTAAGTGCTGTTTAAATTATAATTATAGTAAGTGATAAGACAGAAAGCTTAAATTATAAGCAGCAGCTAGTGCTAATGAAAAGCTTAAACAGCTTTGTCTGAGAGTGTACATTTTAATTCTTATCTTTTGTTATGATTATACCTTTGGATGGATTGATTTTACTTCGCATGTAATTAATGTTGATGGTGTGGAACCAGAAAGTAACATCTTTTTAGGCTCTTAGGTTATTTTCTGAGCAGAAAGAAAGGGTAGAGATCAGATGCTATTGGAGATGAGACTCGGTGGAGAAATAAAAAGGGGAAATAAAGATGGGAAATTAGTTGCTTCCTTTGCCATGGATCAAATTTTCCATGTCAGTATCTCAGCTTTATTAATGATTATATGCAAGTTGGTCTAGGAGTAGGCAGGCATGGATACAACTCCTGGGTCCCTGTTATATGACCTTTTAGATTTCGAAGAATATTTTCCTCCTTTCCCCCCTTCTTTCAACTTATTTAACTAACCCAATGGAATTGGATCTGAATGGAAATTGAATATACTGACTATCAACACCTATATGAAATTCATTCCATTGAATAGAATTTTGGCTACCCTTAAAAGCTCCCACGCATACACATATCTATGTATGTTATGGGAATGAGAGGAATGATTCAAAAGTTTCTTTCCATTTTGTATCTCGTTCTCTTCATATTTGATGATCAGGTATCTGTGCACAAACATTTGAGGGAAAAAAACAAGTAATTAATCTGAAATTTTATTTTTATAAAAATGACTAATTAAAAAAGTATAATTAAATAGAAAATACGTTTGTCCTTTCTTCACTAAAGATATGGCCAAGGCACAAGCAAAAGGACATACACCGCCACCTTTGTGGGCTGGTGGGGATGTAGAAAATTTTTTTCTTGTAGGTTAAAAGTAAAGTTTTTAAATTGTTTTACATTAAAAATTTTATAATATTTAAAATTTAATTAGAATAAAATTGAGTAAATCTAACCAATATTATTTTCACGTGAAAAGAAGAATTATTACAATAACCGATTATTCATTTTTAGTATTTATTAAAAACAAGATTTAATAATTAAATTTATAAAAATTAATTTATATATATATATAATATTTTAATAGAAAGAAGACAAATTCCCGCCTATTTTTGAGGGTATCTCTCTCTCTCTCTCTCTCTCTCTCTCTCTCTCTCTGCGCGCATCATAGGCATCTTTTAAGTGCTTTTATATTGGTAGAAGCTAAAGTTCATAGTGGAAGAGACCTCACCACTAACAAGGAGCTACTTTCTGGCTTTCAATTCACCTGATGTTAAAAAGAAAAGGAAATGTGTGGCTTGTATAATTAAGGCTTTTTGGTATTTTTATTGATGTTGTTGTTGGGAAAAGTATAATTTTTTTAAATATATTAATTATTAAATATTAAAAAATAATTTAAAATTAAATTGAATAAATTTTAATTATAAAAATATTAAATAATAAAATAATTTTTTTGAAATAATTTTTTTTAACAATATCTAAATAATATTTTTTTTCTTAAAAAATAGTTTTGTCCTTCAACCTTAATGCCAAAACGGCATTTAGTATATTCCAACAATTGTATGTATCATAATAGTTTTTTTTTTATTAATAAAAATAATAACTTACTAATATTCATATTAGATTTGAGTTTTAATTAAAATTAAATAAAAAAGAAAATTTTATTTTTTGACGCGTTAAATATCTTCAAAAGTCATTACGCCCTTTGAAAAATTTACAGTCAAATGCATTCTTATAAATTTTTTTTATATATTTATTTAAATAAGAATGGTTTACCTTTTAATTATAAATGTATTATAGAATATTATTAATTAATAAAGGTGTAGAAGAAAAATAAATCTAGATTTAAAATTTGCATAAGTAATCAACTAATTAAGTGGCATGGAAAAACAGAGAAAACTCTTAGTGCTAAAATTTTCAAAAGCGAACAGCCTTTTTTAATAAAGATATCAAAAGCTATTTACTTATAGCCTCATACGTCTCTAAAACCATTGATGGGGTGCTTTCTATAAAACGACTTTTCCTTTCTCTCCACCCCCACCCCCCCCAATATACAATTGATGGACAAGCTCAACTACTACACAATTTTTATTTTCCAACGCTAGAATAAACATGGAAATCATGGAAATTGATTTTACATTCGAGTTTCACCACTGCCTATTTTTAGACAAGCACTTGCAAACCTTTAGAGATGTTTTCCTCTGTTTTTCCTTTGTTTCTTCAGCATCTCGGTCTCCTCTATTTTTTGTTTGCTTGTGGCTTTCCTTGCCCCGTCTAGGCAGGGGGGTTCCTTCCATGCCTGGTTGTGGGTTCTCCCTCCCCACTACAGATAAGGTTGTAAATATGTTTGATGTAATATCCGATTTTTTGAAATTCTATTTTTTTAAATTCAAAATATTATTTTAATAAAATATATTATCTTATTAGTTTAATTTTAGTGTTTCAATATTTTTTTACGATTGTTTAAATTATTATTATTAAAATTATTATTAAAGTTTAATTTGAATGTATTAAACATTTTAGACTTACTTAAAGAAAGCAGAAAAGTTTAGGGAGTTAAAAAGTAATTAAAAATAAAAAAATAAAAAAAGAGGTTTAAAATGTGGACAACAGCCCCCCTACTCTCTCTCTCTCTCTCTCTCTCTCTTTTTCTTTTTCTTTTTTGAGCCATAACTTCCTTATCAAAATGTTTCTCTCTTCATGGACATCATGTAGATACCAAGTTTGCAGAGTATCGTTTCTCAGTTTGTGCAAATCAAGCTTCATAAATTTTAGCTTAGTTTGACTTCTGGGCAAGATTTCTCCCGAACTGTAAAATCCTGTTGAAAATTCGAGACCACAATGTATCCTACTCGTCGAGAGCTTTGTAACGACACCAATTTAAAAATTTTCCAACACCAAAAATTTAGTGGATCCCACAAACTTGCTAGTGATTTTTCAAGTCTTTAATGAGTCTTTTTTATTAAATAAAAATTATATTCTAACTCCTGGTGTTGTGAGCGTTACGTAGATACTTTCGTTTCAAAAAAATTCCACTAGTGACTAAGACTGCAATTTCAGGCCAGACACGCGGGCTGCCGGATCCAATTCAAAAGTGAGTCGATATTACAGTATTTTCCACCATTTTTTAGACGTCTTAGATGCGTTCCAAGTGTCAGAATTAGTGTAGGTAAACTCGAACTCAAATTTTCCCTTTTTACCTAATGTTGAGCTTAGAATAGAAATTCATAAAATATTCGTGAGTAGCTAGAAATTATAATTAATTGCAATAGTAGAATGACATTGTTAAGGACTGCAGTGAATAATTATAGAATTTTTAGAGTTAATTTAGTTAGTTTTTGCAAAATGTTAGTTTTAATCTTAATAGCTGAATTGTGTAATTATGTGAGAATTGACTAGTTTAGTAGGCCCAGGAGGGGCATTGTGTTGTTGTTGTGCTGCTGTAGGCCTGAGGCCTTGCCTCATCCAAACAGGCTCTTAGTTCTTTGATTGGAGTTAATATTGATAAATTTCTTGAATATAATTGTTTAGGTGATCAGAGTCAAACTTTCTCATCTTCTTAGCCACTCCAGTAATATTTGGATAATCTGTGAGTTTGATATTGATTTTATTTGTAATTTCAATATTATTAACTATATTCAAGACATGCTCGTGCATTCACTTATATATATGTATATAATTAGTTAAATGTTAGGCCCACCCTTTTGTTGCAAATGTTAATTGTACTTGTTTATGGATGTCACCTTAAGGTAATTTGGAGCTCTCTGTGTGTGTGGTGTGGATAAGGACATGGGTAGGACGAGTAGTCGCAGCTGAAACTTGACTCGCTAGGACCCTATCCTTATATATGGATAAGTCGGGGAGAGCTTAGAAAAAGACGACATCAGGGAGAACGTTTGTCAAGATGTGGAACCCAAAAGTGCATAACTCAGAGCAGGTCATAACTGATGCAGTGTTAGGAGCTTGAACCTGGAGCTCAAAGTTGTAGGATCTGGATTAGACTTCGTCCGTTTTCTGTCCCCAAGATAGAATAAGGGGCAATGGGATAAGCCTTTAGGTTGTTGACAGTATAAGTAAAGTTAGATAAAGTATGCAACTAAAGTAAGTAGTAGCTATAAGGTGTGCAGTGACAACTTGCACTGTCTTATTAGGCAGAGAAGTAAAGTCAATAGGTAGTAAGTTAAATAAAAGTCAACCTAATGGATTCAATCATGCCTGATGAGAAAAGAATAACGGATAATGACACAAATGTTTGATGTTAGAATTTAGAATGGCGAGACAATAGTCATAGAGTTTGTAATCGGGGGTTAGACAGACATTTTTAGTGTGATCAACAAGATAACTCTATAAGGAAACATAAGTGTTGACATGATAATAGGTAATAGAGCAATAGTAGAGAACAAGACAGGTATAGATGTTACTCACAAATTACTAGAAAGTATAAGGATCCAAGGAATGATTGTTAGTGAGACTGGAGTTAGTTCTAGGAGAATCTGTTTGTGAGAGGTATCTTCCAGAATATGGTTTGAAATAAGAGGCACAAGACAAACAATGATAATATGGGAGGCAAATAGAGTATAAGCATAGATAGTATATTACAACATGATATGTCAAGTGGGACAATAGTATAATAAAAGGGTAGGTGTAGCTGATATCTTACAAAAGAGCACAATAATTGTAAAGAGATGATGAAATTTGAAGAGGAGGATCAGGAGATATGAGTAAATCTGAGGCTGAAGTCTGGAGAACCGTAGGCAATAGATGTGGCTATATTAAGGAGAATGATTTAAGGTGTCTTGTCAAGGATTGTGGCAAAACACATGTTCACCACTATCCTGTTAGTTCAGGTGAAATTTATAGGTTCAAGGATACCTATCTAACCATGATAAGCAATTCCCTACAAAGGATAGTAGGGAACGATAATGTTTTGATGGTTACGTTAGGAAGGAGGTACAGAAAGAATCATCCATGGTAAATGGCCCATGTTACATAATATGAGTAGTAGATTAGTACTATAGTATGATACTATATGGTAGATGTGCTAGGGGAACCAATCACAGAGTTAGAATTTTGGAAGTAATGGAGTTAACAATCAAGTTAGGATTAAGAAATAATAAAAAGGTTAAAGTTAATGCTAATGGGATGAATATCTTCGAAGGAAAAGGCGTAAGGTGAGGAAGGATAAAAAGGAATGATATGAGAGGGACACTAAGGGATGTTTAGGACAAGTTATGGTAAAATAAAAGGTTAAGGGAGCAGTGGAGCCTCAATCTGAGTGCTAATATGGTAGGAACTACATCAGACAGTAAGATGTTTCAAGTAGAAGTCAAAGAACTCCCATTTCATAAAAGGAGTAGGAAAAAAAAGTCATGGTAAGCGGGTGGCTAAAAAATACATAAACTTTTGTCGTGTCAAAAAAAAGACCTAACTCACTTTCCGATGTTGATAGATGGTGTAATGCATATCCGCTTTGGCCGCAACCACTAGAGAAATTGTCCGCTTTGGTCGTAAGCCTCACGATTTTGTCCCATAGGTGGAATAGAGAACTTCCCAGGAGGTCACTCATCCTAGGATTTTCTCTCAAGCAAGCACGCTTAACCCTGGAGTTCTTCAAACTCTCCAAGCGCCTCAAGTGATTAGTTCCCCCATTTTATATATTATTACCTTGTCCTCCCATTCCGATGTGGGACGTATTTCATTGTCTTTCAAAGGAGCTTTACGTCACGTCCAGCCTAAGCTGGGCTCCTCACCCCCTTAAGCTTTGAGCGTCCTTGCTCTCACACCGTACTGAGTGAGTGTCTGGCTCTGATACCAATTGTAACGGTCAGGCTCCAACCACTAGAGGAATTGTCTGCTTTGGCCATAAGCCTCACGGCTTTGTCTCATAAGTGGAATGGAGAACTTCCCAGGAGGTCACCCATCCTAGGATTTTCTCTAAAGCGAGCACGCTTAACCCTAGAGTTCTTCCAACTCTCCAGGCCATTCCACCAAAAGGCGCCTCTAGTGATTAGTTCCCCCATTTTATATATCATTACCTTGTCCTCCCATTCCGATGTGGGACGTGTTTCCTTGTCTTTCAAAGGAGTTTACGCCACGTCCAGCCTAAGCCGGGCTCCCTTTTGGTGGAATGACCTAAAGAGTTGGAAGAACTTCAGGGTTAAGCGTGCTTGCTTAAGAGAAATCCTAGAATGGGTGACCTTCTGAAAAGTTCTTCATTTCACCTATTGGACAAAACCGTGAGGCTTATGGCCAAAGCGGATAATTCCTCTAGTGGTTAGAGTCTGACCGTTACATGTAGTGTAGGTTTTGGTCCTTAAG
This sequence comes from Hevea brasiliensis, assembly GCF_030052815.1. Classification (NCBI taxonomy): domain Eukaryota; kingdom Viridiplantae; phylum Streptophyta; class Magnoliopsida; order Malpighiales; family Euphorbiaceae; genus Hevea; species Hevea brasiliensis. Next base: position 98,598,694 of record NC_079501.1, read on the forward strand.
GCCGATTTGAGCCTCGCCAGCTTTTCTCTGCTGGAAATTTCCTACCATGATTTTAACCAAAATGACAATTGTTGATTAGTTGGATATATACACCTGAGTATAGGTAAGAATTACTCTTTATTTAGGCAAGTCTCTAAATTAGCCCTATTTGTAATGCTTTGGACTTGTTCCGGTTAATGAGACTTTGATCTTCAGCCAAAGAGGAAAAAAAAAAAAGAAAAAAAAAAAAAGAAGCACTTGCATTGCCATTGCATCATAAGGGAGTTTGAACTTCCAAAGTAACAAAAAATAAGTATCAACACTAACAATTAAGTTTTAATCTCAAACTTAAATCCCGCTATAAAAATTATTTTTCTAATTCAACTTTATTTGAAGCCAATTCTATATAAACATAAAAGAATTATAAATATTTTGAAACTATGTCCCTCCATATCAAAGAATAACATGTAGAACTAATTCCATCAATGCATAAGAGATATACCACCTTATCACAATTCTAATTTGCTGAATACATCTTTTGATCTTTACACTTCATTTAAGAGGAGTGTAAGGAGGTACAGTTTTTAAAGGTAAAGTAATGAAATGTAAGAAAAATTTTTTTTAATATTAATATGTGTGGAAGGAAAGTAAGGTAAATAATGGTTTACTAAATCTTATGTGTTTTAGATCAAATGTATTGGAAGGTAAGAATTAGTAATAATTAATATTTAATTTATAAAAAACTTTCCAACACCCCGATTTGGTGAGTTGAGAAACTGAGAATTTTAGAGATTTTAAAAAACTTCCAAAAACCCTCAAAAATTTTACCTTTCCCATAAAACTCCCCTCCCAAACAAGTCCATATTTCTTAATTACATTTAAAAACCTTACCCTACCTCCAAAAACTTACTACCAAACGAAGTTTTAACCTTTACCTAAAAGTCGATTGACATCCTCACCTTTACTTGGTTAACATTTGACATTTGAACTTTATAAAAATATAACTATTTAACTTTTGCGCACGGATGTGATTTGCACATGCTACTTATGGTTATACTTTTTACAAAGTTTAGGGGTAACAGCTACTATTTTATAAAGTTCATACATAAAATGTTATTCAAGTAATGCTCAGGATATTAAATGACTTTTCAAATAAAGCTCTAGAGCCAAAAGATGTATTAAGCCATTCTAAATCACTCACATAAAAATCATAAACATCCAACTTAATAGCATAGCACCTTTATGAACAGAAAGCTCATGCAAATTCTAAATAAGTAACTAATAAAAGCTATGCTACTGAAAACCAGATGGCCCTGCATTTACCACTCTAATCTCACACTATACACATTCCGCATCAATCTCCTCCTGCCAGAACCACACAACATCAAAATATTAATCAAAATCTACTCGTTGAAGTGCAAAAGTTCTCTGTGATTATTTTTTTTGAATGGAAAGGTAAGGAGGGATTGTAGTTTCATCTTTTGCTTCTTTGGCTGTTTTCTGAGTACAAAGAGAATAAAAGAGAGAAGATTCTGAGGAGGGACAAATAAAGGCGGGAATTGGTTGCTTGCTTTCTTTCCCAGAGATGAAATTTCCTCATCAATCCCTTAGCTTTCAGGATTATCTCACTATGATTTAAGGGATCTTTTTTTATCTCGAAATCACTTCTCACTGGCATTCGTGCACACATGAAAGTGATGGAATTGGATCTATTCACATATTAATATACTGTACTCATGCAGTTCCCTGCCCCTTATCCTCCAATATACAAGAATTAGCATAACAAAGAACATGCTATTTCAAAAAAAATAATAATAATAAAAGAACATGCTATCCATGCACCTAATTCAACACAAGTTCTTAATTTGTACAGTTTGATCTAGTGAAAGAAGAATCCACATTCTGCAATAAAGGCTTTCATTTACTTTCAATAGCAGAATGCAGAATCATTGTTCTCTCTTCGTATTTACCATAAGGCATAAACATGCATACAAATATTTCATACTTTAAGAAGTTGGACCTGAAATCATATAACATTGCTACCTTTCTGATGGATGATGTGGTGGGTTAGAACACGTGAAATCATATGCCAATAATCCCTTTTCAGATGATTCATCTACAGAAAAGCCTAAATAAGAAGTCTTAAGGAGAAGATTGCATATGTATCAAAGTTTGTATGGTATGCATAAAGGGATGAGGAATATATTATTCCCAGGCTCTAAAGTTCTTTGAAAAATGTCTAATTATAGGTTTTAGCATTCACTCAGAGTTTAACTAGAAATTACAGAAGATGGGAGTTTGAAAATGTACAGAAGCTCAAAATATGGGTTTCCAAATAAGGAAAATTTGATATAGGTTTAGGTGGCAACGATTATATATATATATATATATATATATATATATATATATAAAGGGACTAATTCACGGTGTGAAACCAGTCTGGAAAACTGTTACTACCTTCATTCCCACGGACATCCAAATCATAACATTTATATTGATAGAAAGCTGTTGCCACAGGAAGGTACTACAGCTATTAGCTTGCAAAAGAAAACTAATTTCCCTCAAGATAACATATAACTCTAACCTTACAACATAGCTATTTACTTCAAGCTCATCTGTTGCCAACAACTGTCACAGAAAATCTTCATGGCAGTACCCTGGTTCATTAAAATATATCCAAAATCTTCTCACTTTGTTCAAACACAAAGCAGCACAGTAACTAAGCAAAGCTCCGATTGCAAAAGGTAAATGAACAGAGGTCTATGTAAAGATTGAAATGGAAGAATAGAGTACTATCACAATCCAAAATTGAAAAGGGGATATGAAAAATACTTACAAAACTAAATGTATAATGATGAACCTCATATCTCTAATTTTCGTAGAATTAGTATTCATACATGTTAAGACAAGTATATTGATTTTTTAGCATCTCAAAAGAACATAATCACAAAAAGAAGCATTATCCAATCAAATCAAAAGCAACAAAAGTAAAAGGTAGTAGTATAACCAAAAATTGTCAGAATGCAGCCAAAAGCTGAAGATCCATATTGCCATATATCAAGATTGAACCGAATCAGAACTAACCCATTTCCAGAAATGCTTCTTCACAAACACAGCCTTATCCGCAGCCCTCTTTTCTTCAGAATCAGTATACTCCTCCACCTCTTCCGTACAAAACTCTCCCTCAGGCAACCCATCCACCGTCACATCCACAGAATGTAAGACATAACGAGCCGGCAGGCCAGGGTATGACATCGAATTCCGTTCCTCAACCTTCTCCTTGTAGGAACCAGGCACAATCCTCACAAGTCCACCGTCATTTATGATCGATCCAAGCTCTTCTTTTATAGCACGATAGACAGCAGCTTCAGGTGTCTCGTTGGGCTTCATTTTCTCCGATAAGGGTCTGCACCGATTCCTTACACCACCATCCGATAATTCTTGATGAGATTCAACAAGAATTTGATTGTTTTTACCGATGATTCGGACCGTAACAACGCTGACAGTACGGATTGGAGGGGTGGAGTCAGCGAGGAAGGTTTCACCTTCAGAGAGCTCGAGCCATAGGTTGTGAACGTTTTTGGTGCCGGGTTTGACACCCCAAGAAGCCAAGGAGTCGGAAGGCAATCGAGGCTTAAGCCATTCAGAGAGGGATTGTGGGGTGCCGAAACGATGATTCGTTTTGGAAACGGACATGGAGGGTATTCTGAGGAAGCGGCGGGGGTTTGACGGGAAACAGAGAAATGGAATCTTGGGGAATTGAGGCTTGGAGGAAGAGGAAGAGGAAGAGGAAGAGGAGAAGAAGAAGAAAATAGAAAGAGCAGTGAAAAAGAAATCAGGAAAATTGTTGGGCTTGTGGGTTTGTAAATTATGGGTGTTGGTGATACGTGATGGCGGTGGAGGTGGTGGAGGTTGTGACATGTTAGTTAAGAATGTTACTGTCACAGTCCAATCCCAGCAGCAGCAGCTGGAGCAGCAATAGGTTTTCCATCCTGAGAAGAAGAAAAGGACGAGGAGGAGTTGTTTTGAGGTGGGGAATGGAGGGGAATTTGTGATCAGATATTCTGCTTTACATTCCTTTTGGGTTCTATTGGGCTTTACAAGCTCCACCAGCCTCCTTCTTAGACTTCCAACACTTTCAGCAACTTCGGCCCACTTTCGTATTTGCTGTCCATAGAAGTATTTTTCTTTTGTGACTGATATTTGAACTCAAAACAAAAAAAAAAAAATGAGGACCATTCAATAACAAAACAGGAGATTGTTAGTTTATGTTTCCTATTCAATCTCTTGTTTAGGGAAATAAGACATTATTTATGCATTATTATAGAAGGGAATTCTTTATTTATTATGATTGTATTTTTATAATTTAAAAATATATATTGTGAAAGTGATGACCATGTGCTTGTTATTATATGATAATATTATTCATAAATTAAGTTAATTGACAATATTTTATCAAGACATATTTGATAAAATTATGAGCATGGCACGTGTTATGTCTTTCAATGGACTCGTAATTAAAATTTCATATGGAACATTATTTATAGAAAGGTTCACATGATGGTTGGAGTCCTTGGACTTGTGATCAGCATTTTGAAATCTGTATTGGGCCGGTTGGTTTAACCAAAAAATTTGAATATGAAATGATCCATTTTAATAAAAAAAAAAAGAAAAAACTTTTGAGGATTATAATATTAAAGATTTTTTTTTTAACATAAGTAAAGAAATATATATATATTATTCTTTCATATAAAAATATAGAAACAAGAGATAATATATGAAGAGCTATTTTAAATTGAATTCAATTATTTTTTAATTTATAAAAAATTTATTTAAGGGTAATTTTAGACTCTTTATGAATTATTTATTAAATTGGTTGTGCCTCTAATAAATTAATTGTGGAAATATAGATACTCCCATTGATTAAATATATATTTCTAATGTATAAGATAATATATTGAAATTAATTTATAAAGAATTACAGTCATTAAGATAATTATATTAATTTAATATGTTAGTATTTAATTTAACATTAGTATTGTAATATTACTTTATAAAAAATATTAATTGTATAACATAAATTTTAATATACTAATAAAAGATGATTAATTATATAATATAAATTTAATATTTATTTAACAGTATTCAAGATGAATAGTATATTGCTTAACTCTGATTGAATCTTAAACTCTCTACCTTTATTGATTCTCATACCAAACCAGGATTAAAAACCATGCTTGAGATGACAATGATATCCTTATTTTAGAATTGTCACTCTTTGATATTAAGGCTATATTGTCATGATAATTAAGAATCACTATGGATTACCCATTATAATTTTGTAATTGATTACATAGCCAAGAAAGATATAACGGTAATCTAATTTCATTACTTATCTGACAATGTTTTAACTTCATTATTTTGTTATAATTGGGCCAAATACATATATTGCCCTACCAACTTTACATAAAAAGCTTAGTGGTAACCCTAATCTTTTGTTGTGATCAATCAAATACTTTATTTTTTTTTATTTTTAACATTATTAAGCACGTGTTTGAGAAAGACTGGGTGCTTAAGGTTGGTGAGCCAAATCTTAATTGGTGGATCAGTCGTCTGCTTGTCCATGGCATTGCCAAGCAAAGCATTCAATTGATTACGATCTAAGAAACGACTTAATTGCTTTCCACGAGCAAATTTCAAAACAACTGTAAAAAGAGGCAGTCTTATCAAAAAGCACCTGAAAGGAAGCAAACAAAGTAGCACTGCTGATTGCAATCATGGTTTCCTTTCTTCTTGAAAGCAGAAACAAAGAGTTCATCCTAAAAAACCATAGTGGATTCACAAGAAAGATGAGTTTGCGGATTTGGATGCTAAAGATGGTGATGTTCATTTGTTGGAAGATGACACGAAAGTTGCATAGAGCAATGTAAACCAATAGCATAAACTGATAAGAGAAGGATATGTATGGTTCCCAATGGAAAGAATTTTGAATGCTTTGATTTGATTTAACCGGGGCAATTGATGGATTTATTGGGTAACTGCTGGATCACAATCATCCACTGATAATTTTCTATTATGAGCGGGAATTCTATAATATAATATACGGTAAATTACAATTTAATTTATGAGATTTAATAAAACTTATAACTTAGTTTTTATATTTTTAAAATCAAATAATTTAGTTTCTGAGATTTGACAAAACCTACAACTTAGTCCTCGTAATTGAAATTTCAGTTAAATTATCGTTAATTTTAATAAAAATGATCAAAATATCTTTAATTCTACTTTTAATCTGAAAATAATTTAGTCTCTGAGATTTTATTTTATTAGCAATTTAGTTCTTGAAATTTGGTTAAACTTACAAATTAATTCCTATAGTTTTAAAACTAAGTAATTTAGTCTTTGACATTTTAATAAACCTACAAATTAGTCTCAACCATTAGAATTACAATTAATTTCTCATTAAATTAACAAAAATACCAAAATACTTTTAACTCTATTTTCAATCTAAAAATAATTTAGTTCTTAAAGTTATTTTAATGATACTTTGGATCCATATTCATTTTTTTATATATATATAACAATACAATATACTATATGAAAATGTTATAAATTGATCAATATATATATATATATATATATATATATATAATTATTTATATATTATTACTATAATAATGATATAAATAGAACTTTACAAAATTATAAGGGCTTATTTATAAATAGTTATAATATTAAAAGATAAATTTATAGAATATATTGATGGTTTTGTAATTAATCAAAATTTTTAAGAACCATAAAGTAATTAATTTATATTTGAATAACTTAAATTTAAAATTTTTTAATTTAATGGGATCTACATTTTAAAATATATGGACTAAATTATTAATAAAATAAAATCTTAGCGACTAAATTATCAAGAAAATAAAATCTTAAGGACTAAATTAATTTTAGATTAAAAATAAAGATAAAATTAACGGTAATTTAATAGAATTCTAATGAAAGATATTAACTTGTAGGTTTTGTCAAATCTTAATGATTAAATTGCTTAATTTTAAAAATACAAAGATAATATTATAGACTTTGTCAAATTTTAAAGACTAAATTATAAATAGATAACTATCTTTTAAATATTTGTGAAATATTAATTATATGTTAAAAAATAAATAAATATATTATTTTATAAAATTTATTGTATTATTACGAAATAAGAGATATATATGTTTTCTCTATCAATCTATCTCAATTGATTGCGACTTTAAAAATATTTTTATGAGGTCTTAAAGTCAATTATCTTTTTTAACTCTAAAAAAAATCTCTCATTGATTGATTGAGTTGGCCTATTGATATTAGTTTATTGGAAAAATCGGTTAAATCAATTGGGTCACATTAAATCACATTTTTTTATCTAACTTAGATTAATGTGAGGTTACACTACAATAAATTTAGATTTTAATAATACTTTTTTTAAAGTAGTAAATAATATCAAAGTAACATATTTAAATATTAAAGTAATATACAAAGTAATAAATAATATGTATAATATCATGCATAATAATGCTATAAATTATTATGGAAGTGTTGTTAAAACTTTAGGTTACAAAATTTATACATATCACTAGATGCTTGCTAATAATTATAATTAATAATATGTTTTAGGCCCTATTCGATAATTTTAGCTGTTTTAGTAACTGTTAGTTATTTTAATGGTTGTTGGTTATTTTATTAGTTATTAGCTATTAGTGATTAGTGGTTAATTATTTATATAATAATTAAAGCAGAAGTGTTTAATAAAAATAGTTATTGGATTTGCTATTAAATATAAAAATAGTGATATAATCTTGTTAATCTCCACTCAAAATGTTCATTTAACCTCTAAAAGCTAGGAGGAGTAACTTGATTGCTTTAAATTATATAGATATTTAAGGTTAACATGCATTGCATTTTGTTAGCATTTAGTATCCTTTTATGTTTATTTTTATGTGTCTTCATTATTATTTTAGAAAACATATAAATCCAACTCAATTAATTGATTTTTATATTTTATCAGGTATTTTTATGTGGTTATATAATCAAAGACGAGTTTGGAAGAGATTTGGAGGTCAAAACGTGAAGAATACAATGTCAAAAATAAAAAAAGAAATCAAAGTAAAAATAGAAAAATGCCTCAAAACCCTAGAAAATAATCGAATTTGGCCTCAAGAGAGTGGGGCCAATAAATCCTATGGATTAATTAGTCTTGATCAGAACATTATTTCCTTCAAAATAAGTGTTTGGGTAAAGCTCCACAGTATAAGAGTGCAAAAGGAAGCTTGAAGAGGTCAAGGGACTGAGTATTGTTGCTGATACAAAGTAAACGGGTCGTATAAGCCAAGCCCCAGACTCGTGTAACTTTCTGCCAGAAGAAAGCCGGATAGCCAATGGAGAAATAAAAGTACACGGGCCATATAACTTGCACCGTGTAACTTCCTGGACCCCGTGTAACTCTCTGGACTAAAGAAAACGTGAAAAATAAAGTGGCAAAAAGTTACACGGGATAGGGCTGTGTAACACTACACGGACCGTATAAAGTCTCCTGACAGCAATTCTGATGCGACTTTTCTTCGCTCCAACCTGACCTGAATGGACTCCTAATGCTTTTAAGACTCTGAAATTAGGGTTTTTACACCAGATATAAATAGAACAAGTCAGGAAATGAGGAAGAGGAGAGAATTGACATCCAAGAACAGAATTTACATTCAAGTGGAGCTGATTTACATTCAAGGATGGACATCAACGTCAAGAGAGGCAATGGAGAAACATGATCTGTAAGATTGCTAAAAGAGATTTTCAACTGAAGTTTCAAAAGTCTAAGGCTGCAAATTCTCCTTCTGGGTTCTTTCACTCTATTTTCTTCTCATGTCTTCTCTTTATCTTTTTATAAACTTGATTGTAAAACTCACCATGGGTGAGTAGGTTCTTTATTCTAAGGTTAGGGTGTAGCACTTTCAATTTTATTATGGATCTAGTTTGATTTTATTTAATACATTGGGTATTTTATTCTTTGATTCAATCTTTTGTGATCTTAATGCATGCTATGTGTTGGTACCCACTTAGTATTAATTACAGATATTAATTAAAGGACTGAAAGGTGAAGGTTAATATTAGAAAATCAAGATTTTGAACCTAGGTAATCTGACCTAGAGATAGGCTGATGACCTTTGTGGAGTTCCAAAATTAATCAATGATCTTGAAGGATTTTAATTAATTTAATCACCACGAAAGTAGGGTTTATGTTAATTAAAATATACCTTGAGTGCTTTGAGAGAAGACTTAAGATAACGTAGGATTAATTTCCATCAAAGTAATAATCTCCCATATTTATTGAATGAATCAGATTGATTCTATAATTGATTGAAGTATGAACCCCTAGCTCTAAAATGCCTTTATCCATTAGTATTTTATTTTTAGTTAACTATTTAGATTTTATTTCTTTTAATTTAGATATAATTATTATTTCTTTACAATTCGATCGTCTAGATAATTAAAATCACTATAGTTTGGTACTCAACACGGTCCTCATGGGAGCGATACTCTACTCATCACTTTATTACTTGTTAGCGATCTGTGCACTTGTAGTGGTTGAAAAACCAGCAAACAAGTTTTTGGCGTCATTGCCGGGGACCGGTGCTTGATATTGAATAATTAGTGATTTGATTATTCTAGACATTCTTATTTCTTTTATAGTTTATTTCTTATCTAATTTTATTTTTACTTGTTTTTCTTGTGAGGATCATTAAGATGTTTCATCAACAAGTCTTCACAAGCTTTATTCAACAACACAATGAACCTTTTCACGATGTTTGGAAAAGATTCAATGAATTGGTAGAGCAATTTGCCAATCATTGTCTTTCAAATTATGAACTCACTCTCAATTTCTACAATGGTCTGGATGAAGCGATAAGGAATTGGGTAGATTATGGAGCTTGGGCTACCGGTGATCATGTTCTTCAAAGAAACCATGAGGATGTCATTCACTTGTTGAATGACATGGCAGATTTTGATTACCATTGGCATTGGGATCCTTCACTGCAGGGTTGGAGTCACCAATACCCTCCATACATCTATCAATATAATATTTCACACCAACCATTTGAGCTGCAATTAGAGAAGGGAGTGGGACTTGAAGAGGTGATAGCTCCATTAGAAAATTTTGACAAACTAATGGTGAACAATGAGCTATCACTTTATGAAAAGGAATTATATGAACAAAGTTGGGAGAATGAAGAAGCTTCATGGGAATTTGAACCTAGAAAAGAAGTTGAGATTCAAGAACAAAATTCCTTTGAAGATGACTTACCAGTAGAATTCCCACAAGAACAGGAGTTACTTAAAGAACAAGTTGAACCTAGAGTTGAAGGAAACAACTCCTTTATTGTTGGAGGGTCATTAGAAGAGTGTTTACATGAAGATAGATCAGAGGTGAAGGTGGTAGATGAATAAATTGACAAGACTATCAACTTGAGCTCATTAACGATGTTTCCACATACACCACCAGAAGACCCTTTTCTATCATGGACACCTCCTGCATCATCATATGTCCTCCATGAGCTAAAATAGTCCTCTTCCCAAGCATATAACTCTAAGCCATGTGTTGTTTGTGCTATGTGCAATATTATTCCAAATCTTGTCAATCTTGAGGGTACCACAAATCAAGACCCATATGTGGTGTTACATGACAACTACTATGCGCGAAAACCACTTTTTGATTAGCAGTTCTAAGAGGGGTCAAGCTAATGACCTTAAATTAGCGCTTTTTGTGAGGCAACGCAAGTTTTACTTTTAATATTTTCATTTTTGTAATTTCTTTTGTTTTATCACTCTTCCAAACTTGTTTTGATGATTATTCTCTTTATAGTTTCAAGAAGCACTTGAAGGAGCAATGGGGAATAATCACACAAATCTTCAAGGCACGCTTCAAACAAGAGTATTCTATATCCATTAGCTTTTCCTTGTTATTACACTTATAATGTTGCTCTTGACCTGATTATGATATCTTAATGACATTAAGGACAATGTCAAATTTGAGTTTGGGGTACATTTCATGCATTGCATTCATATATTGTATTTCATCACCTTATTATGTCTATATTATATTTGTGTGTCAAAAATCCATAAATTTTTTGCAAATTTTGAAAATTCTGGACTTTTTCAAAAGGTTTTTAACTTAAAATTATAACTAAAAACTTGATGAGCTAATGATTGAACTCTCTGGGAAAGAGGAATGAATGTAACTTAATAGGCAAAAAAGCTTCAATATGTTGTTTGTGAAAAGCTAAATCATCTAAGTGGAGTTAAACTAGTTAAACCCCTTCATAGCCATTAATCTGTCACATTGAACTTGCAAAATTTTTAAAATACAAGTAAACCTAAAAATGCCTCACCAGCTCTAGAACATGTCTCTTGGACCTATCAAGGCGAAATCCTAGTATATGCTTGATGAAGAGATAATTGAGGCATTCTTTGATATAACCTCAGTAAGCCTTAGCCACCCCTAATTAAAATATATATGTCCCTTGCAGCCAATTTGAAACTTATATCTATCCCTTAAAATTTATTACTTACCCATATTATTTACCTAGCCCCTAGCCTAAATACCTATCCTACCCTTTTGAGGAGGCTAAATGCATAAGTAAAAAGTATATTAAGTGCAAAAAAAAAAAAGGTGGAGAGAGGATGTAAGACTCAAGAAAGAGTGCAAGTATGCAATTAAAATCAAAGAAAAAATTTCTTTTCCAACTCAACAAAAGCAATAAGTTTGGGGGAGAGGAGAAAAGAGACATAAATAGAGAAAAAAAAAAAGGGAAAGAAGAAGAAAAAAAAAACAAAAAGAAGAAGAAGTCCCAGGATAAATATTGTGGAAGCATGCTTGGCACTATAAAAAAAAAAAAAAAAAAACTAAAAGCCCCTCATTTCCATACAAAATCAATAGAATAAACTTAGTATACTTGGTATTTTATGCATACATACTATCCTCATATTTGCATTCCTTAAAAACCTTTCATTGGCAACCAAGTCATTATCCCTTTAGCCCCATTACAATCCTTTTAAAAACCTTTTAATCTTTTTGAAAAGTGTATGCTACATTAGTGGATATAGAAAATTGAGATATGCCTATGGAGTTGGAATTGAGTCACTTCATCACAATTATTCACAATAGAGGCAAATTTGGGAGAGTAAGTGTTTCTAAAGTCTATCATGATAAAACAGGTTATTTGTGACTTATTAATGGCCTTGCATAGAGGAATAGTTAGTTGAAGCACTATAAAGGTGGTGAGGTTCTAGCGGGCAACTATTGAGGTCCCTATGCCTTGAAAGTGGGAATTGGTATGAAAGTTGAAGAGTGTCTAATTATTTGCAAGTTAAGTTTTCTGTTATATTTCTAAGTACCCCAATGAGTTTTTATAAATTTTTAATTTGCTTGAGGACAAGCAAAGGTTTGAGTTTGGGGGTACTTGATTGCATCAAATTATATAGATATTTAAGGTTAACATGCATTGCATTTTGTTAGCATTTAGTATCCTTTTATGTTTATTTTTATGTGTCTTCATTATTATTTTAGAAAACATATTAATCCAACTCAATTCATTAATTTTTATATTTTATCAGGTATTTTTATGTGGTTCTAGAATCAAAGACGAGTTTGGAAGAGATTCGGAGGTCAAAACGAGAAGAATACAGTGCCAAAAACAAAAAAAAGAAATCAAAGTAAAAACAGGAAAATGCCTCAAAACCCTAGAAAACAATATAATTTGACCTCAAGAGGGTGAGGCCAATAAATCCTGTGGATTAATTGGCCTTGATCAGAGCGTCGTTTCCTTCAATATAAGTATTTGGGTAAAGCCCCACAGTATAAAAGTGCAAAAAGAAGCCTGAAGAGGTCAAGGGACTGAGTATTATTGCTGATATAAAGTACACGGGTCGTATAAGCCAAGCCCTAGATCCGTGTAACTATCTGCCAGAAGAAAGCTGGATAGCCAATGGAGAAATAAAAGTACACGGGCCGTGTAACTTACCTCGTGTAACTTCCTGGACCCCATGTAACTCTTTGGACTAAAGAAAACGTAAAAAATGAAGTGGGAGAAAGTTACATGGGGCAGGGCCATGTAATACTACACGGGCCGTGTAAAGTCCCCTGACAGTAATTCTGATGAGACTCTTCTTCGCTCCAACCCAATCTGGATGGACTTCTAATGCTTCTAGGACTCTGAAATTATGGTTTTTACACTAGATATAAATAGAACAAGTCAGGAATTGATGAAGAGGAGAGAATTGACATCCAATAACAGAATTTACATTCAATTGAAGCCGATTTACATTCAATGATGGACATCAACGTTAAGGGAGGCAAGGGAGAAACATAATCTACAAGATTGCTGGAAGAGATTTTCAGCTGAAGTTTCAAAAGTCTAAGGTTGCAAATTCTCCTTCTGGGTTCTTTCACTCTATTTTCTTCTCATATTTTCTTTTTATCTTTTTATAAACTTGATTTTAAAACTCATCATGGGTGAGTAGGTTCTTTATTCTAGGGTTACGGTGTAGCAATCTCAATTTCATTATGAATCTGATTTGATTTTATTTAATACATTGGGTATTTTATTCTTTGATTCAATCTCTTGTGATCTTAATGCATGCTATGTGTTAGTACCCACTTAGTATTGATTACAGATATTAATTGAATGACTGAAAGGTGAAGGTTAATATTAGAAAATTAAGATTTTGAACCTAGAAAATCTGACCTAGAGATAGGCTGATGACCTTTGTGGAGTTCCAAAATTAATCGATGATCTTAAAGGGTTTTAATTAATTTAATCACCATGAAAGTAGGGTTTATGTTAATTAAAATACACATTGAGTGCCTTGAGAGAGGACTTAAGATAACTTAGGATTAATTTTCATCAAAGTAATAATCTCCCATATTTATTGAATGAATCAGATTGATTCTATAATTGATTGAAGTATGAACCCCTAGCTCTAAAATGCATTTATCCATTAGTATTTTATTTTTAGTTAACTATTTAGATTTTATTTCTTTCAATTTAGATATAATTATTATTTCTCTACAATTCGATCGTCTAGATAATTAAAATCACTATAGTTTGGTACTCAACACGGTCCTCGTGGGAACGATATTCTACTTATCACTTTATTACTTGTTAGCGATCCGTGTACTTGCAGTGGTTGAAAAACCAGCAAACATAACTTTTCATGAATTACTCCCTCAATCTCTAAATATTGATATAAATATTATATAACTGAATAGTATTAATAAGAGAGATAGTAGTTTGACTCTAATCAAAATGCCACCTTAAAAATTATTGTCAATCAAGGTCTTAAACTTTTAACTGCGTATAAAACATGCTGATATAATATAGATTTATTATATTGTTAAGTTCACGGGTCTAACTAGTCAATCCAATCTGGATTTAATAACATTGCTAATAATAGTGAAATTCAAGGACTAATTAGTAAATTACTCATTGTATATCATGCAAATGCACAAAACCATATTCGCAAGGGGCTTGTGCAATTTTAGACTTTTTTTTTCCATCTTTTATTAAAAAAATTTAAAAGTAAAATAAAATTTTAAATATATTTTATAATATTTTTTTAATTATGAAAGATATGATGTTTTTAAAATATTTTTGAATTAGAAAACTTTCTATTATTGACAGGTAAATGCATATCTAACGTTCTCTCTTATTTTCTATGAAAATAAAAATAAAAATTTTCTTAAAAAAATAAACAATAAAAAATAAAAAATTACTTTCTACAAGTAAACAGGTCCTAATTCTCGGATTAATCTACACAAAAAATAAAGACTGGGTTTACTTTCTTTCTCACCACAAATTGTTCATCGATTTTGATTTTGATTTTTGATTTTTTACTTTAATTTTGAAAATTTTGAACAAAATGTTTCTTGAATGTTGATTTGTGATTTATTAAAATTAATTAATTATAATTTTGAGTCATTTGTGCTGTTAAAAATAAATTGTGAGGAGATAAGCAATTCAGCGTGAATTTTTTGTTCTTTTATTTCTGAGAGTCCTATGTTTATTAAGAGATAATTAGAAATAACAAATGGATGAATCGAATCAATTTTTTTTTTATTTATATTAATAATTAAAAGTAAATAATAACACAAAATAGGCAACGCCATGAAAATGGAATAATGCTTAATTTACTCCTTAATTTATTATATATATCCAATTTAAAATATTTTCTATTTTAGTAGAATTTTCAATTTAAATTCAAGTAAGGAACACGTGCCAAATAAAATAAATATTTTATTATTTTATTTTTTAATAATAAAATATTATTTTTGTATTTCATATAATTAATTAAAATAAAAAAATAGAAGCATTTATCATAATGTTATTTTTATATAATTAATTAAAATAAAAAATTATATTTAAAATTAAAAAAGAAAATAATGTAAGAAATTTTATATATTAACTCAATTCATTTTTACTTATTGAATTTTTTTTAAAATTATCAGTTACATATAAAAAATCAATAGCATTAATTATTTTTTTCTTATTGTACCCTTTATATTGGCTTTTTGAAAGAGGGGTGGGACTACTTTAAGTATAAATAGAATGACAGTTTATTAGTACTAAGCATTAAGAGTATAAACTACTGTTTGTATAGATTTATTGGATCAATTTTCAATTGTCAGACTTTAACCTTTAAGTTAAATTTTAAAAAACAAGGGCTTTTTGCAAGTTGGAGGGTAATTCAGTCAATTATTAATATACTTTTATAAAAATAATATTATTCAATAATTTTTTTAATCATTATATAAAATATAAATGTGACAAATAAAAATAGATAGGGATTATAATTAATTAAATTATAATATTATAATTTTAATAATAAAATATTTTTTTATTAACATTAAATTTCTTTATATATGATTTATCCTCTATTTGGATATGTGGGAAGGAGAGAGAGAAGAAAATAAATAAAGAAAAATAAAGTGAGAATATTATTTTTTTTAAATAGAAAGAAATAATGAGAAAAAGAAAAATAATATTTATTTTACTCTTATTATTTTATCTTCAATTTAAAAAAAAATAAACTAAGCAAAAAAATGTATATTTGATTGAAAAAATTACCAATATTCCCTTATTTATTCATTTTAAATTTTAAATAATTTATAAAATTGAGAGTAAAATGATAAATTTTAAAAAATAATTTTTTTTCCTCCCTTATCTCTTTTTGAATAAAGAAAAATAAATTTTATTTTACTTTTTCTCATTATTTTTTTCTATTCTTAAATAAAAAAAATAAAAAATATTTTTCTCTTTTATTTTCTTTTCTCTCTACTTTATATCCAAAAATACCGTTAATTTCTTGGATGTCACTCGCATGTTAAAAATTAGCCCTAAATAAAGTTAAACGAAAATATCTATAGAAATTGGATTAAAAATAAAAATAAAAATAATGGAGAATTATTTTCTTTGAAAATTTTATCAAAAAAACAAAAGAATGAAAGCTCAGCCAGACAGAAAAAAGAAAGATAAGATTGAGAAGGGAAGAGGACAGAGAAAGTCGCATAGAGCAGTGTGTACCACAAGCCGAGGAGGAAGCGGATATGCATGTATGGTTGGCAGTGCGAAGAATTTTGAATGCTTTTGATTTTGATTTAAGGGAGGTTTGTCACGACGCTAGATTTTCCACAGACAAGTTGGCAACTTGTCTTTTATTTTGGAGTGACGTAATCCCATTGACGCAATCCACATGCCTTTTCATTATGTCATCATAACGTGCTTTGCCCTTTCTCTAGCCGGTGAGACGTCCGGTTAAAAATTTTTATTTAGTACAATGATTATATATATATAATAATTTAATTATAATTAAATTTATTTAAATTTTATTATAATTTTTTTATAATTAATTTTAAAAATTACATATACATAATATAAAAAAAAGACTTATTATACACACTTATACTCTTAAATAATTACTAATAAATTTTATTATAATTGATAATTATAATAAAAGCATTATATTTATATTAATTTCATATATAATTTTTTTAATTGAATTATAACCTATTTTTTGTTTTAAATTATTTTAAAATTAAATAAAAAATAATTATATGATCTAGTTTATATTAAAATAAATTTAATAATTATTAAATTAATTATTTATATTTAAATTTTTATTCTTATTATATTCAACTTATGATTAAAATTTAAGCTATTCACTCTTTTTAATTAATTACAAAATCTCTTTTTCAAAAAATTATTAAATATACTAAATATATATATTATTTTTTATAATTATATAAAATTTAATTTTTATATTATAAAAATTTTCATTTTTTTTATAAAAAATTATTATTTTTTAATATTCTCATTGCATTTAATTATCGATCTTCTTTCTCTCTCCAAGTACAATCAGCACCCTTGATTCTTAAGCGATGCCGTAGCCTGTAGGCTATTTTTTGGCCAGCAAATAGTCCTTTGTCGTTTGTCTTTTTTTCTTTAAATTATTTTTTAACTATTTTCTTAGCTAATAAAAATAGTTCCTTCATGTTCATTAATATTTTTTTACAAATTTATTTATTTTTCTCTCTTTTTTTTTTTTTTTTAAATTATGGCCTCACATAGCTTTTGTTTTTCCCCATCGTTGAATTTTTCAGCTTAGAGTAAAATTTAGTTCTATAATTTTTTAAAAATTATTGCCTCAATTTACGTAATAAACAAGATAATTTTTAAATAATTATTTTTCAAAATTCTTAAAGATTCTTGACTTAGTCCACTGGGTAGATAATATGATTTTCAAGTAATCATTAATATTAAATTGAGCTTACACGACGTTATCAGTTTGTACATATTAAAAATTTTTTAAATAAATTATAGAGTGATTTATTTTTATAAATAAGGTATATATTTAAATTATAAATTAATTTATATAATTTATTATAAACATATGATTATATGGTAAATTAATAAAATAAATTTTATAAAGTTCTTATAATATTTTGTATGAAAATGATTTGTGATCCATATATTTGAATTCATATATTAAGTTTTTAATTTTTCTTCATACATCTTAATTAATATTAGACAAATGTAATAATATTTAATTAAATAATTATTTTTATTTTTATATAAAATTAAGTTTATATTAAATATAAAGTAAATAAATAATGCAATTATATATATATATAATTTTATTTTAAAAAATAATTTAAATATTTTTAATAATTAATTTGCAATAAATTTTCATTAAAAATAATAAAAAAATAAAATTGGGTCAGTATATTTTAAATTAAGATATATAAATTCAAGATTTTAAGTAATTATGTAATTTATTTTTCTAAGTAACTATATAATTTCTTTTTTTTTGTTAATATTTTAAATGATATATAAAAAAATGTGAGAGTATGAATACTTTTAATTTGTAATCATCATTTTAATATTTTTAATATATTAAAATAATTGTAAAATTTCTTAATTATTAAATTTTTTTTTTGAAATTAATTTTTTTATTTACAATTCTTTAAAATTTGATTAAAATTTTAATAATTATGATATATATCGATTTATATATAATTAAATGAGTTCACTAAATAATTCTCTTTAGCTATTCCATTGGGTTAATGTCAAATATAAGATTATTTAAAAAATATCATAATAAAGTATAATTAAATTAAAAAAAACTAAGATGTCATATTATAAAAATTTATTACATATATAATAAAAAAAATATTTCATATTATTTATATCATAATAAAGCAATACAATTATTTGTGGATTATTATTTAAAATAAAATACATTTTTAAGAATATATATATATATATATATTTCCCTCCACATCGATTCAATGCATTAATAGGTGTTGGGAGTGAATAAATAAATAAGAAAAGTCGATTGACAATTTGAAAGGTTGCAAGGAAATAAATAAATAAGAAAAGTTGACAGCAAGACAGTTGTGACAATAAATGCTTGCTATTTAAATGTCGGTTAAAAATACAGAGGGTTAGTAAATGACGCAAATGCAATCCAACCAAAACTTGTCGGGAGCGCCACCCAATCAATTATGACATCACAATCTATAGGTTGCAAGTGGAGCTCAACCGTGACACGAATGATAATGAGTCAAATTTTGATGTGTATTTAATTTAATTAAATTTTAATAAAATAAATTTAAAAAATATATAATTAAATTTAAATAAATTTAATATTTATAATATATTTAAATTTTATATGTTAAATATTTGATGTTTAAATTTATTTATATAAAATTTTAATTAAATATAAAATATATTTTTTTTATAATAATATTTATAAATTTTTATTTTTTTATTTTATATAAAATAAAATTTAAATATTTTATAAAATTATTAAATTTTTCAAATATAAATTATTAAAAAAATAATTTTTTATATAAATTATTAAATAAAACATATAAAATTAAATGAATTCGATTATTTATCAGGTAATAATTATTTGATATGAGTAATTAAAAATAAAATTTAATCAAGTTTGAAATGAATTTGAGTTTTAATAATATTAATTAAATTTTAATAATATTAATTGGATTTGAATTCGAATAAAATGATTTTCACGGATACCATACTTGTTGCTATTCTTAGGCAACCTCGTTTCTATATTAAAATTATTTTTATTTTAAGCCAAATTAGAATGATCCAATTTCAAATTAAAATCTTCTATTGAGTCTAATATGAAAATTTAAGATTTAAATTGATAAAATTAATAGTTTAAATTAAAATTAAAATTATTTATTTTTTAATAATTTAGTATTTTTTAATAAATTATATTTAAAATTAAAAGATCTCTCTCAGTTATATTAGAGTTATTTTCAAGGCCGTGAATCTAAAGTTCGATTCTTAATTTGACCTATTTATATTTAAAAAAAATTAATAATTTAAATAACATAAATATTTTTTTTTTTTAAGATTTGCTTTGAAAAACTATTTCAAAAAATCTTGAAAGAAATAGAAAATTTTATTTATTTTATAAAATTTCAAGAAATAAATAGTAATTTATCTAAAGCCAATAATGTAATTTTACCATCTAAAAATTTAACTCTTCAAGTTCGTGTTGAGCAATTTAGAATAAATTGATCAATTTTGTCAATTTTAAAATACCATTAATCAAATTTTTTATATTTTGAATTTAATTGTACTTTACTTTCATGATGACAGAACAAATTGACCACCCAGCAACCCTTATCCTTCCAACTCAAAGTCTGTATGTGGGACTCAAATTATAATTGTGATAATGAGTCAAACTCTTTATAATTAATTAGTAAGTGATCGGATTAGTATAATGAAACTGATTCTCAAATGAATTTTATTTACATGGTTAGAAATTTAAATTTTAAAGTCATTATTATTAAAAGGATTTTATTAATCTCTCAATTCGAGCACGAAGAAAAATTAATCGTAAAAGATTAAAATATATAAAATAAAGTCTTTATATTATCATTTAAAATTATTTAATAAATATGTAAAATAAAGTGATGTAATTTGAAACTACATGATATGATTAAGATGTGTGAACAAAATGAGAACGTAAATTAAACGTCAAATGGGTACAAGAGAAGAGATGAGGACGATGATGATGCAGCCGAAATTACAACTTCATCAAAGACACTTCATTAATCATTATCCACAAGACAGTAAGTAAAAAGGTGAAAAGATGATCGTCTACCTCTTACAAAGCTTAAATATAGAAAGTATAATTACACTAAATTATATTAAAATCATTTTTATCATTGGTGTGATTAACAATAAATCTTTTTTAATACTATATAATTAAGAAGAAGCCAAATTGAATTTGGCAAGGTAATCATTGATCTAATAGTTCTATAATCTACAAGTTTGCGTGTATCTCTTAATTCATTATTCTAATATTTATTATTCTAATAATTATCACCGCCTATTCTTGACCATAAATTACCTGTCATTGGCCATTGTTGTTGTCGTTGTTGTTTGTCAACTTTGCAAAGAACGATAGAAAGCCAAAGTTCACTTAGCAAAAACACCTAAGCTAGTGAAATTGAAATTTGATGTGAAATGGGTAAGTACGTGGTGGGGACTTAAAGGTTAAATGTTGGCTTTGATACTTATATTAAAAAATTAAGCATAATATTAAAGCTTAACGTTAATATTTGTTTTAAAAATAATTTTAGTTGTCTTATAGCTTACGATTTGTAAGTGTGCTACATACAGTATGTATCATCTAATTTGCACTCTAACTTTTAAAACCAAACGATCGTAAAAACTTACTCTATTATATGCAATTTCATCAATCTCACCGATTATTGAGGATCACATGCCAAACCAAAAATAAAATACCGACCATTGACTATTGTTGTTGCATTAATTCATAATTTTTCTCTATATTGTTGTTAAATTCAACATTAAATAATGAGATAAAATTTTTTTGTCTAAAGTCTTATAGTCATGAAAATGAAAGAAAAATTAATACTTTAATGTAGTCCAAATAAGAAAAATGTATATTTTTTTATTTATTTAAAGTAAAATAATGTATTATTTATATATTAAAATTAAAATTTTGACATAGAGTGTATCGTGCTGTATGGGTTCATATTGGATGAGATGAATAGAAACATAGCATAAAGATCAATTCGACCTATAATCCAACAAATAGGGAAAAAGGAAGCGACAAGATGCTAATGGATCGGCGGCCCCATGCCGACGAAACTACAAGCGAGTAAAATTCAATGCATCACGTTGTTTTCTTATGCCGTCGTCAGTCGGTTAAATAGGCACCACCCATTCCAATCCCTTACACACGGCTACCTATCCACCACCGTCTTTGGATGTCCTCACGCTCAAAGTCATGCACCATGACTAGAAATAGTAAACCTCACTCTTTCATATGAGAGAGATGTTCCTTAAGATTCTGTTTCTTAATGATTTCAATGGGAATTTGTTGTCTAAATATATGAAGAAAGGGTTGAGAGAGAATTAACACAGATATAAGGTTAGAAAAAGAGAGAAATCCTCCAAGAACGTATCAGTTGGATTTTGAAAATAAATAAAGAGGAGCTAAGGTGGTCAATTGATAGAAATAGAAGGACGGATGGAATTGCCCAAAATACACGAGAAATGATGATAAAAGCTAAAGGAGGAGTGAAGTGGTGACATCTTGACTGTTAATGGAAGTCACTGATCAACTGCATGCGTTTTCCTTACGTTGAGCATGTGAAGATAGGATTACTGCATTTTCAGACACATCACATGACCCACAGTGCTTCACCAGTTGTAAATAATAGAATTTATTTGTCTTATTATTTACAACTTAATCTTTAATGCATTTCTCTCCAAAGGAAAACATGTCCATTTGATTTCGTCTTTTTCTCTAGTTTCTGCTTTCCAACGACATGGGAGATGGGGAAGGGAACCTTTTGCTCTGTTTGCGAACATAAGCGAGAGAAGAAAGAAAATAGAGTATCTTTTTCTTTTACTATTTTCTTTTTTTTATGAAAAATAAAATAAAATAAAAAAATAAAAAAAATTATTTTCTGTTATTTATAAAGAAAAGAAAATTAAAAAAAAAGAAATTGTGATTAATTTATAATTTTATTTTATGTATTTTTAAAAAGAAATTATATATATATATAATGAAAAGTAACTTCTTATTTTTCTTTTCATATTAAAAAAAAAATAATAAGAGAAATGTAATCCTTATTTTTTATTTTTTCTTTATTTTTCACACTCTTTCTTAACAAGAGAAAGTTTTAATCCTCCCTTAATTTTCTCAAGTTATTTTCCTTATATCTAAGTTTTTTACATATCTAAGCAGATTATTATGATTAAGGTTTTAAAATTAGCTCGGTCATTCAATTGATGAAAGCAAAAAATTAAGGCTTTAAGGTTTAACTAGTGTAAAACTGAAGTTTAATCTGTGTGTGTGTGTGTATATATATATATATATATATATATAATGGTTACAAATTATTCATGTATTATATAGTTCCTACATTCGAATCTCATTGTACACAAGGTTTTTTTTTTCTAATAAGTTAATCAAACCGTTTAAATTTGTTCAAATTGATTGAATTAATCTCAATTTTTAAAATTTTATATGTGTTATTTAAATCAAATATACCATCAATTTGATTTTTAATTAAATTGATTTGATAGAACAATTGAGTTTCATTTTGATAATAATAGTTATGATCATTGAAAGTTCACTGAAAAATAAGATAAAAGTTAAAAAGAAAAACATGAAAAGACAGTACACTGGTGAGTCCTAGGGTTGCACATAGTTCTTTAGCGTCTCGATCCTAATTGAAGAATCGTACCAAATACTAAACTGAACTTATTTTGATATTTTAGTTCGATTTTAATTCTTTGCTAAGAAGTGTACTAAAACTGAATTGAGAACTATATATATATATATATATATATATATATATATATATATATATATATATATATAATAATTTTTTTAGATGTAACGTATTTTTTGTAACACCCGTTATTTTTTGATGTCGGAATATCTGTCCTTAACGGGATATTCTGGTGAAGAGTGAGACTTCATTGATAAAGAAGTGGCGATAAGATGTGAAAATGTGATTATGTATGTATGTTGTGTTCAAAATATATTTAAAGAATGAAAAATATTTTAAGGATTTTGTTCTTTAAAAGTTTTAAAGTAGTTGTTTTAGGCAGAAAGAACTTTGGCAATGAAGGAAAAACTTTCGACATTCGAATGACAAACTTTCGATAGCTGAAATTTTTTTTTATGGTTCAAATGTCCATTTGGGCATAATTGACTCTGGCAGTCGAAAGTGTGAATTTTGGCAGCCGAACGTCTCCCGACTATTAAGGGTATTAAAGAAACCATAACTCATTTCCTACCCAAAACACTTAGGCTTTTCTTCTTCTTCTTCTCTCTCTTTCTCTCTCTCTCTCTCTCTCTCTCTCTCTCTCTCAACTATTGGGGAATACAAGGAACTCTTTGAAGTGATTTCCTTGAGTTTTTGAAGATCTAGAGGTGGATTCTTCCATTTAGAAATGTGAAAGAGTAGACTCAAATTTTGAAATTTTAGTTCTCCTGCGTCTAAGCTCAAAGAAAAGAGGCAACTTTCTTTTCTTCTTGATCTAATGGGTAGATCTAAGAAAGTTGATGAGGGATTAGGTTTCTATAACTTTAATTTCAAGAAATGTTATTTGAAGATAAGTTTTTGGGGAAGTTTATGCATGTTGGGTTTGGGAAAAACCTAGGATTTGAGTTTTGATTAATGTATGTGAATTTTAGATATGTTTTCAAGTTGTTTTATGCCTCAAAGATGTATATATGTGATAGGATTGTGTTTTGAAACTTTGAAATGAGTTTGGGTATTGTTGAGAGAAGGGATCTGCAGGTTTTCGATATGAGAATTCTAGAAATTCTCAGGTTCGACAGCTGGAAGCCAGAGGTTTGGCAGCCGAAGCTTGCAGTTTCTCAAAAAATCTAGAAATTTTCTAGGTTTGGCAACCAAAGTCCTAAACTTCAGCAGCTGCAATGGCTACTGGCCAAAATTGGACACCTAATGTTACAAGGTAGAGGATGAGGTTTTTCTTCCTCTATGACAGGTTCTCAAGGAAGGGGTTCAACTGTACCTGCACGGATCTTTACTATGACACAATAGGAAGCCAATACCTCAAAAACTATGGTCAGGCAACCTTTGCATTGGAAGTTTCTATGTGCATGTTTTGATTAATCCTGGTGCATCACATTCTTTTGTTAACCTCACAGCAATTTTAGGGTTGGGTTTAGTAGTTTCAAGTCTATAATGTCCATTGCTTGTTAGTGGGCCCAAGTGTGATCCTTCGATGACAGAGATGATTTGTTACGCCTGTCCAGTGATGGTGGAGGATAAACATTTTCCAGCTGACCTGGTAGTTCTAGAATTGATAAATTTTGATGTCATTCTAGGAATGGATTGGCTCTCAGCCAATTTTACTACCTTAGACTGTAGAAACAATGTAGTAAGGTTCGAAGGATCGGATCATAGGTAGTTTTTTAGAGAGATCAATCATCAGCACTAAAGGGGATAATCTCCGTGATCATGCTTGCAAGATGCTCCAAAAAGGACGTAGAGGGTTTCTAGCCCATGTTAGAGAAGTTATGGAGAACAGAAATAAACCGAAATTAGTTCTTATGGTAAGAGAGTTTTCATATGTATTTCTGGAAGAACTACCTAGCCTGCCACCTAAAAGAGAGATAGATTTTGAAACTGATCTAGTGCCTGGTACTAGATCCATATCTATTCCTCCTTAGAGAATGGCTCTTGTAGAGTTGAAAGAATTGAAAAAATAGCTATCGGAATTAGTGGATAAGGGATTCATTCAATTGAGTACTTCTCCTTGGGGTACTCCAATACTGTTTATAAAGAAGAAGGATGGATCCTTGAGGCTATACAATCACTATAGGCAGTTGAAGAAGGTAACCACAAAGAACAAGTACCCTTTGCCCTGTATTGATGATTTATTTGATCAATTGGCTAGAGTAAGTTATTTTTCAAAGATAGATCTTAGGTTCGAAAGACTGTCTTTTGAGGATTAAGGAGTCAAATACCGCCAATTGAGGATTAAGGAGTCAGATATTCGAAAGACTGTCTTTTGGAGCAAATATGGGCATTATGAGTTTCTTGTAATACCATTTGGGTTAATAAATGCCCTAGCTACATTTATGAATCTCATAAACATATCTAGACAATATCTAGATCACTTTGTAATAGTCTTTATTGATGATATATTGGTGTATTCTAGAAGTTCAGTAGAGCATGCATAGTACCTAAGAATAGTACTTTAGACATGAGGGAACGTTAGTTGTATGCCAAGTTCTCTAAGTGTGAGTTCTGGCTAAGGAGTATATCCTTCTTAGGACATATAGTATTAGAGAATGAAATTGAAGTGAATCCTAAGAAGGTAGAACCAATGGCAGATTAGCCAAGACCAACCATAGTGATGGAGATCAAGAGTTTTCTAGGTTTGGCTTGCTATTATAGAAGATTTATACCTGATTTCTCTAAGATAGCTGTTTCAATGACTAGGTTAACTCAGAAGAATAAAAAGTTTAAATGGAGTAATGAATGTGGAAAGATCTTTTAGAAGCTTAAGGAGTGTTTAATTTTAGCACTAGCACTAGCTCTGCCTTCAGGCAATGGAGATTTCACTATTTACTGCGATGCCTCTAGAGTGGGTCTGGGATGTGTTTTCATGCATAAAGGAAGAGTAATAGCTTATGCTTCAAGACAGTTGAAAAAGCATGAAGCTAATTATCCCACTCATAACTTAGAGATGACAATCATAGTCTCTGCTCTAAAGATGTGGAGACATTATCTCTATTGAGCAAAATGCGAGATTTTCACAGACCCTAAAAGTCTCTAATACATCTTTAAGAAGAAAGAGTTGAATCTCAGACAGAGAAGATGGGTAGAACTGCTCAGTGATTATGATTGTGCAATCCTGTACCATTTAGCTAAGGCAAATACTGTTACAGATGCTCTCAGTCAAAAATCATTTGGCAGCATGGCACATATATCCATAAAAAAAATTGCCCATCTTAAAGGAGTTGCACCAACTAATTGAAGAAGTATTGCAGTTGGAATTATCAGCCAAGGGTACTTGGATAGCTTAGATGAAGGTGACACCAGTGTACCTAAGATAAATAGTGGAGAAACAGTATGAAGACCCTAAGTCGGTGAAAGTAGCAGAAGCGATATAAAAAGGTAAGAACATTGAGTTCCATTGTAACAAAAAATAAGTGCTAAGGTTTGACAATAGGTTGTGTGTACTAAATAATAGCCAAATCAAGGGAGACATTATGAGGAAAGCTCATAATACTATGTATAATGTGCACCCTGGAGCCACCAAAATGTATCGGGACTTAAAAAAGGTGTATTGGTGGCCTTCCATGAAGAAGGAGATTGCACAGTTTGTGACTGCTTATGAGGTTTGTCAAAGAGTGAAGCTTGAGCATTAGAAGCTAGCAGGGATACTCAACTCACTACCCATTCTAGAATGGAAACTGAAAAATGTGGCCATGGACTTTGTTGTGTGGTTACCAGTAGCCTCCAACATACATGACTCTATATGGGTTATAGTGGATAGGTTAACTAAAACTGCTCACTTCATTCCTATTAAAGCTAACTATTTGGTGAATAAGTTAGCTCGGGTGTACGTGGCAAAGATAATAAGGTTGCATGGAGCTCAAGTGACAGTAGTTTCTGACAGAGGACCACAGTTCATATCAAGATTTTGGCGCTGTCTTTAAAACGAGTTAGGCACCAAGTTAGACTTTAGCATAGCCTTTCACCTTCAAACAGATGGACAGTCAGAAAGAACTATATAGACTTTGGAGGATATGCTGAGAATGTGTGTACTTGACTTTGGTGGATCATTAAATAAGTACCTTTCCCTAGTTAAGTTTGCATACAACAATAACTATCACTCTAGCATTAGAATGGCGCCATATAAAGCTCTGTATGGGATGTGTTGGAAAGAAGTTAGTGAAAGAGCCTTAGCGAAAATAGAGTTGGTAGAAGTCACCAATCAAGCCATGCCCTTAATTAGGGTAAGGTTAAAGACAGTAGCTAGTAGATAGAAAAGTTATGTAGATCTCCATAGAAGAGAAGTGGTCTTTTAGAAAGGGGATATGGTGCTTCTGAAGGTATCTCCAATGAAGGGTGTCATCCAATTTTGAAAGAGAGACGAACTAGCTCCAAGGTACATTGGACCATATGAAATGCTGCAAAGGGTCAGAAATGTATCTTATAAGTTAGTTTTACCATCAAAAATGGAAAGAATCCATTCGATGTTCCATGTTTCTATGTTAGGAAGTTTATGTCAGATCCAAACTAGGTTATAAGTGAACCAGACATAAAAATTTCAGAAGATCTTTCTTATGTTGAACAACCTGTCCAAATTGTAGACGCTCAAGTAAGGAAGCTAAGAAACAAGGAGATATCGATGGTCAAGATATTATAAAACTGCCACAACATGGAAGAGTGTACGTGGTAAACCTGCGATTCCATGATACAATAATATCCCCACCTTTTCTAGGTATGTTATGTTTGTTATGTTTACTTTTTATGTGTTTGTTTTAGTATTTAACAATGAATGTTCTTAAGGGGGGTGGGTGGGGGGGGGGGGGGGAGGATGTAACATTTGCCATTTTCTAATGTCAAAATATCTATTATTGACAAAATATTTTGATGAAGAGTGAGACTTCACTAACAAGGAAATGGTAGTAAGTTATACAAATGTGGTTATGTATGTATGTTGTGCTCAAAATATATTTAAGAATGAAAAATGTTTTAAGGGTTTTGTTCTTTAAAAGTTTTGAAGTGGCTGTTTTAGGTAGAAAAAACTTCGGTAGCTAAAGGACAGACTTTAGATAGTCGAAGTCCTTTATATGGTTCAAATATCCATTCGGGTATAATTAACTCTAGCAACTGAAAGTGTGAATTACGGTAGCCAAAAGTCCCTTGACTATCAAGGGTATTAAAGGGACCATAGCTCATTTCTTACCCAAAACACATGGGTTTTCCTTCTTTCCTCTTTCTACTGGGGAATATGATAAACTCTTTGAAGTGATTTTCTTGAGTTGTTAAAGATCTAAAGGTGGATTCTTCCATTTATAAGTGTAGAGGAATATATTCAAGTTTTAAAGTTTTGGTTCTCCCACCTCCAAACTCCAAGAGAAGAGGTAACTTTCTTTTCTTCTTGATCCAATAGATAGATATAAGAAAGTTAATGAGAGATTAGGTTTTCATAACGTCAATTTCATGAAAAGTTATTTTAAGTTAAGTTTTTGGGGAAGTTTATGCATGTTGGGTTTGGGAAAAACTTAGGATTTGAGTTTTGATTAATGTATGTGAATTTTAGGTATGTTTCAAGTTGTTTTAGCTCCCAAAGATGTGTATATGTGATGGAATTATATTTTGAAACTTTGAAATGAGTTTGGGTGTTGATGGAATCTGCAGGTTTTTGACTTGAGAATTTTAAAAATTCCTAAGTTCAGTAGCCAAAAGCCAAATGTTCGGTAACTGAAGTTTACAGTTTCTCAGAAAATCTAGAAATTTTCCAAGTTTGGCAGTCAAAGTCCCAGACTTCAACAGCCGTGGTAGTTACTGCCCAAAATTGGACACCTAATATTCTAAGGTTTGGCAGCCAAAGCCCAAGACTCTGGCAGCCAAACTTGATTCTGCCCACTTTATTTCTCTTTCGATTCCAAGATTCCAAAACTTAATTTCATGGTTCCTAAGGGCCTAGAATAAGATATTTACTATATGTATAGAGTTTTAGAGTCTTGTATAACACTCTAGGGTTTGATTTTAAAAGATCGGGCTTGAGAGACTTGGAAGGATAAAGATCCAAGGATAGCTCTCATTCGAGTAAGGTGGTTGATAGGCTATAAAAGATAAGAAACTCTAACCTTAATAAAATGAAAACTATTTACAGGTAATTAATGAACATCCTTATGCATCATCTCATATTTATTTAGAATATATGTATCTATAACACGAAGATGTTGCATAATTATATAACTTGTTATTGGTGCATTGATGGATATTGGATGACCCACTAACTCCCCCCATGTTATGTTTATGTAACGTTACGTATAATATGGATCCATAAGTAGATTCTATGAGTCTAGGTACATGACACATGTTATGTAACACCCCTATATTCATTAGTCCTATACATTTCACTGTTTCGGTGATTAGTGCTGGTCCGGATAGTCAAGAGGTGTAGAACCATATTTAAGTCACCTAGAAAAGCTATGAACAAAAATTAATAAAAATTATATAAAGGAAAAATGGAAATAAAAAAAAACAAGACATAAAGAGTTAAATGAGCAAGAGTCACAGTAATAGGTGACCGTACTGGGAAGTGACTGCGAGAGTAGTCACTGCCCTATTTTCGAATGGGATCCTGTGACACCCCAGGCCTAAAAATAATTGCGAAGCTAGGGGAATTGTGAAAATTATGGAAAAGAATTGAGAACAAACTCAAATAATTAGATCAAGGTTTCGGAAGCAATACAATGTTATTGGAAAATCAGATCATACCGATAAGGGGCAGTTTGATCAATTTATCCTTAGAGGTAACTCTTGGCCTAAATGTCCATTAAAATGTAGGATATTAAATTTATGAGAAATAATTAAAAACATGAAGAAGTGAAGAAGAAGAAAAGAAAAGAAAATTTTGAATAAAGCTTTATGACATCATCATGCTTACTTAAGCATGATACAATTAATAATTTTAATTTCTAAATTTTTTAGGTATGGGATAATTATGTATATAAAAGACAAATAAAAAAAAATAATAAATTCTCATTTTCTTCTTGCTTTAGCCATAGGGTCTCTCTTTCCTCTCTCTCTCATTATCTCACTTCCTCCATTAATAAATAATTTAAGCTTCTAAAACCTTGAATTGCCACCATAAGCCCTACCCAAAAATCATAGAAAACACTTAAATTTACCCTAGAAGAGGAGAATTGAAGAAAGAAATTGGGAAAAAATTTAAGAAAAGTGAAGATCGTGAAAGGCATCATTAAGGTTAGTGAAATCTTTCCATTTTTCTCTTTAAATTCATACTTGGGCATTAAATTTGAATGAGAATTGTTAAAAATTAAACAAAAAAATGAGATGTATGGGACCTAGGGATTTCGGCCAGCATGTGAATGATTAGGGTTTGATGGAATTTGTTAGACTTAAAGGTGTATTCATGCTTGATTGAGTGTGTAGATGTAAATGGTATACTTTGATTTCATGAATTGAAGCAATTAGTGAATTAAAGTTCTTGACATTAGGGTTTTGGGGGAAAATTTGGGGAATTTGGTGAATTGATGTCAATTGACCGAATTGATGTCAATTGACCAAATTGATGTTTAAAGGGGTCAATTGATGTGTTTGGGAGTGCATGTGAATGCATGAGATGGACTTAGGACCTAGGGATTTCGGCCAGCATGTGAATGATTAGGGTTTGATGGAATTTGTTAGACTTAAAGGTGTATTCATGCTTGATTGAGTGTGTAGATGTAAATGGTATACTTTGATTTCATGAATTGAAGCAATTAGTGAATTAGGGTTCTTGACATTAGGGTTTTAGGGCAAAATTTAGGGAATTTGGTGAATTGATGTCAATTGACCAAATTGCTATTTAAAGTGGTCAGTTGATGTGTTTGGAAGTGCATGTGAATGCATGGGATGGACTTAGGATTGAATGTGATGCTGCCCCAATCAGGACAGCCTGACCATGGTCCACTCACATAGCCATAATTGTAATTTTGTTGCTCCAATTGGTATGAGACCAATTGGAGATGAAAATTAAGACCCAAAGTAACAATTTTCATACAGAAACCTTGCCCTAAAACTGAACACAAATTAGTGTCAAATTTGGTCAAATTCGGATTAGGTACCCTGCCACTGGACAAAACTGACCATATGAATAGTACATGTTCAAATGGTCATAACTTGGGATAGAATGGTCCAAATGACTTGATTTGTATACCATTGGAAAGCTATGACATAGTAGAACAACTTTCATGAAGAAACCAAACTCAAATTTTGACCATAATCAAATCAAATTACCAACCAAAATTGAGTTACCAAATCTACCAGAACCTAAAATTTGCCCAGAAATCTGGACTTTAGTCAATCCGGCCAGTTATGGTTAAATGGCCATAACTTGAGCTACAAAACTCCAAATAGAGTGATTCAAAAAGAGAATTGAAGCTAAGACAATAAGGAACAACTTTGATGAAGGAAAGTTAGCCAAATTTTGACTGTAGAAGGTTCAATGGAACAGTAGAACTAAGAGATCCAAAACTAAAATTTTAGAATTTCACTTAGGAAGTTTAGAAATTTAATTGACAACCAATGGCAACACAATTGTGACCTAAAATGTAGTATGTGGATGTAATTAGAATTAACATACCTAGTAAGTATGAAAAAGTCAACATTTTGACTTGAATAGTAAAATAAATAGTAACCCCAATATGCCAAACACAAAGAGCTCCATTTTAAGTAAATTTAAAAGTATAATCAAGTGTGTATAAATTTAATTATTAGATTACTTATGAGGTATGGTATTGAAATACTATAAATTGTGTGTTTCAGTAGAAAAAGAGACTGGAAAGGAGGGAAAGAAAAACGTGAGTCAAGGCAAAGAGGCGACTCACTAGAGGTTTGTACACAACTAAATTGATTTAATTGATTTTAATTTTGTAAATTGTTTTAAATAAATGGTAATAGTTTGCAATTATGATTTCCTCATTGCAATTATGAATTGTGTGTTGCCAATATCTTATGGATTTGAAAATGAATCGAATGTGATTATTGAAATTAAAATGTAATTATGTGATTAGAAAATCTTGTAAATTATTTTTAAACCACAATTAGTATGACAGTTCCGTTCGGAAGTCCCCAATAGTAACGGCTATTCGGGGTTGGATAATTGACACTAATTATGTCTCTTATTAATAACGGTTAGTAGGATGACAATGTATGAGTACTCATTAGCTAGCTAGCCCTTCTCTCATTAATAACGGCTAGTGAGGTGATTTGCTTTGTCGTGGTGTGCAACACGTTATTGATCGCGAAATTTTGTGTTATAGTCTGGACTGTGTATTCTTGGCAACACTTTTATTTTATGAATTGTGAATCTTTAATGAAATGTGAATTTACATAAATGATTATTATTAGTTTGAAATAAATGATTCTTGGTGAGTCTGGAAATCTAAATCTACTTCATAAATTATGAAAATTTTGTTTTGTTGTGAATTGTTTGATTTATATTATAATTGATTTTAAATTAAAATTAGTTGTATGCCACTGAGTATTATTACTCAGCGATAGCGTGTTTTACTGTCGCAGATAAGAAAAAGGACAAGGCAGCAGAGTAAGCTGCTTGGAGCTGAAACTGAAGTATTAGTTAGACTTTTTCCGGGTATATTAATCATACCCTTTGTAAATTTTTCTTTTGATATAAATTAATTTTATATATCCATATGTACACAATGAGTAGTTGTCTAAAAGTTGTACTGTCATTTTAATTAATGTAAACTTTTGAAATATAAACTTGTTATTCTATATACGTAAATGCAGTATTTAAAGTTCTTTTAGAATTCTATAAACTTGTGAGTTGCTTGAACTTGTGAAATTGTGGTGATTTGAGATTGAATTGGGTTGTGAATATGGAGTTTGGGATTTAAATATGTATTGGAAGTATTTTTCACAGGTTTTTGAAGAACAGTTTTCTCAAATTACAGCCGGCACTCTGCTGAATTTTTTGTAAAATTTGTGAAAAAATCCAAATTAAGCAATATTTACATTAGAGCCTAAATTTCAATTAAAGGTTTTTAATATTACTTCAGCATTACCCACCACCCTAAAATAAATGAAAATTGTTTTAAAATCCTTGTAGTATAGTTAATGGATTATCGGTAGGTGAAGTTTGGTAATTTATTAGGTATACTACGAGATCATTTTATGCCTTACGGAGGGGTAAAGTGTGACATGTTATGTTTAAAAGGAAAGTTTGGGGAGTTACTGGTGATAATGTCCATCCTACGTGAAATATTTGTAATATGAAATCCATGTAAATGATGTATTGTATATGTATGAATGAATGATATAATTAATGTTGATTAGTTTACTCACTGAACTTGTATAAGCTTAACTCATTCCCCTAACCCCAGGTGTAAAGTTGCAGAAGTAAAAGAGTTTTTTAAAGAGAAATCAACGGAGGTAACCTTTGCCTTTCCTTTATGTATGATGTATAGGTAGATGGACTTATAATTTATGAATTGATAGTACTGTGCTAGTAATTAAAGGAAATTGGAAATATGTAATAATTGTTTAAGTATAATGATGTATCGGTTGTGTTAATCCTTTTGAGGGTATGCATGTTGAACCTTTATATTTTAGATTTTATGTATGTTGAGTTTCAAATTATGAACCATTATTATGTTATGAATATTTATGTATGGATGAAAAGACTAAAGTGTAATGGTTTGAAATATATTTCACTGGTGAAATGCAAGAATATATGTATATTTCTCAGGTTTTAGGATTGCTACGGATTCCGACAGTCTTAAGCTGACCCGATCCTTAACGTCAATAACGACCCCTAGCTTGGGTCGTTACATTTTTAACATAATTATATATATTTATATATATAGGTATAACTATGAACTAATACAACATAATATTATATTTTACTTATCTATTTTTTTAAATAATTTTAATTATACATATATTTTAGTTATAATTCTTAATTATAAGCATACTATTATACTATATAGACTTAATTTATATTTATATTTGTTTATTATAATTTAAGATTACATAAATAATAAATATTTAAAATGTATATTATATTTATACTACTATATTACATAATATATTTAATCTTAAATTATATAATTACTTTATATTCAGATATTATATAATTTAAAATAACTAAAAGATATATTATATGGTACATTATACATTAATAATTTATTTTAAAATTTAAATGTTAATTAAATATAATTTTTTTATAAAAATAATTAAATAAAATTATTTTAAAAATTAAATTAAAATTATACTTAATCAAAGTAAAATTAGCGAATCGAAAACTCTATTAAATAAGAATTAATATAATAAAAAATAAACTAAAATTATATCAAAATTTTGATTTAATTTTGATTTTTAACAGTCCAATTAATTTTGAAAACGTCGACAACCAATCAAAATCTTGTAAGTGAAAAATCAAATAAAAGTAAAAGATAAAAAAGAAAAAACCAAAATAAGAAAGTATAGTGGTGGGCCCAATCGAAAGTGACAATTTTCGGAAACCCCCACAACATTCATTGCTGATGAACCCGATCTTGGAATTTGCGAGTATTATCATTAGTGGTATCATTATTTATTGGCCAGTTATTATTTCTCAGAAATAATATATATATATATATATATATATATATATATATATATATATATATATATATATATATATAATTTAATTATATTAATGAGAGATTTTGTTCATTTAATTTCCTTAGTATATGTCATTAGTTAAACAAATTCGATGTGAGATTATTTTTTATTCTCGAAGAAATCAGGGGTGAAAGCCCTATTTATTTCATTAAAAATAATTTATATATAAAAAATAATTTTTATAAAAAATATATTTTTAAAAATTTTTTTATAAAAATATTATTCACTATTTGATTGTACAATTAAATTAATGATATTTATTTATTTTATGTATATATAAATATATTTATATTTTAATAAAATTTTTAAAATTTAAAAAATAAAAAATAATTTTCTTTTTTAAAAAATAAAAATTATTTTCTTTAAAAATGATTTAATTTTTCTTTGATCAGAAAAATATTTTCTGTTAATTAATTTTTTTGAGTGCTTTCAAACACTAAAAAACACAAAAAATATTTTTCAAGAAAATATATTTTATGAAATAAATGAAGCCTTAATCATATATTATTATATTATGTGGTCTAGCTATTAAAAGTTAATATTTATTTTTTTAGCTTTTAAGTCTAAATTTTATGCACGTATTTATTATAATATTATGATTTAGACTGATTTTTATTTCTTTAAATAACAAAATTTATATTATAAAGTTACATAATAATCAAAATTAAAATTATGTAATACTTATAGAAATTTTATCATAATTTATTTAATAAAAAAATATTTATAATTTAACATTTTATATTATTTTTATTTTGTAACACTTCTAATTTTTAAATTTATTATTTTATCAGTAAATATTAATATTTTATGTTATTTAAATTTTAGAAAATTATTTAAAAATTTTTGGATTTTAGAAATAGGGTTCGATTTTTCAAAATTATAAAACTTTGATGATTTTTAAAAAAATTAATTTAAAGATCACGTAGCAAAACTAAAAATATATTTGGACTTTACGAATATTTCTGAGTTTTCTAGAATTTTTTCGAAATTTTTTAGCCTCGTTTTCAGTCTCAAGGCATAGTAAAAATTTAAAATTTTATATCCTGAATCGGACCGGACTGGATCGGACTGATCGAACCGAACCGGATCGGACCGGTCGAACCGAACCGGCCTTTTCTTTTCTTCTTCCTTCCTTCCCTGCGCGTTCCCATCTCTCTTCCTCTCTCTCCCATTTTTTCTCTCCTCCCTCCTCCCCACGTCGCGTCGCCGCCACCCCATCCTCCCCACGTCGCCGGCACGCCGCCCCAGTGCCTTTCCACGGCTGGCCGACGCTCCAGCGGTCGGAAAATGCTCACGAAGACACGCTTGCGCGCGCGCACAGTTTCGACTTCCCGGCCAAAATCCGGCCGATCCGGCCACCGTTTGGGCCGGGTCTTGTGTCAATCCTCATCTACATCTCGAGAGCTTTCCATATACACCAAGAACATCAAAATCTATCGAGCGGTTTGCCCAATTTTTGTCCGAGAAGTTTTAGCCCATTTCGATTTTTGGGCTAGATTTCTCGCAAACCATGAACCCCACGAGAAAACCGAGAGTACCAGAGCGCTCCACTCGTCGAGAGCTTCGCGGCAATCTAAATTTCAAAATTTTTTGACACCATTTTTCAGTGGGTCCCACGAAACTTCGTAGTGTTTTTCCGAGCAGTAAATGAGCTTAGAAAATTTTGTAAAAATTATATACTAACTCCCATGTTGTGGGCTCGTGTAGGTACCTTCAATTCGCAGAAATTCAACGGTTGCCCTGGTCTGCAAATTTTCGGCTAGACAGACAAGCTATCGAAAAAGTCTTTGAATTGGGTCGAGCGCGTCCCCGGGGTTGGAATCGGCATAGGTAAACCCAAACCTTACTTTTTCTTAATTTTTTAGTGCTTGAATGTGATTAAAAATCCATAAAATATTCGTGGTAGCTCAGAAAATTATAATTCCTTTTGCATTAGATTAGTAATAATGCTAAGGACCACGGGGCAAAGTTTTAGAATTTTTAGAACTCATTTGGGTAGTTTTTGCAAAAGGGTCAATTATAAGGACTAAACTATAATTTTACATATTGTGATTGATGACTGTTTGAATGGGTCCAGGAGGGGCTGTGTGATGTGATTGAGTTGTGGATGTATGGTTTGCAGATATAGAAGTGCGTTTTAAGCCCTTTTGCAGGTTGAGTAGGTCCTAGGTATAGGGAAGACTGCCGCATTTTCGGCACGACTTAGAACATCTTTGATCTTTTTCTTAGTTTGTATTGAGTCAAATATACTAAATAATTGTAATAAAATTATCAGGTGAGCTGGGACAGCCTTTCTCCTCCACCCAGTTGCCACAGTAACTGCGTTTAAGTCTGTGAGTAAAATATTAATTTTAATTGTAATTTCGATATTACTATATGTTCAAGCATGCTCATGCATCACTTATATATATATATATATATATATATCTATGTAGTTAAACTCTAGGCACGTTTTATATTGCATTCACAACTGTTAAAATGCCATGGATGTTGTTTGTGGTAATTTGGAGAAGTGTGCGTGCGTGCGTTAGCGTGCGTGTGGTATGGTGTTGGATATGGACAGGACGGGTAGACACGGCTTGAGATCTTCACTGGGACTCGATCCTTCGGGGTACACACGGCTTGAGTTCTTCGCTGTGACCTCGTATTTGGTTTATTAAGCGAAAGTCCAGCTTGAGATCTTCACTGACAGAGGTTGGATTAAGAGGGCTATATAG
Organism: Hevea brasiliensis; assembly: GCF_030052815.1. NCBI lineage: Eukaryota > Viridiplantae > Streptophyta > Magnoliopsida > Malpighiales > Euphorbiaceae > Hevea > Hevea brasiliensis. The sequence goes on from NC_079501.1 coordinate 98,636,419, forward strand.
GGGATCAGCTCCCATATATGTATTGTTTGACACTCTCGGGTGTGTGAGTGCTCCAAATTGCCTTTTTACTGTGATTTGTATGAAATTTATGACAATGTTGCATTTTACTCTACAGGGTGCATTAGCTTTAGATAGCTATAGAGATTATGGTTAAAATTAATATTTTACTCTCTGAGTCGAACGCTCACTCTTGTTCATTTTATTTTCCCAGGGTACAGGAGGATTATTGTTATGGTTAACCTGTTTTTCTTCTTCGCAGGTCATCTATTAATGTTTGTATAATTCTGTTAACTCCTAGAATTTTCGCATGTGTTAGAAATATTTATTTGATTGAGTCTGTAATATAATTGTCATGTTGGACCTGTAAACTTATTAAATGCATGTATGGTTGGATTGGATGAGGGAGTCGAGCTCCCATTTGTTTTTATGACATTTGATTATGTGGAGGGTGAGTTGAGCTCCTCAGTTTATTATATATGGTGTTTACAGGTCGGGCGAGTCAAAAACTCCCAGTTAAATGGTCCATTTTTATGGCCAGACTCTGTCCGATTGAATTCTTGAAATTGGGCCCAAATAGGCCTTAGAGTTGGGTTGAGGAATAGTTAGGCTTACTACGGGCCTCGGGGGCTTTAGGCTAGCCCAAGTCCTAGTGCCAGTCCGGCCCATAGGTTAGGTCGTGACATATTTATTATATGTATTATGTAGTTTGTGTGTGTGGATATTTTGTTGATGTATTATGGTTGGTTGCCTAACAAAAACTTTATGGTTCCACATTTTGTTGATATAGTATGGTTGGCCCCCAATAAAAACTCTCTGGTTCCACCCCTGCTTGAAATATTTATATTTTCTTTATTTGTTATTTCTCTTCCTTTTTCTTTATCTATCTCATTTTACTCTCTCACTCCTCTTTTGAATTAATAATTACAACTAACAATCAAGTCTTTTAATCTTTCACAAAAAGCTTTGTATTCTATTTTTATGTTTAAAACTAGATGAAATGATGTAAAAAACCCAACATCGAGTGCTGATGTGCCAGATCAATATTACCCGAAGTTCCAAGTAAAGTAAAAGTCCAAGGGAGTTGGATTAAGAGAAAGAACAATTAAAAAGGAAGATTTAAATGTAAAAAGCCTATCCAAACAACTTCGATTGTTGAAGTTGAACAAACCTGAATATAAAACTTGAAATTTAAGGCCCCCCTTTAGCCTCCTCTTCCATTTTCTTCATGCTTATCTCAATTTTCTCCTCTCTCCCTCTAGTTTCTCACCCCTTACAACCCAAAACACCCCTCCTTAACTCTTTAATGAAGGAGCACCACCCTTAAGCTTCTAAAAAGGGTAAAGACGCCCTTTTCTGTCCCTTTTCAAGTCGTCTAGACAAGGAAAGGGAGAAACACCTTCCCTTGGAAACCCTAACTATGTGAGGTAAGCCTTTTTTTTTTTTTTCATCTTAGTTTGTTTAATGTTTTAGAGTTAATATTTTGTAAGTGAAGTTGGTTAGGGTTATTTAAGGGTTTAATATAAAATTCCGAATCATGAGTTTAATATAGAGATTTAAGTTAATTAAAACTGGTTTTAGTTGTTTAAAGTCTAAAATGATGAAATAGACCTAGGATGAAAACTTTAAGGGCAAGTGTTGAGATTTGAGGGTTTAAACTCCAAACTGTGGACTAAGAACCAAATTCTAGAAATTCTGGGTTCAATAGCCAAAACATGCATCTTTGGCTGCCAAAACATGTGAATAGTCACATAAATAGTGCATGACAATTTTGGCAATTGAAAACCTAATCTTTAGCTGTCAAACATGCTCTACCTAAGAATCTCAATTTTAATTTAATCTGTTTAAGTCCTAAATTGAGAACATCCAAATCTCTTTCCTTGTAAGCATAAAGATAAGATATAGAGGACCTAAAGTCAATGAGTCTAAAAACCATCTAGCAGAAGGTGAGGTAGTGGAGCCCAGTAACCTATGGTGAGTAAACCTATTTGAAACCTTTTAAATGAATATTTAAATTGTTTTATTTTATTATAATTGTATAAATATTGGTATGTTAGTAAGAATTGGATAAATAATGAAGATGATGCATTATTTAATTATGAAATGCTAGTAGTTTATGGATAATCCACTAGTTCCCAATGGGAAAGTAAAAGAAAATGAAAAGGAAATGACATGCATGCCATATGAGCTCACTATGATCATGATGTAAGGATGCTAAGTAAGACAATTTTGTATCTTTGGCATTAATAGAATGATATGGATTATGAGAGGAAGTCTTAAGGAGCTCTCATAAAGGGCCGAGCACATTGATCTATATTATGATATGAAATGGGATGGGGAAACCATTAGTGACATGAAATACTTTAATGTGATTTGTTTCTACTGTGTAAACTCATGTGATTGTTGCATTTTCATATACTTGATTTATTTTATTTAAATATATATTTTCTTTCCTAACTAGGCTTATACAAACTAAGCCTTAAGCTCATTCTCCTTCTTTTATCTTTCTTTCAGGGATAAGAGCTAAAGATACAGGTAGCATATCCAAGTTTAGATTCCAAAGGTTATTGATATTACAACCACTAAAACAATACTGAAAGGCAAATAACGTGTAACACCCCTCACCCATCTACAGTGTAGCCGAGCAAGATGTGCTACATTCGATGTCGGAGCACCTTATTTTATCTTACTTTATTCCTTTAAAAATTTTGTTCTCGTTATATTTTAATATCAATTATCTTTCTATGGAGAAACAAGTGAAGTTTCCCCTATTTTTATTACCATTTGGCGTATTTCACTATTCATCTACTTGAAATTTTAACAATATTTTCATAATAAAATCTCATCATTTATTTTCATAATCATCTCATCACACATTCAATTCTTGTAACTCATTTGCATACATATCCATTCATACTCAATTTATGTATCAAAATTCTCAAACTTCATAATTTACCTGATTTACAAGCTAATATCATAAATTCACAATTTACATGAAGTAAAAATTAATTATAATACCATAATTTACATTACAATTAATAACTAATTATAAATACATAAAATAACTTTTGTGAGCCCTATCTACATGCATCGCTGAGGAGGTGACAACTTGAACATTTCTGATACTTCTGCAGATCTGGACTCCAAAAATCTCAGTCAAAGTACCTGCGCGAGGAAACAAATCAATCGAGCTAAGCATTGCTGCTTAGTGGTGCAATAATATAACAAGAAAATAATATTTACAAATAAGAAAGACTGAAGTATAATTCTAAAGTATAATTTAGATCCTCGGGTATCAATTAAATGGTGTAATATTTCTAATATCAACTATCTTATATTCTATTTTGTCCCTCTTTTACAAATTAATTCTAGGAGTATTATATTTTTTATTCCTATAATTCTGAAAATTTCATTTGTACTACTTGATTCAGTTATATTTCCATTGCTAATTTTTTTCTCATTTCATTCAACACTTTTTAATATTTTTAATTACTAATATTCTTAAATAATTTTAATAATTTACACTGCCCCAGTTAACCTATGACAGGCTGACTAAACTGGATAACGTGTCGTTGGCACTAGACACCGCGGTGCCTCAGGCCGTCATACCATGGGGCGCAAAACGTCAACCACGTATGCAGTCAGTATGGCTAAAAAGCCATGATAACATATAATCGAGTATAAAAGCCATGAGTGCGGGCATAAAGCTATGAATATAGGCATAAAGCCTTTCGCAGTACTGCTAAAATAATACCTTATTGGCATGCCAATCTATCCAATCTGACACACGTGTCTAGGCAATACATGGGCACATAGTACTCTTAAATATTAATATATTGTGCTTTATGACTTCATTATTTCATGACAAATTTCATAATTTATACATTCATTTGATAATTTATATGATCACAATCCTCATCAATGGTTCTCATGCACCATTGTACTTAAAACATTCTTCTATGTTTTAGGGTCACTCAAATTCAAAAATCACAATTCACTAATCATATTATATATTATCAATCACAATGGCTTCTTTAATTTCTTTTATTATTCCTTATGTTTTGGGGTTACTATTCACTCAATTTGTTAACTTTTTCATACATGATATGTATACAAATTATAGATACATAATTATACCATATTTTTTGGTTTTAGATTTGTTAGTATTGATTACCAATACCATTTCAAAGCTTATTTTATATTATTTAAAAATTTCAGATTTCATGCCTTAAGTTTACTGTTTCATTGGTCATTGTTACAGTAGAATTTTGACAAAACTTTCTTCATGAAAGCTGTTCCTTTATGTGTCTTCTTTAATTTTCTTTTTGAATCACTCCATTTGGAGTTTTGTAGCTCAAGTTATAGCCATTTTACCATAACTAGCCGGATTGACCTGTACCCAGAATTTCTGGGCAATTTGGTTCTGCCAGATTTTGTGTCCTAATTTGGACTAGCAATTTGAATCGGTTAGGTTCAGAATTTGAGTTTGTGTTCTTCATGAAAGTTGTTCTAAATTGTCTAAGCTTTCTATTGATATAAAATTTAGGTCAATTGGATATTTTTACTCTGAGTTATGGCCAAATGAACAAAACACTGTTCATTTGGTCACTTTTACCAGGTCCATAATTGATTATCCGAATTTGGCTAATTTTTAGGTCATCTTAAGTTTGTTTTCTGGGCAAAGTTTCTTCATCAAAGTTGTGCCATTATATGTCTAGTTTCATGTCTAATTGGCCTTGCACCAACTGAACCTACACAACTCAAGTTACAGCTGCACAAACTTGCTGGACTCATATCTAGCCCTACAAGTCACATAAAGCAGCATACCTAACCTCAATTCCATTGGCATAAATCACTTCAATTCCTCATCAAATATAGCCAAATGGTCACTAATTGACCATTAGGACTCCAATTCCACAACACATGAACAAAACCCTAACTTCATGCCTCAAACCCATGCAAAACTAACATTCTAATCATATATACACACTAAACAACTCCAATAATCACAATTTATTTCATTCAAATTCATTAACTCCCTTAACTTATAAGCTGGCCAAAATTTCTCTTGAATTAAACGTGAATAATTTCTCAATTTCTCTTGAATTTCTTTCCATTTTCCTACTTAAGTTCAAGTTTAAAGAAGAGAAAAGGAAGAAGGTAGCACTAACCTTGAATTAGCCAATTTCCAAGGCTTGAAAACTCCACTTTTTCTCTTTCTTTTTACTGCCCGAGTCTTACTCTAGGTGTGAGGAGGAGTTTTGGCGAAGGGAACTTATGATTTTATGGTGAATTTTCAAGAGTTTTTCTAGTGAGAAGATGAAACAACAATGGAGGTTGGCAAGGGAGATGGATCTCGGCTGGAGAGAAGGAAGAAACCAGAAATTTCTTTTTGAATTTTGACTCATTTTTCCCTTTTTAATTGGTTTAAGTGTTCTTGTTGAAATTTGATTGGTGTAGACCTCACTAATGACATCATGTGATGTCATATTTCTAATTTTCTTTTATTTTATTTTCTTTTCTTTACTACCCATTTTCAATTAATTTTTTAGCAATATTTATTCATATTTTATATCATAATAATTATTTACTTAACTGGACAAGTTGGTCAAAAATCGTCTCTGAAGGCGAAATAACCAAAATACCCTCCGTTTGGCTTAAGGAGCCAAAACTGTCTGTACCAATTGATAAAATTCCAGAAACATTTTCTTGGCATTCTAATGCCATCGAAACCTCAATGACTCTTCTCTGGAGTCCCAAAAAATATTTCATAAATTTTCTCCCGGGTTTAGGGCTCCTAGCTGTGAGGACCGCAACTTCCCACTGGGTTACCCATCGCTAGGGTATCGGCTTATTTAACTTGGTTGTATTTTATTTCTAAAATTTTTTCTAAATTTTTCTTATTAATATTTGAGTTATTTATGACTCCTCACTTTAGTCTATATATAGTTCCAGTCATTCTAGCTGTCCGGATAGACATTGATCACCGAAACAGTCGAATGTACGGACTAGCTAAAATGAGGGTGTTACATAACAGATGATCGAGTAATGAGTAACGTGTGACTCGAATCAAGTAGCTATCGAATACTTGAACACTCAGACAGAGTATTACTCACTCAACCATACCCATGATACTTGAATCACTTTATAAGGATAAAGATCCCGTAATATATGTCGTAATCAGAGTTCCATCCATATAAGGACTCAATCAGTAAAGTGGACTCCTTTTCTCACTCAATCATAGACTCCTAATCCCAATAAGAATCTACATCAAAACACTATATAAAAGTCATCAGGTATGTGCATTAGTTAATTTGATCCATCATATCACAGTATATTTCTTATTACAGATTTAAGCATGAGAGCAGTGGTTAAATAACCCACCTAGTGCTCTCCTTCCTTGTAGGTTCACTACCTAAATCCAACATCCATAACCCATAGGAGAGAAAAAGAACATCAGTTATTGCCTCATTATTGCTTAAAAGGTATATATGTAGATTTATGGAACTCTCTTTTTATGACATGTAATCAATGTAAAGGTTTATTATGCTTGCTACCTCACATTTTATGATGTAAATAAATTATTTTCTTGATTTATATTTATAATATTTTAAAATGTTATATGACTGATATGGGCCTTATGAATGTTAAAGAAAGCAATGATCAGGCTTTTATGTGTTCTGGTGGCCCCTTATTTACCCATCCCTTAGTATCGATAATGGTTCATGATTTGGGTTATTACTACTTAGAGTTATTAGTAGTGAATTCAATTATAGGGGCATAGGCTAGGAAGTTTCAATCAAGGTTGGTGAAAAAACAAATGAGCCAGCCTTAGTGAAGTAAGAGTCAAAATTATGCCTCAAAGTCTAGCTAACCTTCTTATCACCAAATCTAGATTTGTTCCCCTCAAGCTTTGTTGAGGACAAAACCTAGAGTTGATTAGGGTTTAGGGATTGGCAAGAAGAATTGAGAAACCTAAAAGGAATGAGAAATATGGACTAACAATTGAAAATATGAATAACTATGCTATAAGTTCAATTTTTTTGTTACTTTTATTTTTATTTTACAAAATAAAAAAAATATATGTTTTATACCTAGAAGACCAATGGAGAGGATTATCAAGATAATAAGTAAAAATTAAAAGAGCTTCTGAAGTTATAGGGGACATAGGTTCCAAACCAACAGGGCTTTAATGGAAAGGTAATGATGTTGTTACTACATGGGAATTGCAACAACAAGAAGTAGAAGTTTCCATGAATAAGAGACTAAGTGCAAACCAAACAACCCAATTAACTCAAGTCACACAAATGTTACAAGCCAGTAATGTGAAGAGAAACATGGCATAAAAGAGTGCTAGTGCATGAATTGCATATAAGCAAGTGTTTTGCAGCATAATGATATTAACATAAGGATATATGGCATTTTGTGAACTATATACTTATGCTTACTTGATAGCTTGGATTGGTGATCTTTCTTACAAGAGAGTATATTGTTTAATTAAGTAATGGATGCTATTTTGTTTATCAGAATGTTGTTTAGCAGAATAAACCCCCAACATTTTGCCTAAAATAAATTACATAATCATCATTACCATAATAATTTAAATTAAGCATGAGAAAGAAATTTGGAATAAACAACTCACCCCATATTACCTACACCACAAAAAACTCCTCCTTGGATTCAAATTTGTCCATGAATGCTTCTATACTTATTTCCCCACAATAGCAAACAGTATAGCAAACTCCTCTGGAATATCTTATATTTATGACATGCAAATCTTATTCTAAATGCAAATCTAGAACTTATTATGGGGAATTGTTCTTTCTAGGTTGTTGGGTAATTTCTCTTAAATGAAAGTAATATATATATATATATATATATATATACACACACACACACACACACACACACACACATAAGATGCAGAAATGGGCAAATGAGAGGGAAGAAATTGTCATTTTCTATAGGTGAAAGGATTTTAATCATTAAGAGAGATAAGATGTAAAGGAAGAGGGATAATTTTACCATTATTTTTTTAAAAAATTTTACAATACCATTACATCATTTTTTAACTCTTCACTCACTCAATAAAGTGTTCCTTCACACATATTGCTGACTAGGGAAAAAGGGTTTAATAATACCAAAATATGAAAGTTGAGGTGTGTGATGAGATGGAAACAAAGGTCAAGGTGCCAATAGATTTTTTGGGTAAAGGTTAGAGTGAATTTATATATTTGGCCTTTATCTATCATCTCTTTTCATTTTTTCTCTCCAAATCTCTTTCTTTCTCTTCCTGGCTCCCTCTCTTTTTCTCTCACATTCACCTATCACTTGGTTGCATCCCCTCATCCCTTATCCCTCACCATTGTCTCCATCGCCTCACCATCCAATGCCCATCACTACTGCCTTTCCCTTGCTCTCTCTCTCTCTCTCTCTCACTCTCTCAGTGATCTACTTGATAAGCTGGAATCTCACTTTCTTCCTACATCTACCCAAACCAACATTACAAGCACCTCTCAACAACCAAAAAGAAAATGGATCATCCATGATTAACAAACTCAAAATCAAATATCAAACCACTAAAACCCAAAATCTAATAAACTCAAATTGAAAACCACAAATTCATTAGGAAAGAGAAATAAAGAAACAAAACTCTCAAATGCATGATAAGAAGGGAGAGAGAAATAGCTTAACAAAATGGCATCACGGTTGTTAAATTGGTACTTCATTTAGAATGAGACTAATTGGGAAATCATAATCTTAGAGGACTTCATAAGCTGTTAAATTGGTGTTTCCAGAGACCAAGTGGATTGATGATCAGAGCAAAAAGAGTAGAACAATAGAGCATAACATAAGCACAATAGGTATACCAAAGCCAAGAACCCAGTTGATAGAATCTTGAGTATAAACCACTACAGTTAAAGTGATCATAATCACTACTGTGAAAGTGGTGTAGTTGCAAGTGAATAAATTATTAATCCTTTTATTCCATCTTCAATCATTAGGCCAAATTGATCAACATCAAATGGAATATTGCAAGACCACTAAAAATTTTCACCAAGTTAAACTGCTTGGGACTTTCACAGTGACCAAATGGATGCCTATCTAGATGGCATTTTAGTTTATTCTATAGTGACCAAACAGATGATGAGATTATAAAGAAGAGAATTGCACAGAGAAAGGCCATGAGAAAAGCTATTGTTACTGAGGCTTTATTTGGTTCCCTACTATGTTTCATCCCTTTCTTCTCTTACCTTAAATTAATACTATTTTGTTATGGGTTATTGAAATTTTCTAACTTCCTTTTCAAAACTTTTCTGTAGGATAAGGATAAGAGACATAATAAGCAAGCAAACAATTTAGTGCTAAAAAGATGAAAAGAAAAAAAGTTTCCATTGCCACCATTATAGAAATAGAGATGAACTAAAAAACAACCACTGCAACTCCAGCTTTCCAATTTGAGGGTTGCCAATTAAAATACACCAAAAAATCTAGGTCAACCTTGCCTTTAAACCACCATATATCATCACATCTAGGATTTAAAAAAAAAAAAAAAAACACTAGAGGCATCATACCAATTAAGGCTGTGCAGTTCTAATTATGTTCGATAAGGGTCTGATACGATTTTGATTTAATTCTTAGTGAAAAACCAGAATGAAAATAAAATAATAAAATAAGTTTTGTTTAGTATGATTCTTCGGTTCAATTCGGCACCCCAAGAATCATGCATATTGCCTAATACCCACCTTGATTTTGGCTAGCCTTGTTTTGCTTATCTCTTGACCAGAATTTGCATAGAAAGAAAGTGTCACGACCCAACCTATGGGCCGGACCGGCACTAGGACCTGGGCCAGCCTAAAGCCCCCGAGGCCCGTAGTAAGCCTTAACTATTCATTTACCCAACTCTAAGGCCCATTTGGGCCCAATATCAAGAAAACAAACGGACAGAGTCCGGCCATAAAATGGACTTTCCAACGGGGAGTTTTCGACTCACCCGACCTGTAAATATAATAGATACTCAATTGGGGAGCTCAGCTCACCCTCCACATACTCATATCCTCACAAAATAAATGGGAGCTCAGCTCCCTCATCCAATCCATCAAACATGCATATCATTATACGTTTACAGGTCCAACATGATAATAATATTACAGACCATAATCAAATAAATACTTCTAACACATGCGGAAATTCTAGGAGTAAATAAAATTACACAAATATCGATAATCAACCTGCGAAGGAGAAAAGCAGGTTAACCAAAATAAAATCCTCCTGTAGCCTGAAAAAAATATTGAACAGGAGTGAGCGTTCGACTCAGAGAGTAAAATATCAATTTTAACCATAATCTCTATAACTATCTAAAACTAATGCACCCTGTAGAGTGAAATGCAACATCAACAACATTTTCACATCATAACATCAAAAAGGTAATTTGGAGCACTCACGCACCCTGTAGCATCAATCATAACATATGGGCCGATCCTATCTGACTCTCTTAAATCCAACTTTGGTGCGTGAAGAACTCAAGCGGACTTTCGCTTAATAAACCAAATCGAGGTCCCAGAAGAACTCAAGCCGTGACTACCCCTCGAAGGATCGGGTCCCAGCGAAGAACTCAAGCCGTGACTACCCGTCCTATCCATAGTCCACACCACATCACACGCACGCCAACGCACGCACACTGCTCCAAATTACCACAACAACATCCATGGCACTTTAACAGTTATCAATGCAACATAAATCATGCCTAGAGTTTAACTACATAAATATATACATATAAGTGATGCATGGGCATGCTTGAACATATAATAATAGTGAAATTACAATTAAAATTAATATTTTACTCACAGACTTGACGACAATCATTGTGGCGGCTGGGCGGAGGAAGAAGGCTGTCCCGGCTCACCTGACAATTTTATTACAATCATTTAATAAATTTGACTCAATACAAACAAAGAAAAAGACCAATACGTCCTAAGTCGTGCCGAAAATCCGGCAGAGTCTCCCCTATACCTAGGACCTACCCAACCTGCAAAATGGCTCAAAACACACTTCTATATTCACAATCCATATGTCCACAACTCAATCACATCACACAGCCCCTCCTGGGCCCACCAAATCAATCATCCATCACAAAATGTAAAATTTCAATTTAGTCCTTATAATTGATCATTTTTGCAAAAACTGCTCAAATAAGCTCTAAAAATTATAAAACTCTGCCCCGCGGTCCTTAGAAATATTACTAAGCTATTGCAAAAAGAATCGTAATTTTCTAAGCTACCACGAATATTTTATGGATTTAAGCACTAGAAAATTACGAAAAAGCAAGGTTCGGGTTTACCTTTGCCAATTCCGACTTCGGGAACGCGCTCGGGATGCATGACAATGGTAGGGTAGCCAAAACCTCGATCCAATTCGGAGACTTTTCCGGTAGTTGGTCTGTCTGGCCGGAAATTCACAGATCCGGACAACTGTCGAATTTCCACGAATTGAGGATACCTACACGAAGCCCAATAATAATATATAAAAAAATCAGGGGTGTTACATTCTTCCTCCCTTACAGAAAATTCATCCTCGAATTTTACACAAGGCAGAATAAAGTACATGATTACACATTGAACAGATAAGGGTACTTGCTACGCATGTCCCGTTCTGACTCCCAGGTGCACTATTCCACTGACTGGCTCCTCCACAAAACCTTAACTATAGGGATCTGTTTTGATCTTAGCTGTCTCACTTGGTAGTCCACTATGGCTACAGGTTGCTCCTCAAATGTCAAGTTCTCCTTTAGTTCTATTACATCCGACTGTAGTACATGAGAAGGATCGAGAATGTATTTCCTGAACATGGAGATGTGAAACACGGGATGAACGTGAGAAAGGTTGGGTGGTAGCTCCAACCGGTAGGCAACTGCTCCAACTCTATCAGTAACCTCAAAAGGTCCAATATACCGAGGTGCCAATTTGCCCTTCTTTCCAAATCTCATGACTCCCTTCATTGGAGAAACCTTCAGGAATACATAGTCGCCCACTGCAAACTCCACATCCCTCCGTCTGGGGTCTGCATAACTCTTACGCCTCTTGAAAATTGTTTTGATCGTTCCTCGATTAAAGGAACTATCTCTCAAGTGTCTTGCACTAGGTCTACATCATGCACCTTCGCTTCCCCATTTTCATCCAACACAGAGAGACCTACACTTTCTTCCATATAGTGCCTCATAGGGTGGCATCCCTATCTTTGGAGTGATAATCTTTGTAGGCAAACTCCACCAAAGCTATTGCTCATCCCATTGACCTCCAAAATCCAAAACGCTCATGTGAAGCATGTCTTCGATGTTTGGATTGTCCTTTCAATTGTCCGATGCATGCGAGGGTGGAAAGCCGTCTTGAAGTTCAATCGTGTGCCAAGTGCCTCTGCAACTTTCTCCAAAGCAGAAGTGAATCGGGGCCCTCTCGAGATATTATGGAAGCCGGAACTCCATGCAATCTGACTATTTCTCGAATGTAGAGCCGGGTGTACTGTGCCACAGAATAAGTAGTCTTCACAGGCAAGAAGTGAGCTAATTTGGTTAGGCGATCTACAATTACCCATATCGAATCATATCCTCGCGTGGTACGAGGCAACCCAGTCACAAAATCCATAGAAATCATTTCCCACTTTCATTCTGGGATAGGGAGCTCTTGCAACTTTCCTGACGGTCTCTGGTGTTCAAACTTCACCTTCTGACAAGTCAAGCACTTGGACACAAAGTCTGCTATGTCTCTCTTCATGCCATTCCACCAATAGCTATCTTTCACATCATGGTACATCTTGGTGGAACCTGGGTGGACATTGTACAGTGTATAGTGTGCCTCTCGCATTATTTCATCTCTGAGATTGTCCACATCGGGCACATACATCCTAGAACCCTGCACTAGGGCACCATCATTGGCAAATCCAAACTCACCACCTTCACCTTGCTGTACTCTTTCTATGATCTTCATTAATTGTTGGTCTCTGTATTGGGAAACTCTAACTCTATCTCGCAAGTCTAGCCTCACTGAAAAATGAGCCAACAAGACCCCCTCATCTGAAAGATCTAGGATTAAACCTTGATCCATTAACTCATGTACTTCCTGAATCAACGGTCTCTTCTCTGTGAAATGTGCGCCAAGCGCGGAAGATTTTACGCTTAAAGCATCTGCTACTACATTGGCCTTCCCAGGTGGTGCTTGGATGGTGCAATCATAGTTTTCCAGAAGCTCCATCCATCTCCTCTGTCTCAAGTTTAAATCCCTCTGTTGGAAGATGTACTTCAAACTCTTATGGTCGGTGTATATCTCGCACACTTCACCATACAAGTAGTGTCTCCAGATTTTTAGTGCAAAGACTACAGTCGCCATTTCCAAATCATGGGTGGGATAGTTCTGCTCATGCCTCTTCAGCTGCCTTGAAGCATAAGCCACTACTTTTCCATTCTGCATCAAAACACACCCTAGGCCAACTCTGAAGGCGTCACAGTACACGGTGTATCCTTCACCGCTCATAGGTAGTGTTAACACAGGGGCAGTGGTTAGACACTCCTTATCCTCATCATTATCCTGTCCTTTGCATCTTATCCACTTCCCTTTTCCTATTTTTGGTATTGTTGGTATCTTTTCAACCTGCTGTACTTATTCCTTAATTTTAGTCCTATCTCATCCTTACACCTTTTCCTTCAAAGATGTCTATCCCATTATCAACTTTAACTTTCTTTTTATTTCTTAGTCTTATCTTGATTACTAGTTTCATTACTTCGAGAATTCTAACCCTATGATTTACTCCTACCAGCACATTCTTCACCTTATGTAACACTTATAATTACCCATAGAAAATTTTTCTTGTATCCCCTTTTTTTCCAACTTAACTATCAGAACATTATCATTCCCTACCAGCCTTAGTAGGAAATTGCTTATCCTGGATGAATATGAGCCCCATAAATTATAAGTTCCATCTGAACTAACATGGCTGTAGGAAATATGTGTCATGCCTTAATTCCAAACAAGATACTTCACGTGTTCATTCTCCTTAATATAATCATATATACTGCCCATAGCTTTCTAAACTTCAACCTCAAATTACCCATCAGCAACAATTTCATCTATTGAAACTCATCCATAAATAGTACTTCATCTAGCTCATAGTTTAAAGCGATCATGCAAGCCTTAGTAGCTAACTCAATTTAACTCTGTCATTACTCTGATCGTCCTTTCATACTTAACACTAGGTATGCACTTACTGTCATTCTCATATCAGGAAATTGTATATGAATTGGTGCCTATCAAAATCTCAAATAACTAGGTCTCCTTGCCTCAGTTTCTGCTACTTGTATAACGCTCTGGAATAAAAAACACGAGCTAAACTTGAAAAGAAAGAAAAATATCCTTTATATTCAACTACGCCCGATTGTCCATATAATAACGTTTAACCTATGTTTCTTAGTCTTTCTCTTCAAATTTCATCATCTCCTAGCACAATTGTGCTCTACCTATAAGGTATCATCTGCATGAACCCTTTACTGTACCATCGTCCTTCCTGACATAATATTTTATAATTTATTAACTTTACTTATACTCGACCTATGATTCATATCTATCATCGTTTATATTGTGCCCTTAACCCTTGTTGAATCCTGAAAGATTTCTCTCGCTAATAGATTCTTCCAACACTAATTCCACCCTTATCTATGGTCATTAATTTGATCCTTAAACTTTCTAGTGATTTATTACCATCCATACTTGTCACTTTTTATTCTACCCCTACTGTTGCTCTGTCGTTATTGCTTCACTGCAAAGTGATTCTGTTGATCACACTAAAAATGTTTGCCTGACATTCATAACGAACCTCTAACTACCTTCTCACTATTTCAAAAGTATAACCTAAAACCTATGTGTCATTATCTATCATTCTTTTCCTCTCATCATACCTATTTGATCCCTTAGACTGACTTTTATTCAACTTACTGCTTACTAACTTCTCTTTCTCTACCTATTTAGGTAGTCCGCAATACCATCGCACACCTTCTAACATTTACTCATTATTATTGTATTCCATACCTCCATCACTTTTCTCACTAATGTGGTCCCATTTTGGATTTTCCATCCTTGTCATTCTCCTTGCCAAGAATAACACTTAGCCTATCCTATATCTTAACTTTGTTCCTTTTATTATGCACTCTTTAGGTTGTCCTTTCATTTATTTCCTTTGTCTTACCCAAAATAGAACTTGACTATTCTATCCCTGGTTCCATTCTTCTTCCTAACATAACAGCTGTACTTGCTAACTATATCTTTCAGAGTCTCTATCGCGTTATCATATGTCTGTGCTACTCAGATTTGGTCCTTTGACCACTCTAGCTAGTACTCCCACTGGCACTTAGATTATATTGCATCTGTAATCAATTATCCCAATTTTCATTCTACACTTTCTCTATCTACTGGCCTTCTGTGATTTATCTTCGCTAATTTATTACTCTTAACACTATTATAATTAGATTATACTACTGTTTGAACAATATGAAGTCAGAAAGAAACTCAGGAAATTGCAGTCATACCTTTATCGTATGATTTCTATTCTTATCCTTTAGCTTACATAATACCCTTACTACCTCGAGAACTGATTCTGCAGTAATTTTATTTATTATTATTTTTATTATTATTATTATTATTTTCCATGTTTACTCAATTCCAAAACTTAAGATTTCGGGCACCCAAACCCGTCATCCAATTCAAAGGATTTACATCCATCGTGATCTGATTATATATGATTCCTATAATGGAACTTGTATCCTCTCCAGGATACCCGAGCCAACTACTCTCTACCACACTCTACAGTCCCATCTGGGGCACTATTTTGTGGGTCACCATTATTAGTAATAACTTTCGATCCCTTCTGAAAAGATAGGACTATACCCTAACTTGCTGCAACAAAGGTACTACATTTACCACCTTGCCCAAAACCATGTCAAACTAATGTCTCTCTTATCATATCATAGCTCTGTAAATCATATATTCATAGTTTCGACCTTCTCTAGGTAGTAGGGTTGTACTTTATTCCATACTGATACACACAAGGTATACTATTCTCACTAAGCTCTAAGCAAAATGTTTGTCATACTGCAAAAACCATCCAAAATTCCATACCGAAGACTAGATGGTCTCACTCTATAGGTGTCACCTTTACTTTGCAACTCTTACTGTAACTCTAGCTCATGCTAGGGTAACTGGGTCACTGACTCTAGTTACCACCCAACTGTGACCTTCGATATTCTAGCTCTAGATCCCTAACCAGGAGTTCCCAACTCCTTTGCAGATATAGAACTGCATTACGGCATTCTTGTACCAAAGCAGATCGCTGCAACATCCTCATCATAAGCACTACAGGAAGTGCAGCGACTCTACACAATAATCTCATGTCGGTACTGTAATCTGCAGCTTACAGAACAGACATCGAGAATATTGTATAGTTACTACGATACGTCCTGGCAGACTAGGTCTCTTAATCTCTTATCTCTCTTGAATCTTCTATTATCATAAACTTATTACATGCGGGTCATCCATCGATGTTGCCGGCAATGGTATCCTCATCCTTATCTAGGGCAACTGTACTTTCAAGACTCACTTTTATGTACTCATGCCTTGCACGAAATGGGCACACCATTTAAATCCATACTGACGAAAATATAGTATTTATTGGAGTACGTGTTTCCAACGTAGACCTCAATAAGTTTGCTAAATATATTTCATGTTTCTATGTACTCCACGAAAATCAAGACACTAACTGAGGTAATCTTATATTTCCCGAGGTATAACGTAGAATCTAGAAACAAAGAATTACAGGAAAAGACGAAACAGAATCCTATACTCTGCATGTGACTCCTAGTAGACTCTTCCCAACACTTAGATAATTTTTCCCTATGAATCTGGAGCCTAAGCTCTGATACCACATTTGTCACGACCCAACCTATGGGCCGGACCGGCACTAGGACCTGGGCCAGCCTAAAGCCCCCGAGGTCCGTAGTAAGCCTTAACTATTCATTTACCCAACTCTAAGGCCCATTTGGGCCCAATATCAAGAAAACAAACGGACAGAGTTCGGCCATAAAATGGATTTTCCAACGGGGAGTTTTCGACTCACCCGACCTGTAAACATAATAAATACTCAATTGGGGAGCTCAGCTCACCCTCCACATACTCATATCCTCATAAAAATAAATGGGAGCTCAGCTCCCTCATCCAATCCATCAAACATGCATATCATTATACGTTTACAGGTCCAACATGATAATAATATTACAGACCATAATCAAATAAATACTTCTAACACATGCGGAAATTCTAGGAGTAAATAAAATTACACAAATATCGATAATCAACCTGCGAAGGAGAAAAGCAGGTTAACCAAAATAAAATTCTCCTGTAGCCTGAAAAAAATATTGAACAGGAGTGAGCATTCGACTTAGAGAGTAAAATATCAATTTTAACCATAATCTCTATAACTATCTAAAACTAATGCACCCTGTAGAGTGAAATGCAACATCAACAACATTTTCACATCATAACATCAAAAAGGTAATTTGGAGCACTCACGCACCCTGTAGCATCAATCATAACATATGGGAGCTGATCCCCTATCTGACTCTCTTAAATCCAACACGTGCCGTGAAGAACTCAAGCCGGACTTTCGCTTAATAAACCAAATCGAGGGTCCCGTGAAGAACTCAAGCGTGACTACCCCTCGAAGGATCGGGTCCCTGAAGAACTCAAGCGTGACTACCCGTCCTATCCATAGTCCACACCACATCACACGCACGCCAACGCACGCTGCTTGCTCCAAATTACCACAACAACATCCATGGCACTTTAACAGTTATCAATGCAACATAAATCGTGCCTAGAGTTTAACTACATAAATATATGCATATAAGTGATGCATGGGCATGCTTGAACATATAATAATAGTGAAATTACAATTAAAATTAATATTTTACTCACAGACTTGACGACAATCACTGTGGCGTCTGGGCGGAGGAAGAAGGTATCTCGCTCATCGACAATTTTATTACAATCATTTAATAAATTTGACTCAATACAAACAAAGAAAAAGACCAATACGTCCTAAGTCGTGCCGAAAATCCGGCAGAGTCTCCCCGATACCTAGGACCTACCCAACCTGCAAAAGGGCTCAAAACACACTTCTATATTCACAATCCATATGTCCACAACTCAATCACATCACACAGCCCCTCCTGGGCCCACCAAATCAATCATCCATCACAATATGTAAAATTTCAATTTAGTCTTTATAATTGATTATTTTTGCAAAAACTGCTCAAATAAGCTCTAAAAATTATAAAATTCTGCCCCGCGGTCCTTAGAAATATTACTAAGCTATTGCAAAAAGAATCGTAATTTTCTAAGCTACCACGAATATTTTATGGATTTAAGCACTAGAAAATTACGAAAAAGCAAGGTTCGGGTTTACCTTTGCCGATTCCGACTTCGGGAACGTGCTCGGGATGCATGACAATGGTGGGGTAGCCAAAACCTCGATCCAATTCGGAGACTTTTCCGGTGGTAGTCTATTCGTAGGAAATTCAGATCCGGACAACTGTCGAATTTCCGCGAATTGAGGATACCTACACGAAGCCCAATAATAATATATAAAAAAATCAGGAGTGTTACAGAAAGGATAAGGGATTATGGAGGAGATGTGGTCGTGTCCAAAGAGGGAGTAATTGTAGCATGAAGTTAGGTTTGTGGGTGATTGGTGGGGTGGCATTTATTGATGGTGATGGCCATGATGGGTTTAATTCGGTGGTAACAATAATAGCATATTTAGAAGAATTGAAAAGCTGTTTGATGAAAATTGTAGGGTTTTGATGAGAATGAGTAACGCTTGAGGCGAAAGAAGATTCGAGAGAGAATTAAAATAGACAATTGAGAAAGACATAACTGAGAGAGGCAACTGAAAGAGTTGAAAGATGGAGAATCAAGAGAGGGCTTGAGGCATTGTGCGTAGAGGAAAAAGAAGAATAAGAAACGTGAGGAAAGATGAGAGAGGAGAGAAAAGTAATTGTCATGTTGGATCATCATGCTAGTAGACAATCTACAAAGAGATGAAAATGATTTTATTGTTCAATAAATTTAATATTAAAAAAAAATTAAATATTACAAACTAAAATTAAAAAATATATTAATATAGTGCCTTAAATTCAAGATGTACAAATTTCTAAGTTTATAAACTATAAATAAAATTTATTTATTTAATAGTAATTTGTTTAATAATATATCTCATAAGTTGTCATCTTAAATTTAGTGATAAATTATTTTCTATGAGATTGAATTGGATTGAAGATATCAATTATCGACTATGGGCTTTAAGCTTAAAAAGACCATGAGAGCCCTAATTTTATGCAATTAAAAAAAAAAATAAAATTGTGGGGCTTGTTTCTACAAGCGGTCACATTCTCTGGTTACATCTCGTTCACCCAGCGTTTTCGTACATAAAAAATCTCTCCGGTAAAGAGAAAATCACATAAAATCTTGGACATCTCACAAATCTTTTTTTTTTTTTTTAAATTAATTTAGTTGCTTTTGATACTACCCATGAGCTGCGCTGCTTTTTTTTTACCGGGAATTTTTCATATGCTCTAGCGAGCAGCGCAGACGATGTATTCTCGATCAAGGAGCTGCAACTTTAAAAAAATAATAAAAAAAAAGGCCCTGGTGATGGCGAGTCAACGCCCCGCCCAAACGGAAACTTACTGTTTATTTTTTCTCAGATGATTATGTATTTCAGAGAGTGAAAATATAATATTTTATTTTGATTATTAAAACAAATCATCATTATTTTCAATATAATTGGATCTATCCATCCTTGTATTTATAATCTTTATTTTTAAACTATATTAAAAATATAAAAATAAAGAATAAAAATAAAAATTATTTTCTTTCTCTTTATTTGAATTGAGAGAGAAAAATATTAGAGAAAAAATTATTTTATGAATAATAAAATTATAATTTTATCTTTAAATTAAAAAAAATTATTAAGTATAAAGATATTTTTATATTTTTAAATATTTTTCTCCTACTTTTTTCTTATTTTAAAGAGAAAAAAAAAATATTTTTATTTTTCCTCTAATATTTTTTCTCTTCATTTATTTTCTACTCAATCCAAATAAAAAAATAAAAAATAAATTTATTTTTCCCTCACATTTTCTTTTCCTTCTTACTTTCCTCTCTTCTCAAACATACTCTAAATTTCAGAAATAATAGACATTATTAAATAAAAGAAAAAAATAAAATGTAAAATTTTATTTAAAACAAATCGTTTAGTATTTAAAATGTTAAATATATTTATAATAATAGGTATTATATGATATGAAATATTGTTAATATATAATTACTTAAAAATAAATATTAGGCCTAGAAGATGCAACTATAAGTACACATGTGGAACGCGATGAACGCTCATCGCCTTGGAGACACATGGTGAGTCCAAGCAGAAGAAAAGGGTTTCTATCCTGGTGCCGATTTAAACAAAGTGGTTTGTTTTCATCACCCTAGCTAGCAGCTTAGCTAGCTAATCTTATATTATCATTTATATAACTACTAATAGTTATAATAACACCATGGATACGAAAGTTCTTTCCTCTGGAATCAAGTACTTAACCCTCCCGGAAAGTTACATCAGGCCGGAATCTGAACGTCCTCGGTTATCAGAAGTTTTAGCATGCGAGGACGTTCCGGTTATCGACTTGGGTTGTGAGGATAGAGCCCAAATTGTGCAGCAAATCGGTGATGCCTGTGCTAACTTCGGGTTTTTCCAGGTAACCCATTATTAATAAATTTGTGTATTTGTTTTTTAGTTCGATATCTACAGGGTTGGTTGAATCTTGGGGCTTGTAGGTGATAAATCATGGAGTATCGCTGGAGGGTGTGGAGAAAATGATAGGAGTGGCCAGTGATTTCTTCAGGTTGCCTGTGGAGGAGAAGCTGAAGGTTTATTCTGATGACCCATCAAAGACAATGAGACTTTCTACAAGTTTTAATTTGCATAAGGAGAAGGTTCATAACTGGAGGGATTATCTCAGGCTCCATTGCTATCCTCTTGACCAGTATGTGCCTGAGTGGCCTTCAAATCCTCCTCCATTCAAGTAACCCTCTCTCTCTCTCTCTCTCTCTCTTTGTGCTTTGCTTTAGTCACAGCAGCTGTATGAATAACTGTCGCTACAAACCTGACACGTGCATACCTCTCTCATCTTTTAAAAATTTTTGCATTTACTATTAATATAATTCATGGACTTGGCAAATACATTTAAAATCCCTAAAATTTTGATTTCATGTCATTATACGCTTATTAAAACAAGATTACATTATCATATATATATATATATATATATATATTTAACCATTAGCTATTTAAATTATATATTTTATTTAATAAATCATATCTTCCTGTTTTTTTCTCAAAAAATTTAAAAAATTATTTATTATGACATAATGTAAGTCATGTGACTTGTATTTACGTGAATCAAATTATCAGTATGAATTCATGCATGGATATTTTTAGGGCACTAAGATAGTATCTTAAAATAAGAGAAGCATTTCATTTCTTTAACTCAAAACGTTTTATAAGTAGAGAAGGATTTGGTTTTCTTCTCACGCCATTGCCTTCTTCAACCTATAAAACTTAAGTTTATGTGTAGGAGCCCTACTTTTCTGCTGGTCCTCACCTGCTCTTTATAGTCAATTCAATTGGTATATTCATATACTTAGTGTAAGTCTAAGTAATGGGGTAGGTTTAGATTGAAGTGGTTGCAGTCAATAGTCAATTAACAGGTAGAGATGCAATTGATATCCTTCAAAACAACTGTTTTAATTAATTATTAAATTTACTGAATATTGTAATTAAATGTATGGGAATTAAAACAGTTAAGCCTTTAACTATTCACTTTAAAAAAAAAAAAAAACTGTAGTTGTCCTACTCCTAATAAATTTCCCATGTGCTCACATGTGGGTTTCCAAGAGGAGAAGTATCATAAGCAATCTGTGTGCTCTTGGATTTGTCTCTTGCAGAACAACTTTGCTTAATCAATGATGTGAAACTTTTCCTCCTTCCTTAGAGATTATAGTTAATTACTAGTAAATTATAGTCAAGTCTTTTTCCTAGAGATTCACATCTACGTACCTACAAATATGGTTAATAATACTCGAGAATAATTGGTTTAACTTTTGGGTACTGCTTAGTGAATGGACATGTTCAATATATTGGTTGGATCATGTTTAATTAGGCTTCTGATATTTTAGGTCTAAGTCTAATCTACTAATTTACTTCAATCTTATTAAATTCAATAAAAATAATGTATTTTTTTTTAATTGATTAATTCTCATCATCAAACTTAGAGAGTGTTTGATTTCACAAATTAGCTTATAAACTCTAAAAATAAATTTATTTTATTTATTTATTTATAGTATTTTTCTTTTAGATTTATAAACTAAAAAAATAAGTTGAGATCAGCCTTTTTCATTTTGGTAGTTATAAGTCATTTGCTTATAAGCTAATATGATAGTATTTTAGTACGTTATTCTCATTTAATTTTTTAAAAGTGAGAAATTATTGCCTATCTCGATTCATTATATATTCAAAATATAAATATGTAGGATTATATATTTAATAAATGGATCTCATTATATATCTTATATCTTGAATTTATAAAAATAATTAAAACTTCACAATATATATCATTTAATAATTTTAATAATAGATGTATCTAACTCTTTATTAAAGTTATTTAATCAAATACATATTTGCATAAAATTGTAAAATATTTATAAATTAATTTTTATATATTAAGACAAATACTCGCTTCATTAGATAAAGGAAAATAATGAGGAGCAACTCACAAATTTATTTCTTATCATGTATATCTTTTTTTTCTTTTTTTTTTTCAATGAGAGAATAGGAAAACTAGGAAATTTATACTTAATCAATTTAAGTAAAATTTATAATATTTTTGAGTGAAAATCTATTTTGATTATAAGTAATATATTAAGTATAAATTAGATAGATATATACATCTTGTTATAGTCAAGTTATTTCTGAAAATATAATCACACACAATGATATTGATTTTCGAGGGCAGCAATGCACGGATCGAAAATCTTATGTATATTTTTTTTAGTATTTATGGTTAGAGGTGTTTTTGGTTTATTTTTATGCTTCAAAATTAGTTTTTTTTTTTTTCTTTGGATGATATTAAGGATTTTCATTAAAAAAATTCATTTATATATAATATATTTAATATAAATAACTCTAAATTATTCTTTTAAAAAAATTTTAATTTTAACTAATAAAAAATTCTCCTACTTATTATTTCAATAGGATTAATGTAGTTAAAAAATATTAAAAAAAATTTAAAATTAAGTTTGTAAATTTTAATCATAAAAATATTAAAATAATAAAATATTTTTTTCTAAGTAATTTTGTTTAACAGTGTTTAAAATAATTATTTTTTAATATCTAATAAGCACTTAATGTAATTAATAAAATTACTCTATAATTATTTTTGAAATATATTAGGTTAACAGAAAAGAGAGTATCTTTAAAAGTCTATATTTGATTGCTGTGGAGTCTCTTTTCGTTTTCACAAATCGGCATATCTATCAATTGGAAAATATGACCGCTAAACGACATAGCGTTAATGACGGGGCATCGTACAGTTGAATCCTCTTTAGCTGATCAATAATATTCACAGCCACACATATAATAAAATCATAGCCATATATGGCGTATTAGGCTGTGGAATCCTTTTTAGGTTAGGCCACGATATAAATGTGCTTCAACTTTTACGAGAGGGATTTTGAAAAAAAAAAATAAATTTAAAATTAAAATAAAACTGTCAAAATTCAATTTATTTGCTTTTATTACATGCAAATTTCATTTGATTGTTGTAATGGAAGTTTGGTGAGTGAGGAATCGAAGTAGGTGAAAAGTTTTCAATCATTTTTAGCACATGATTCTGTTTTTGTGTTTTGTACACTCACACCATTTCTCCTAACTACTTAACTACCTTAACTATAAAATAATTTTAATTTTAAATTAATATATTAAAACGACATAATCATGATAATGTGTCATCACGTAATAGGCTAGATGATAATATTAATTAATAAGTAATTTAAAAAAATAATAATAATAATAAAAGCAGGGCAAAGTTTTAATTCTCAAGTAGGTTAGTGTTATAGGTGTAATAATAATAGGGGAACCCATAGTGACGTCAGAGGCAAAAGCCGCGTTGACGTGAGCAAGCTAAATAAGATCTCGACCGTCAAAAGGATGAAGGGCTAAGATTCTTGTGCAGTTGGCAGCTTTTCCTATCATCGAATGAGTACGATTGGTGACGTGTAGTGTATTAGGCATTAGTGCGGCAATCGTGTAGTTTCACGTAACCATTTAATAAGGTACCTTGCAACTTGCAACACCTTTTTTATTAAATAAAAAGAAAAGGTCTCCTTCTTCTAGAAACAGTTCTTCTTTGTCTAAATACGGCCAACACTTTTTTAATTTTTTATATTTTTTAATTAAATTATTTGAAAATTAAGAATAATTTAGGGCATAAAATTAATATTTTATTTAAGTTCTATAAAATAAGATTTAGATTAATGATATAATTCATTACATTTACCTACTCCATATTCAAAGTGTTCACATCGATTAGATTTAAAATTATCTTTTAAGAAAAAAATATTTTAAATGTTATTAAAAATTTATTTATAAAAATTTATTTTATTATTTTAATATTTTTATAATTAAAATTTATTAAATTTAATTTTAGATTTTTTTAATATTTTTTAATTAATATATTTAAATATATATATATTTTTTAATAATAATTCTAACAGTAATGTTAAATATACTATAAAATAATGTTGTATATCATACAGTAAAAGTTCATAAATTAAGTTTTGGAGTGTAAAAAAATATATAAAAATGTTTTTATTTTACTATATTTATAAGAGTGAGAATTATGAATTTTCACTTTTATTCTTTTAAATTTTTAATATAATCATTTTTATCAATTTTTGTTCTATAAATATTTGAATTAGTTAATTATATTCAATTTTATTTATAAGAGTATTTGATTTGATTACTTACTTTTAACTTTTGATTTAAATATATTTTTTAATTTATGAATTAAATTAAAAATAAATAATTAATTATTTAATAAAATTATTTAAAAATAACTTTTAAATAGTTTAATTATTTGATTAAAAGATATTAGAAAATAATTTAATTTATTGAAATTATAAAAAAAAATATAATTAAGTATTATAATTATTAAAATAAGATAATTTTTGAAAATTACTAATATAATATAATCTTTTACCTAGTTAAATGATTATTTTAAAATTAGTAAATAAGTTATAAAGTATTTATATTTTTAACTTTTAACTTATTTTAAATAATTTTTTTAACTTATAAATTAAATCAAATGTTAATCTATTTATATTTATAAGTAGATTTGATCTATTTATAAGTTAAATTAAATATTTTTTAAAATTTTATAAATAAAAAAGAATAATTATTGAGCTAATAAGACAGCAACTAAAAAATTATAAAAATATAACGGAAAGTGAGCCGATATTTTTGAAAAGGAAGCATTGAGGGATATCAATTTCCAAGTAAAGGGATAGGGATATAATAGAATAGAATAGAGTAGAATAGAATATTAGTGATTGTCATGTTTGAAAATTGATTTAAAAAAAAAAAAAAAAAAAAAAAAACAGAAAACTTTTAAAGGATGGATAAGAGGTTATTTGTGTGATTTGTGACCAGTAAATTTGGTTGTGTTTAATTAGAAATTTTTTTTTTTTTAAAAAAAGGAAATTTATTTAGAGATATGTTTAAATGGGTGGGACACAGTTGTGGGAATTGACAATTGTGAGAATAAAGAGAATTTTAATGGTAAGAGATAGAGCTGGTGACGTGGCTGCATTGCATTATTGCTCATATATAATACTAGTAAATTCATTTTATTATTTATATTCCATTTCTATATCTCTTTTCATTGTTAATTAATGATAAATATCTCCATTTCAATTTTCAATCTCTTAATCAATGATTTTTTTTATTCATTTAATTATAATTGATGTAACAAAAAAAATTTGGATATGCTGCATTGATAATTACATCATATAATTAGTTATTTTTTAATTAAATATCATATATAAAATTTTATATAATTATAATTATTTATTATATTTATTATTATCATTATCATTAATATCATCATTTATTCATCATTGTTACTATCACCGCTGTTCTGCCACCGCCATTAGATATATACTTAAATTACTCTCAAAGTTTTTTAAAATTAAAATTTAGTCCATAAAGTTTAATATTTTTCTAAAAATTGATCTTCAAAATTTTTAAATTTAAAATTTTACTTATGAATTTTGATGGAATTTTAAATAAAAAAAAAAAATATATATATATATATATATATATATACACACACACACACATATATATATATAACTCAACTCAACTCAACTAAGCCTTTATCCCAAAAATTTGGGGTCGGCTATATAGATTCGCTTTCTCCACTCTGAACGATTTTAGTTTAAATCCTCAGAAATGTGTAATGCTTCTAGGTCATATTATACTACTTTCCTCTAAGTCAATTTAGGTCTACCCCTTTTTTTCTTTTTATCCTCTAACCTAATGTGCTCTACTTGTCTAACTGGAGCCTCCGTATGTCTACGCTTCACATGACCAAAACACCTCAATTTCCCTTCTCTCAACTTATCTTCAATTGGCACCACTCCTACATTTTCTTTAATACTCTCATTACGGACTTTATCTAGTCTAGTAAGGCCACTCATCCACCTTAACATTCTCATCTCTGCAACTCTTATCTTAGATGATTACGATTCTTTCAGTGCCCAACACTCACTACCATATAACATAGCTGGTCGTATAGCTATACGGTAAAATTTTTCTTTCAATTTATTAGGAATCTTACGATCACATAAAACTCCCGTGGCACGTCTCCACTTCAACCATCCAACTTTAATCCTATGACTAACATCCTCCTCACATCCCCCATCTACTTGAAGGACTGAGCCTAGATATTTAAAGTGATTACTTTGGGGCAGTATCACTCCATTCAAACTAACTCCTTCCCTATCACTAGTTTGGCCTTCACTGAACTTGCAATGCATGTATTCTGTCTTTGTTCTACTTAACCTAAAACCCTTTGACTCTAGAGTACTTCTCCAAAGTTCTAGCTTTCTATTGACTCCTTCTCGTGTCTCATCTATCATAACAATATCATCCGCAAACATTATGCACCAAGGAATACTCTCCTGTATATGTTTCGTCAGTTCATCTAAAACTAATGTAAAAAAGTAAGGACTTATGGCTGATCCTTGGTGTAATCCAATTGAGATCGGAAAATCTCTTGTGTCCCCTTCCACTATGCGCACAATAATAGTTGCTCCTTCATACATATCTTTCAATACTTGTATGTACCTAATAGATATCCTCTTTTGTTCCAACACATTCTATAAGACCTCTCTTGGAACACTATCATAAGCTTTCTCCAAATCAATAAAAACCACACATCTCTATATTTCTCCATCAAGCTTCTAATGAGAAAGATCACTTCCATAGTTGAACGACCGGGCATGAAACCAAATTGATTGAGAGAGATAGAAGTATCATGACGTAGTCGATGCTCCACAACTCTCTCCCACAACTTCATAGTATGGTTCATGAGTTTAATTCTCCTATAGTTTGAGCAACTCTGTATGTCTCCCTTTTTTTTAAAACTCAACTCAACTCAACTCAACTAAGCCTTTATCCCAAAAATTTGGGGTCGGCTATATAGATTCGCTTTTTCCACTCTGAACGATTTTGGGTTAAATCCTCAGAAATGTGTAATGCTTCTAGGTCATGTTGTACTACTCTCCTCCAAGTCAATTTAGGTCTACCCCTTTTTTTCTTTCTATCCTCTAACCTAATGTGCTCTACTTGTCTAACTGGAGCCTCCGTATGTCTACGCTTCACATGACCAAACCACCTCAATCTCCCTTCTCTCAACTTATCTTCAATTGGTACCACTCTTACCTTTTCTCTAATACTCTCATTACGGACTTTATCTAGTCTAGTATGGCCACTCATCCACCTTAACATTCTCATTTCTGCAACTCTTATCTTAGATGCATACGACTCTTTCAGTGCCTAACACTCACTACCATATAACATAGTCGGTCGTATGGCTGTACGGTAAAATTTTTCTTTCAATTTATTGGGAATCTTACGATCATATAAAACTCCCGTGGCACATCTCCACTTCAACCATCTAACTTTAATCCTATGACTAACATCCTCCTCACATCCCCCATCTACTTGAAGGACTAAGCCTAGATATTTAAAGTGATTACTTTGGAACAGTACCACTCCATTCAAACTAACTCCTTCCCTATCACCAGTTTGGCCTTCACTGAACTTGCAATGCATGTATTCTGTCTTCGTTCTACTTAACTTAAAACCCTTTGACTCTAGAGTATTTCTCCAAAATTCTAGCTTTCTATTGACTCATTCTCGTGTCTCATCTATCAGAACAATATCATCCGCAAACATCATGCACCAAGGAATACTCTCTTGTATATGTTTCGTCAGTTCACCTAAAACTAATGTAAAAAGGTAAGGGCTTATGGCTGATCCTTGGTGTAATCCAATTGAGATCGAAAAATCTCTTGTGTCCCCTCCCACTGTGCGCACAATAGTAGTTGCTCCTTCATACCTATCTCTCATATCTCTTATCAAGCATTTTCTTTGAGTTTAGAATCTTATTAAATAAATTAGTTAACCATGCTACTCCCATATCTCCCAAATACTTCCACACTTCAATTGGTATTTCATCGGGTCCACAGGCTTTACCCACTTTCATTCTCTTAAGTGCTTCCTTTACTTCTAAAGATCTAATCCTTCTAGTATAATTCACATTCTTTTCTATTGTTCTATAATCTATATTCACGCTATTACCATTTTGACTATTATTAAAAAGATCATTAAAATAATTTCTCCATCTTTCTTTAATGTCCTCATCTTTCACCAATACTTTTCCTTCTTTATCCTTAATGCACCTAACTTGATTGAGATCTTGACATTTCCTTTCTCTCCTCCTTGCTAATCTATAAATATCTTTCTCCCCTTCTTTAGTTCGAAGTTTTTCATATAACTTTTCAAAGGCCTGTGCTCTTACTTGACTAACTGTCTTTTTTGCCTCTTTCTTTGCTATCTTGTACTGTTCATATGCCTCATTATTATTACATTTAGGTAATTTCTTATACCATTCCTTTTTTCTCTTCACTGCCTTTTGTACTTCCTCATTCCACCACCATTTCTCTTTTTAGGGTGGTCCGTGTCCTTTAGACTCTCCAAGTACTTTTCTAGCTACTTCTCTAATCTTTGATGCTATCTGTATCCACATATCATTGGCCTCCATATCCAGCTTCTATACTTTGGACTCGAGAAGCTCATTTTTGAACTTCACTTGCTTTACTCCTTTGAACTCACACCACTTTGTTCAAGCTACACTATTTCTTCTGACCTTACTTGAATTGTTCCTAAACTTGACATCCAAGACCACCAACCGATCTTGACTTGTTAAAGCTTCTCCTGGAATGACCTTGCAATGCTTGCATAGAGCTCTATTTGTCTTCCTAGTTAAGAGGAAGTCGATTTGGCTTCTATGTTGGCCACTTTTGAAAGTCACTAAATGTGACTCTCTTTTTATAAAGTAGGTATTTGCTAGTATTAGGTCGTATGCCATAGCAAAATCCAATATGTTTTTTCCCTCCTCATTTCGACTGCCAAAACCAAAACCTCCATGAACATTCTTATAACCTTGTCTATCACTTCCTACATGCCAATTCAAATCTCCACCAATGAAAACATTCTCTTCATTCAGTATGCTTTGCATTAAATCATCCATAACTTCCCAAAACCTGTGTTTACTCTCACTGTCTAGTCCTATTTGTGAGTCATAAGCACTAACTATATTTATTGTTTCTCCTTCTAGTACTAGCTTTACTAGTATAATTCTATCTCCTACTCTTTTCACAGCTATTACTGCGTCTTTCAATGTCCTGTATATGATTATGCCCATTCCGTTCTTGTTTCTCTCATTTCCTGTAAACCACAGTTTGTACCCTGAATTATCCACTTTCTTACTTTTCTCTCCTACCCATTTAGTCTTCTGAATGCAAGCAATATTCACCCTTCTCCTTTCCAAGGTATCCACAAGCTCCATTAATTTTCCTGTAAGTGATCCAACATTTCAAGTACTAACCCTGATCCTCCTCCTATCCTGCTCCTTCCTAATTGGTCTCCTTCTATGATATCTTCTATTGTTTTCTATGTCTATCTTGTGTTCTGTTCCACTATTTATTCTACTATCTGTCCTATGGACTAACTTCTTTACCCACACCCGTCCATGATGTGGGAACCCTTGCTAACTTAACACACACCCGGGCACCGGTATGGCGCATCGCTTTTGGTAAACGCCCTACACCCTTGCATATTTCACACTACACCCGAGCTCCGATGTAGCACGTCGTTAGTAGAGGACGCCCCAACGTTTATATCATTTGAATCCATATCATAGGATGTGACGAAATTTTTACACTAGTTGTCACCTACCGCAACCCTCCTCCTTTATCCGGGCTTGGGACTGGCTAAGCGCTAACTACTTAGGCAGAGTTATATATATATATATATATATATATATATATATATATATATATATATCCTTATGATATTTTTATCATAATAAATAAACTAAATAATAAATAAATATCATTATATCATATTACTTATGTTTTTATTCTGTAACTAAATCTAAATTTGTCAGAATACTTGCATTACATCATTCATTTCATTACATATTACATAATATTGCATTACGTACTTCTAATTACATTACATTAACAAAATCTTGCTTGATTGTCAAAATTTAGGATTATTGTTAATATGCATATGTGATGCACAAATAATAAAAGACACATAGGGACTAATGGAAACATTACATGCATATATAGGGAGGCTGTGAGTAATTACTGTGCAGAAGTTCGAGAACTTGGGTTTCGCTTACAAGAATTGATTTCAGAGAGCTTAGGGCTTGAAAAAAATTACATAAAGAAGGCATTGGGTGAACAAGGACAACACATGGCCGTGAACTATTACCCACCATGTCCAGAGCCAGAATTGACCTATGGATTACCAGGACATACGGACCCTAATGCCCTTACAATTTTGCTTCAAGACTCTCAAGTTGCTGGCCTTCAAGTTCTTAGAAATGGAAAATGGCTTGCTGTTGATCCTCATCCAAATGCTTTTGTCATTAACATTGGCGATCAATTACAGGTAGGTATATATATATATTCATTCACCATATTATTATCTTTATATTATATTCCAGTCCAAGGGATCGATTATTTATGATAAATTAATGAGTGGTTGCAGGCCCTGAGTAATGGGAGGTATAAAAGTGTATGGCATAGAGCCGTTGTTAATGCTGAAAAAGCTAGAATGTCAGTTGCTTCCTTCCTGTGCCCGAATGATGATGCTTTAATTAGCCCTGCAACACAAGATGAAGTTGGACCCATTTATAGGGATTTCACTTATGGTGAATATTATAAGAAGTTTTGGAGCAGGAACTTGGATCAAGAACATTGTTTGGAACTTTTCAAGAATTAATAATAACCTACCTTATCCTTGTTATCTACTTCTGCAAATTCCCTATTAATAAGAACAGTAGACATAGGATGGAAGGGGTATTGAAGTCATCTTAAAGGTCTCGAGTTTGAGTGAAATCATGCACTTATAAAGGATTTGTCCATTTCTTAATATATTGTTATCAACATTAGCTTAATTGTTGAACATTTGAATTATCTTTCGTGATTGTTAGACTATTGGCTCTACCTAATAGATTCATGAGACTATATATTTATGTTGATTTAATTACTTTCATTCAAGCACTGTTGCAGCATACTCCAACAGACAGAAATTCATTCACGTGCATGCCAAGAGTAAACATCATGAAGTAGTTTATTTAATACAAGTTACAGACAACGTACAATCATATATATGGTTCTTATTTGTTTTCTTTATTGAGAATTACATATACTGTAAAAGCCCCCTTTGAAAATCTTCGCATCTCACAACTTGAGTAGTTAAAAATCAAAAGATAATATTGAGAAAACTTGGCTTTTAGGCGCTCTTCAAGAATTCCATCACATGGGTATTGAAGGCTTCACATACCACTCGAAAACCCTGAAATCCAGCTCCCTTGGCTAATGCCTCAAATTCCTTTTCAGTTCTCTCTTTCCCACCGGGGTTATGAGCCAACATGATGCAGTCGATATGAACAGTTGTCCTGGTGGCGAGGCTGCTGTCTGGGGCCACCGGAAGAATGCATTCTGCTATGATCACCTTCCCATTTGGTGGCAGCGCTTTGTAACTATTCTTCAAGAATTTTAAGCAGTGTTCATCGCTCCAGTCATGGCATATCCACTGTACAAGAATCAAGAACACTTGCATTTTAGGCCAATAAAATTTCATTAAATATTATAGTTAGAGAATTGGGGAGCTCAAAACATCTTTAGAGAGAATCTTCTTGACAAGTCTTGTGATAACAAATTCATGGACTAGAGTTAACCAACTTATATGTCTTTCAATCATCTTATCTCTTACTATTTCACTCTTAGTTAAGCCCATTAGAACCAGGATAAGGGGTCTTTAAAATTGCAAACTTACCTTCATGAAAATGGCATCTCCTTTAGGAACGCTAACAAACATGTCTCCACCAACATGCTCTACGCCTACAAGCAAAAACAAGTATCTGTGTGAAAAATCAACCAGGATTGATATTAAGAAAACGATTGGAAATTGGAAGGGGATTTGTAAATACCAGGAAGGGATGGAGCATCCTCAATTACATGGGGCAAATCGAAGTTAATGCCTTTGATCGAAGGGTATTTGGAGACGATCATGCTAAGGACAGCTCCAATACCACCACCAACATCCACAATAGAAGAAAGACCCTCAAAGCCTTTATAAGTCTCAAGAATTTTCTTCATGGTTATGGTAGAGTGATCAGACATTCCCTTATTGAAAACCTTATTAAATCTTGGATCTGTGCCATGATATTCGAATGCTGTCATTCCATACGCCTTGTTAAATGGAATGCCTCCTTCAAGAACTGCATCTTTCAAATGATACCTGTAATCAACACAACCTTAAGTTACTTATCCATGAGAACATGTTTAATTAATATAAATGAATCCACATCAAATTCATTTTAGAATCTGTAATTTAGATGTTTAGTGAATATAGTTATATAATAAAAAAAAAAAATCAATTAAAATTTTTTCATTATTTGTATGAAATTAATTATATTCGGGTCAAATTCTATTAAATTTTATGGATTTTCAGTTTAATCCAATAATTTTAATTTTAGTAATTTTGAGCAATTCCATCCAATTAGTTGCAGATTCATGCAATTGACTATAATTGTATTTCCAATTTTAATTAGCTGACCAAAATTAGGATTATAATTTTCAATCTCTCCTGCTTATCATAATTTTATTGATTAAAATTGCCAAATTGTACTAAGATTATAAGTTTAATTTTGATCCATTGAGAAATTTAAAATGATATAAATGAAAATAGTATCAAAAGATTTATCTGGGCTGAGTCTTTTAGTTGTTAGGCTTCTAGCCTTTTTTTATCTGGGCCTGGGTTTTTTAATTGTTAGGCTTTTAGCTTTTTTTATCTGGGCCTGGGTTGGTAGTGTGACTGAGGTGTTGGGTTAAATGGGCTTTGAGCCTAAAGTCTTGTAATTCTTTTTGATGAATTTTTTCCTATGTTTTTAATAAAAAAAAATTAATAAAATTTATTAAAATTAGCATCTAGAATTTTTGTTTTTTTTCTTTTTTAAAAAATAACTTTGAATAGGTAGAGAGCGACAAAATATGATTTTTTAAATAAAGTATATTTAGTATAAATTCAATTTTAAATAAAAATAAACTTAACAATTATTAACTTAAAAATAAAATTAATTAAAATATATACATAAATTTATATAAAAATATTTAATCAATGATTAATGATATGATTCTCAATATAAGATTATATATATATATATATATGAAAATGTGTGGTAGGTGAAATGGTGGCTCTTGTTTGTGGTTTGGGGCCCCTAACTGTCATTATCAGAATGAAAACACAGGCTGGTACCCATTAACTTGGTTCTATATCCATCACCTTTCTCTTTCAACTAAAATATTATTATTAATAAAAATAAAAAGTAAAAAATTTTGATTTTAACTTAAAATTTGATGTAGTCATTTAAAATGGATTTCAGTTCATTCTAAAATAATTATATTAAATTTAATTTAAAATTAAATTTTAGTAACATTTAATTAATATATTTGAAAATATATTTTTTATAAAAACAATTTCATATATTCTCCACTCATTTTTCTTTTCTTTTTTCAAATTCTCATCATCACATGTTCAACTTCTATTAATCTAAACCTTGAAAAAGAAAATCCCTTTTTACCATTCCAAAACAAAAATTTAAGTCATTGTTCTTATGATAATTAGTTTGAATGTTTGACAATAGTGACGAAACCAGCCTACAGCTAAATCTTTGTTGTATGCTGCAAGTCGTAATGAATAAATAGTAAAATACTAATCATTCTGGGCATTGTAAGCCTTTTCTCATCACTCATCCACCAGTTTGTCTCTTCTTAATTTTCTTATTCCACAGCAGCTTCTCTTAAATTATTTACTTGTTGATCCCATTAATTTAAGTTGCAGAGCTTTACCAAATTCTCATACAAAGTATTATAAATAATTAAAAAATAATAATAATAAATCCCATGTTAGACAAATTCACAGTTTTCTTGAAATTAAACTTCATTCTAAGTACCCATCTATATTTGAAGTTGTAAAATAAGTTGAGAATTAAGAACTCAATTAAAGAAAGAGTCAAGAGATTACCAGCTTTCCATGAGGACTTTATCCTGGTTCATGAGACAAAGAGCGGCAATTGAGACACCATCTTCATTCTTGGTCAAAAATTTGCAAACAGGGGCAAGACCATAGAGCCTCTCAACTTTGCCATCAGGAAGGGTTCTCAGAGAATAAGTAAGAACGGAGTAGCTGGCCAAGAGTCGCAAGATACGGTCCAACATCACTGGCGCATCTGGGTTCTTAGTGGGTAGCTGAGAAGCGATGTCAGACGGCGACAGGAATGCACCAGGACCTGCTTTTGCCATGATTTCAAGTAGGTCGAGCTCAATGGCAGATTTCAGCACCATAGGCAACACTGATGCGCTAGCTAGTTGCATAGCAAACAGATTTGCTTCTTCATCTGATACCTGAGTAGGAGTCATCTGAGTTTCGCCGGCTGAACCCATTCTTGAATTGGTGGTTCTTTTTTACCTTGTTCAAGAATGGAGAGTGGACCAGTTAAAATATAGTAAGGTTGAAGAAGGAAGAGGACAAAAAGAAGAAAAATTAAGGCTTTTTGCTATGTGGGTTTCAAGAATCAGTTATATATACATGGAGGTTTGCTCAACCACCTCCGAAGCTTTCCCTATGAAAACAGTACCCCACTGGCAATAAACAACGGAAGCCCCACCAAATAATTCTTGAATTTTCTTTTGTGGATTATTTTGATGTTATGCCAAAAAAATCAATTAGTTTGAAAATTAATTTAAACAATAGGAGGTATACCAAATATGAAATACTTCTCGAGCAAATGTCAATTGATTTAATAATTATCTATTTAGTAAGTGAATTTTATTATATATATTATGTCTTAAATTTATAATATATTAAATTTAAATAGAAAATATTTAAATATTTGACGATACTAAATTTATGATTTTTATAAATTTACATTCAAATTACTAATTTTGTTGTTGCTTATTTATAGTTTAACTATTGATATAAATTGTCTAACAATAATTATCAACACCTATCAATCAACATCCATCAATTAGTTGTAATTAATTGTAATATACTTGCTAATTTAAAGTTGGGTTCACATTATAGCATTATCAATAAAAATATTTTATTTTTATTATATATTATTTATTTGTTATTCATAAATAAATTTCTCCTTTTATAATTAATATTTATGATAATATGTATATATAATTATTTAATCAATTATTTTTTATGAGTTGCTATGATTTAATTGTATAGTCTTTCCAATTCGACATAATTAATGAAGTAGTTTTTATATTTTTGCGAAGAATTATTTAATTCAAATAATTCTTATTTCAATTAACAATTTTGTGCATATTAGAAGTGACAAATTTAGTCACAAACTGTGATTAAAAACAAGAATATGACAGGAAAATAAGGAACAACAGAGACAGACGAAAGAGATAAAGCTTTGGTTGATAGGTGTTGGGTTTATATATAAAAAATAAAATTATGCTGAGATATACATAAAAAAAAATAAAATTATGGAATTAGTCAACTAGCTAAGTATTACAAGTCCAATATTATAGAGAAAGAAAAATGATGAGGAGGGTGACACAGTGGATGTGTAGCATTGAATCCCATTGGCCATTGGAAAACAAATGAGTAGGTGGGTATTTGGTGGGGGACCTTACAATGCTATTTCTTCTTTCTTAATTCTTAATTATTAAGTTAATTAATTAATTTTGATGTAACGTTCATTTTCTTCAAATCCACTCCTTCACTTGTCCCTCATCAATATATATACATATATATATATATATATATATATATATATTATTTTCGAACATTGAAGCAAGGCAGTTTAGTTAATACTGTGGAGTCCACGTTTGAAACATTTCAAAGGAAAATTGCATTGAGCTGAGTTAATCTTAACTATGCTAAATAATTTGATTGATGAAACGAAATTAGAAATTTGGGTTAAAAATAAATGAAGATAAGGAAAAGGAAAGTGAAATGGGATGATGGTGATTTTGAACTTAGAAAACAAGCTTCGCGCATTGATTGGCTACGCCTAACTAATCGCTGAAGGCAACGCCTTACCTACCACACGGCAATCATGGATGGGGACGGCAACTATTATGGACCAAAATGATTTTGACCATTCTTCTCGAAGTGAGGATTTTATTTTATTTATGCTCAAGGGAAGGAAAAATTCAGAACCCAATGTCATACTCTTCACCAACCTCTACCAAACATTTCCATTTTCTATAGATTATATGAATAAATAAATGAATAAAAACCACTCTAAATTTTGATTTCATCTTTCTACATCTATCCTTCTTAATTTTTACTATTAATGATAAGTGAAAATATTTTAATACTCTTTAAAATAATTTTTATTATTTCATCTTTAAAATTTATTATTATGAATACATTTGTTATTAATTTTTTATTATCATTATTTTTTTTTTATCAAATATAGTAGTCTCGTTGGAAAAAGGAAGGGCTAGAGCCTAAGTACATAGAGATAACCATAAAGGTCCTTGGCCAAGAATAAGCCCTAAATCTATCCTATAACATAACCCATTACAAAAAGCTCAATTCACTTAGCAAACCACAATTCGGTAGCACAAAGTAGTCATAAATTATGCCGTTTGAACTCCTCCTACCATAGAAAACTCAAAGTTGAGGCATACAACATTCGGATGAGCCATTCCCTAGCAAGATCGAAGGAGTTAGTAAGCTAGACATTAAAGAGGGCCATCACAAGAAATGATCCAGGCCCTGGAACCCAAGAAGATGACTAGAGAGGTGGTTTCCTAGCAGTTGGTAGACTGCACCAGTAAAGGACATGGGGCAATAAAGACTATTCCCATCAGCGACCCATTTGCTCCCTACCACTAGATTTAGCTCGTAAACGAATGTCTTTGCCTCATGCCTCTAACTTGAAACAGCCACACAATAAAAGCAACAAAACAAAGCAGCATTACCCTCATATTTAAGGCCATCTTCCTCATCCAATTGTTACACACCCCAACTAATAGTGGGGAATGTAACACCCACGACTGGCCAAGGAAGGAGGCTCCTCCCCTACCTGAGATGTAACACTCATAATTTTTAAATAATTAATTTATATGTAAATATAAATATTTTAGTCTAACCCTTAGTGTTGTGGGTTTTGCGTAGGTACTTTTGTTTCGTGGCAATTTGACCGTCGCCCGGATCTATAATTTGGAGCCGAGCAGATAAACTGTCATAATCACTTCAGAATCAGGTTAAAGTTATAGGATGCCCCATCATTTTCAGAAGCCCCGGATGTGTTCTAAGTATCAGAATTGGCATAGATAAACCCGAACTCCGAGTTTCTTCAATTTTATAGTGTTGGGTTTAGAATAAAATTTTATAAAATATTCGTAGGTAGCTAAAAAATTATAATTTCTTTTTTATTAGTTTAGTAATATTGCTAAGGACCGCGAGGTAAAATTTTAAAATTTTTAGAGCTCGTTTAGGTAGTTTTTGGAAAAAATGGTTAATTGCAGGGACTAAATTATAATTTTTCAAAATTATGGTTGTTAACTATTTGGATGGGCCCAGGAGGGGACATGTGATGTGATTGAGATATGGTTGTGTGACTTGTGGATATAGAAGTATATTTTTGAGCCATTTTACAGGTTAGATAGGTCCTAGGTATAGGAGGAAATTTGCCAGATTTTCGGCACAACTTAGGGTGTCTTTAGTTCTTTTTAAGCTTGTATTGAGTCACTTATATTAAGTAATTATAATGTAATTGTCAGGTGAGCCAAGACAGCCTTCCTCCTTCACCTAGCCACCATAGTGACCTTGGTTTACGTTTGTGAGTAAAATATTGATTTTAATTATAATTTCAATATTGGCATTCCCATGCATCATTTATAAATATATATTTACGTAGTTAAATACTAGGCATGATATATATTGCATTTTTAATTGATGAAATGAATATAGATGTTGTTTTATGGTAATTTAGAGCTATGTGTATGGGTAGTGTGTGTGTGTGGTGATATTGGATATGGGTAGGACCGGTAGATGCGACTGGAGCTTGACTCACTGAGACCTGATCCTATTGTGGTTAAGACGGGGTAGGCATGGCTCGAGTTGATCTCGCTAGCCCCCGCATTTGGACTATTAAGAGAAAGTCCAGCTTGAGATGTACTTGCTGGCAGAGTTTAGATTTAAGAGAGCTGTTTAGGGGATTAGCTCCCATATATATATATTGTTTGAACATTTTATAGGTGTGTGAGTGCTCTAAATTTCCTTCTTGCTGTCTATGATGTGACTTGTATGAAATCTTTAAAGGTGTTCCATTCCATCCCTTAGGGTGTACTAGCCTTAGATAGCTATAAAAATTGTATTTAAAATTAATATTTTACTCTCTGAGTCGAACGCTCACTCCTGTTCACCTTATTTTTCCAGGATACAAGAGATTTCTGGTTGAGTTTTAATCTATCTCTCCTTTTCACAGGTCTTTTAGTAAATCTGTTATGTTTTGTATAACTTTATTAAATTCTAGAACTCCACATGTGTTATAAGTATTTTATTTGATTTGGGTCTGTAATATAATGTCGTGTTGGATCTGTAAATCTATTAAATGCATGTATGATTGGATTGGATGAGGGAGCTGAGCTCCCATTTGATTTTATGATATGATGAGTATGTGGAGGGTGAGCTGAGCTCTCCAAAGTGATATATATTGTGCTTACAGGTTGGGTGAGTAAAAAACTCTCCGTTAGGTGGTCCGTGTTATGGCCGGACTTTGTCCAGTTAATTTCTTGAAATTGGGCTCAATATGAGCCTTAAGATTGGGTTAAGGAGTAGTTAGACTTACTACGGGCCTCGGGGGCTTTATGCTAGCCCAAGTCCTAGTGCTAGTCCGACCCGTGGGATCGGGTCGTGACAATTATGATATCAGAGCTTAGGCTTTAGATTCATGGGAAAGTGTGCACCTAGAGTTGTCACATGCGTAGTATAGGATTTTATTTCATCTTTTTCTATAACTCTTTGTTTTTAGCTTCTGCGTTATACCTCAGATAATATAAGAGTGATTCAGTTAGTGTCTTAATTTTCGTGGAGTACACAGAGATGTGAAATAGAGTTAGCAGACATATTGAGGTCTGCCATGAGGATACGTACTCCAAGAAATGCTATGTTTTTGTCAGTATGGGTTTAAGTGGCGTGCCTATTTGGTGCAAGACATGACGACATAAAGGTGATTTTTAGCAATATAGCTACCCTAAGTGAGAGTGAGGGTACCACTGCTGGCAGTCATCGGTGGATAGCCTAGTCATAGTAAGTTCATGCTATCAGCGGATTCAAAAGAGATAAGAGATCAACAGATCTAGTATGTCGGGATGTACCATAGTAACTATACAATATTCTCGATGTTTGTGCTGTAAGTTGCAGATTACAATAATGACATGGGATTATTGTGTAGAGCTATGTGCTTCTCCGTGATGCACCATGATTAGGGTGTTTATAAACAACCTCTATTTTAGTACAGTTATGCCATAACAGAATTCTACATCTGTAGAGGAGTTGGAAACTCTTAGTTAGGGGTCTAGAGTCAGAATATCAAAAGGTCACAGTTGCTTGGTAACTAGAGTCAGTGACTTAGTTACCCTAGCATGAGCTAGAGTTACATCAAGAGTTGCCATCAGACCAGAGGTTTCAAATTAGATGCAAGGTAAAGGTGACCATCTGGTCTTCAGTGTAGGATTTTGGACAGTTTTGGCATTACAAAAGGCATTTTGCCTAAAGCTTAGTGAGAATAGTATGCCTTGCATGTGTTAGTAAGGTG
The DNA here is from genome assembly GCF_030052815.1 of Hevea brasiliensis. NCBI lineage: Eukaryota > Viridiplantae > Streptophyta > Magnoliopsida > Malpighiales > Euphorbiaceae > Hevea > Hevea brasiliensis. Next base: position 98,677,283 of record NC_079501.1, read on the forward strand.
CAAGTACAACCCTACTACCTAAAGAAGGTCGAAAACTGTGAATGATGATTTAAAGAGTTGTGGTATGATAAAAATGTAAATAATCTGACATTGTTTTGGCTAATTAAATGGATAGGGGAAATTAGAATTGCTATAGATCCCCTCCTTCAGATAGTAGGAGGTAGTATGCAGTCCAAAGGGGTAGGACCAGAGATCAAATAGGGAATGTATGACTGTTATTCCCTGAGTTCATCCTTAGCTTCTTATTACTCAAGACAAAAGTATACTTCAAATAAAGAAAAAGAAAATGACAGAAGTTAGCATCAATAAATCATAAAATATGTATATAAAAAGGGGTGTAAAAGGAGAAGATTAAATAGTTGGTTCAAATGCAACAGAAGAGATAACCTAAATGCTAGTAGAAGTATTAGATAAAATGATTAAAGGGCCAAATTTGAGTAGCATCGAGGTGTAGATGACGTGATAGGAATAGTGAAAAAGGTATATGTTTCTAATAGGACAGTCAAGTTAAGAAAGAGAGTAGAGCTAAAGAATAAAATAGTCAAAGTTTGGATTCGAGTAAGATAAAAGAATTTGGTTAAAGAATGAACTGAAAAGCCCAGATTAGGATAAGAATGGGAAGAATGGAGCCAAGATATAGAGGAGGCAAATGTGGTTCTCGGGAAGGTAAATGAGATAAACAGAAAGGCAAGGATAGAGAGTTTAGAAATGGATGACATTAGGGATAACGTTTGTTAAGGTAAAAAACCTAGAAGTGTCAAACTTAGAGCAGGTCGTAGTTGATGCAGTGTTAGGAACCTGAACCTGGAGCTTAGAGTTGTAGGATCTGGATTAGACATTGTCTATTTTCTGTCCCCAAGTTATAATAAGGAGGTGATAACAGAAAGTTAGGTGAGGTGTGCAACCAAAGTAGGTAGTAGCTGTAGAGTGTTGTGGTAACTTGAATTATCTTATAAGACAAAGAAGCAAAGTTGGGAGGAGTAAGCTGAATAAAAGCCAACATAAGGGATTTAAATATGCAAGATGAGGAAAAAGAATGAGGGATAATGTTATAGAGGCTTAATGTTAAAATTCAGAATGGTGAGGCCTAGAGTCTATAATTGGAGTTGGACAGATATTTTCAGTGTAACCGATAGAATAATTATGTAAAACAAAAAATGATAGTATGATAATATGTAGTAGAACACTAATAAAGGTCAAAATAGGACAAAGTGGGTGTAGATGTAATTATAAGTTATTAAGAAGTATATGGATTATAGGAGTGATTATTAGTAAGATTGGAGTATATCTGAAAGAATCTATCTATTACTGCTTTATCTTCCAGAACATAACTAGGTATAATGTGCATTAGACAAATAATAATAAGTATAGAGAACAAATGGAGAATAAAAGAGATTATAAATTCCAAGGTGATATGTTGGATGGGGTAACAATATGACATGGATAGGTATAGTTGATATCTTATGATAAAAGACAACAACTGCAAAGAAGTAATGAAACTAAAACGGAAGACTAAATGGTATGAGCTAAACCTTGTTTATCAAACAATGGTATACCATAAATGGTGGGAGAAGATTTCTCCTTCTTTCCAATTAGCTTGTATTTCGATCTTAGGAGATTAAATTAAAAAGAGAGGTCGTGTCAAAGTGACCCAATTAGTTGAAATTTTGATGGACGTTAGTACGTATCCAATCTTTTGAGGCGAAAATGACGGTAAGTACATACCTAATGTCAAGGATGAAAAGACAATTAGGATAGCGACTGGAGTTATATCAAGTTAGTTACCAATGTTTGCAACCTTTCTAAACTATGAGCTGGAGGAAGTGCTATTTATGGATAAGTTATAGTGGGTGAAATTATTGCTGATGGGTAGATTTGAGACTGAAGTCTGGAGAGCCGTGGACAGTATGTGTAGTTGTATTAAGGAGAATGAACACGTGAAGTATCTTGACCAAAATTATAGCCTAGCACATTTTTCCCACAACCATGTTAGTTTAGGTGAAACTTATAGTTTCAAGGCTTCTATCTAACCATGATGAGCGATTTCCTTCAAAGGGTAGTAGGGAATGATAATGTTCTGATAGTCAAGTTGGGAAAGGAAATACGAGAAGAATTTTCTATGGTCAATTACAAGTGTTACATGATGTGAAGGATGTGCTGGTAGGAGCCAATGTAACACCCCAATGTAACACCCCTATTTGTATAGCCTGGTATATTTCACTGTTCTGGTGACCGGTGTCGGTCCGGACAATTAAGGGGATTAGAACCACACTTAAGTCAATTAGAGAAGCCATAAACACAAATAATTAGTAATGTTCAATTAGTTAAGTATAAATAAGAAAAACAGAACATAAGAAGTTAAACGAGCCGAGAGTCACAACGATGGGTGACCTCCTCGGGAACGACTGCGAAGTCGTTTTAAACTCAAATTTCGAATCGTAAAATGTGACGCCGTGGTCCTTAGGACCATTATGAACACAGTGAAAAAGAGAAAATCACGAAAATGAACTGTTAAGCCAGTCAAATAATTAGGTCAGGGAGCCGGAAGAAATATTGAATTATTTGCAAACAGGGATGAACCGACGAGGGGCAATTTGGTCAATTGAGCCTGAGAGCTGACTCCTGACCTAACTGTCAAATAAAATCGGGGAAAAGAAAATTTCAGAATCGAGAATTAAATTAAAGAACTAATAGAAAAATAGAAAAAAAAAAGAGGAAAATGAAAAAGTAAAAAAGGTGATGACATCATGCATGACCTCATGCATGATGTCATAAACAAATTAATTAAATTATTTATTAAATTGGATTTTTGGTCTTCTAAAAGGGATAAAGATAAAAGAAAATAAAAAGAAAAAAAAATTAGAAAAATCCTTCTTCTTCTCCCTTGGTTGCCGCCTCACTTTCATCTTCCCTCTCCCTCACCCAAAACCTCCATTAAAGCTTATTTTGAGCTTAATCAAATCCCTAATTCCACCATAGAAAGTTAAACCTCCAATATTAAACCTTGATTTCAAGCCTTGATAGAAGACTTAACAACAAAAAAAAAAAGGAAGAAAGGAAAGAAATTCTGCACTAAGGTTAGTAGATTAAATTTGATTTCTTTTGTTGAATTAGTTGTGTTATTAGCCTAATTAACTAGAAACTAAAGAAATGAAAAAAAAATGTGAGGGACCATTACTGAAATTTCTGCCATCCATGGATGTATGAGAGTTTGATGTATTTTAAATGAATTAAAGGTGCTAGTAAACTTATATGAGTATGGTAGTATGATGGAAATGCATAAATGTGATTAATTGTAATAAGTAGTGAGATTAGGATTAGGAGGCCTAGGGTTTTGAGGCAAATTTTGGAGAAATGCATAAATGATAACTTTGACCTATTGTGAAGAGAAAAATGGTCAATAATGACCAAAGGAGATGTGTGGGAATTGTTGGAATGGAAGTCAAATTCGTAGGGTAAATGGTCATGCTGCTAGCAGCATGACCAAGCCAACTTTGAAGGACCAAAACGGAAATTTTACAAGTCCAATTGATATGCCATCAATTGGAGATGAAAATAGACATAAAATGCCACAATTTTCATTAAGGAACCATGGCCAAAAATTGACTAAAACTTAGTGAACCAATTGACCAAAGTGAAATGAGAGCAGGCTGCCACTGTACAAACTGACCAAGTGAACAGTGTTTGTTCATTTGGTCATAACTCGAGCTAGGCAGGTCAAATTGATCTGAAATTTTACCAGTAGTTAGATCACATATAGACCTAAAACTTTCATGAAGAACACAAGTCCAAATTCTGCCAGCAACCAAGCCATTTGGCCACCCCAAGTTGGTGACTCAAATCTGCCAGCACTCAACTTTGCCCAGAAAATCTGGGTTATGTTCCATCCAACAGCCCTGATTCAAAGGGGCATAACTTGAGCTACAAAACTCCAATTGGGGTTATTAAAAAATGAGAATAAACTTAAGATATTAAGGAACATTTTCTATGGAGGAAGTTTTGCCAAATTCCAACAGTAAAATTGCCAATGGAACAGTGCAACTTGGAGCACCAAAACTGAAAATTTGACAATTTGGCCAAAAGGATTTAAGCTTTGAGAAAATGACCAAAACCAACAAATTTAATGACCAAAATGTGGTATGTGGGTGAAGTTGGAGTTCCCATACCTATTAAGCCTTAAAAAGTCAACAATTTGACTTGAATAGTGTTGTGGATAGTAACCTGAAACACAAAAACTTCGAGAACGTCGAAATTAGCACATTAAAGCTAGGTAAAAATTGAGTGAAATTTATTTTTAGATTTATGCTAAGTTATGGTACTGAAACACTGTGAAACTGTGTGTTTCAGCTGAAAAAGACTTGGAAATTCGAAGAGACTGAGTCAAGGCTTAAAGGCGACTCAAGTCAGGTTTGTGCACAATAATAATTGTTTAAATATTTTAATCTCAAAAATTTGACTTCTTTGATTAATTATGTACTGTGTTGCCATTTTGTAATCGTAAACGTGACTTTGGAAATTGATCAAATTTCTCATAAATTGTTTATATAAATTGTTTTGAATTGATTTTATGTTCACACTTAGCATGACAGTATCACATTATTCCTCCTCCATTTATGGGGTTGAGATCGTTTATTTTCCTCCATCTCTGGCTTGCCAGTTGAGGTTGAGATCGGATGAGTACTCATTAGCTAGCTAGCCACCTCCCTCATTGATTTCGATTAATGGGGTTGAGATTGCTTTGTCATAGTGTACAACACGGCATTGATCGGAAATTTTGTGTCATGGCTTAAGTTGTGTATGACTTTGGCAACACTGTGTTTATGAAATTGTTTGACTAAACTGTGTTTAATAGATTATTTGACAAAATGGTGTTGTTATGAGCTTTGAGATTTGCGAAATATGACTGAGAAATATTTAAATTGTGTTTTGGCAATGAATGATTTATATATTGCATTTTAAATTTTTATTGTGCACTACTGAGTATTTTATACTCAGCGATAGCTTATTTTGCTGTCGCAGATAAGAGCAAGGAGAAAGCAGCAGAGTGAGCTGCTATCGAATTGTGGACCCCTAAACATTTTGTATGGGTATTATTTTATACCCTTGTAAATAATTTTGATGTAAATATAGAAATGTTGTGTATCAATGTAAGTCGAGCAGTTTGTAAATAAATTGTAATAATATTATTTTGGATTTTTTTTTCTGTAAATTTAATATTTGTACATATAAATTTCCTGCTTTATGCCTTGGGAATGGAGATATTAAATATTTTGAGATGATAAGTCTTGAATTGTATTGTGAAATTTTTTTGAAGTGTGTTGAACTGAGTGATTGAGTTATTGAAGGTTGGGAGTTGTGAAATATTTTTGGAAGTGCTTTTTTTTAGGTAATTGAAGAACTGTTTTCTCCAGTTTACAAACGTAACTCTGTCAAAATTTTTATAAAAATTGCGGCAAAATTTAAAATGGACAAAATTTTTACTAGTATTTAAACCTTGAATAAATGGTTTTAATTTCTACCAAAATGCTCACCACTTCCAAAATGTAAGAAAATCGTTTTAAAATCCCTTGTAGGGTACTTAATGAGTTATCGGTAGGTGAAGTTCGGTAGTTCATTAAGTGTTCTACGGGATCATGTTATGCCTTACAGAGGGGTAAGGTATGATAGCCAATAGTAAGGCTAGAATTCCAGAAGTAATGGAACTAATAATCAAGATAGGACTAAGAGATAAAAAGAAAGTCAAAGAAGATGTTGGGATGGATATCCTTAAAGGAAAGGCATAAGGGTGAGAGAGGACAAAGGTTAAAGAATAAGTACAATAAGTTGGAAAGATGTCAACACTAGCAGAAAACAAAAAAAAAGGAAAGTGGATAAGATCCAAAGGATAGGTGAAAAGCTCAGTAGAGTTAGTAACAATGATGAGAATAAGAAGAATAAGTATGCTAGGGACACACTAATGCATGTTTAAAACAAGTTATAGTGAGATGATAGATTCAAGGAGTAATGGAATCACGATTTAAGTGTTAATATGTCAGGAAGTATGTCACATAATAAGAAGTTTTAGGAAGAAGTCAAGATATTTCCATCCCAGAGGAGGAGTGGGAAATGATAAAGTCGCATGAACTGGGTTGTCACGGAATACAAACACTTTTGTCATATAATAGAAGAGACCCAATTCACTTTCTAATGTTGATAGATGGTGTAGGGTACATTTGGCACTTGGATAGAGCTCTATAGGACTAGATGCATAAGATGAACAGGAGTTGGTCTAAGGACCTGACTAATGACACAAGGTAGATTGGAAATTTGAAGTGTCATGGGAGTGAGAAGATGCACAGGTGTTAAAAATTGAGGTCATGAGACAAGTAAAGATGTCAAACAAGATACCTATGATAGGTGCTACAAGAAAATATCTCATAGGATACTATAAGATAAGGAACATAAGTCATGTCTGTAGGAAGCAGAGATTGTTGAAACAGAGGTATGGGGACTGAAGTCACTAAGAGATACGTTAGAGCACAATGAAGGAGAGGTAAGCACCAAAGCTGATTGAAGTTATAAGATATCAAGTCAAGCATAGTGGAGGTATAGTAAGTACTGAAGATGTGAGAAAAAGCTTGAGGAGTGGTTTAAGGTACGAGTTTCGCTATGAAATGATGATGATAGCTAGGACACTACAACAGATAAAAGAGCTATGCAGATCCTAGGCGAAAGGATTTAGAGTTTGTAGTGGGCAATTACGTATTCCTAAAGGTCTCTCCGATGAAGGGAGTTATGAGATTTGGGAAGAAGGGCAAACTCGCATCTCGATTCATAGGGCCTTTTGAGATTATTGATAGAGTTAGAGCAGAGGCCTATCGATTGGAGTTACCACCAAGCTTTTCTCACGTCCACCCAATGTTCCAAATTTCTATACTTAGGAAGTACATACTTGATCCTTCCCATGTGTTACAACCCGATACAGTGGAGTTGAAGGAAAACCTAACCTTTGAGGAGCAGCCAGTAGCCATAGTGGACTTTCACATGAGGTAGCTATGGTCAAAACAGATCCCTATGATTAAGGTTTTGTGGAGGAGCCAATTGGTAGAAGAGTGTACCTGGGAGTCAGAGCAAGACATGCGCAATAAGTACTCGTACTTGTCCAATGTGTAATTTTGTAATTCTTTATTCTGCCTTGTGTAAAATTCGAGGATAAATTTTCTGTAAGGGAGGGAGAATTTAACACTCCTAATTTTCAAATAATTATTTTATATGTAAATATAAATATATTAGTCTAACCCCTGGTGTTGTGGGCTTTGAGTAGGTACTTTAGTTTCGTGGCAATTCGACCGTCGCCTGGATCTACAATTTCGGGCTTAGCAGATAAGTTGTTGGAATCACTTTGGAATCAAGTTAAAGTTATAGGCTACTCTACTATTTTCAAATGCCTCGGACGTGTTCCAAGCGTTAGAATTAGCATAGGTAAACCCGAACTCTAAGTTTCTTCAATTTTATAGTGCTGAGTTTAGAATAAAATTTCATAAAATATTCATGGGTAGCTAGAAAATTATAATTTCTTTTATATTAGCTTAGTAATATTGCTAAGGATTGCAGGGCAAAATTTTAGAATTTTTAGAGCTCATTTGGGTAGTTTTTGCAAAAAGGGTTAGTTGTAGGGACTAAATTGTAATTTTTTAAAATTATGGTTGTTGACTGTTTGGATGGGCCCAAAGGGGCCATGTGATGTGATTGAGATATGGTTGTGTGACTTGTAGATATAGAAGTGTATTTTTTAGCCCTTTTGCAGGTTGGGTATGTCCTAAGTATAGGGAGAACTCTGTCAAATTTTCGACATAACTTAGGGTTTCTTTAGTTCTTTTTAAGCTTGTATTAAGTTAATTATATTAAATAATTATAATATAATTGTCAGGTGAGCCGAGACAACCTTTCTCCTCCTCTCAGCCACCATAGTAACCTTGGTTTATGTCCGTGAATAAAATATTAATTTTAATTATAATTTCAATATTATACATATTCAAGGCATGCCTATGCATCATTTATAAATATATATTTAGGTAGTTAAATATTAGGCATTATTTATATTGCATTTTTAATTGACAAAATGAATATGGATGTTGTTTTATGGTAATTTGGAGCTATGTGCGAGGGTAGTGTGTGTGTGTGTGGTGATATTGGATATGGGTAGGATGGGTAGACGCAGCTGAAGCTTGACTCGCTAGGACCCTATCCTATTGTGGTTAAAACGAGATAGGCATGGCTCGAGTTGGTCTCGCTGGCCCCTGCATTTGGACTATTAAAAGAAAGTTCGTCTTAAGATGTACTCGCTAGCAGAGGTTGGATTAAAAGAGCTTTCTAGGGGATCAGCTCCCATATATATATATATATTGTTTGAACATTTTATGGGTGTGTGAGTACTCCAAATTACCTTCTTGCTGTCTGTGATGTGACTTGTATGAAATCTTTGAACGTGTTGCATTCCATCCCTTTGGGTGCACTAGCCTTAGATAGCTATAGAAATTATACTTAAAATCAGTATTTTACTCTTTGAGTCGAACGCTCACTCCTGTTTAACTTATTTTTTCAGGATACAGGAGATTTCTGATTGAGTTTTAACCCATGTCTCTTTTTCGCAGGTCATTTAGTAATATCTGTTATGTTTTGTATAACTTTATTAAATTCTAGAACTCCGCATGTGGTAGAAGTATTTTATTTGATTTGGATTTGTAATTTAATACCGTGTTGGATCTGTAAATCTATTAAATGCATGTATTTATAGATTGGATTGGATAAGGGAGCTGAGCTCCCATTTGATTTTTATAACATTATGAGTATGTGGAGGGTGAGCTGAGCTCCCTAAAGTGATATATATTGTGCTTACAGGTCAGGTAAGTCAAAAACTTTCCGTTGGGTGGTCCATATTATGACCATACTCTATCTGGTTGATTTCTTGAAATTGGGCTCAATATGGGACTTAGGATTGGGTTAAGGAATAGTTAGTCTTACTACTGGCCTCGGAAGCTTTAGGCTAGCCCAGATCCTAGTGCTGGTCCAGCCCATGGGATTGGGTCGTGACATGAGAGGGGCAAGGGAGAGCCATGGAAGACAAGATCGAAGCTTCTTTGAGCAAAAACTCTAACCCAACAAATTAGAGGATCTTTTAACCCCGTGACTAAGGGTTAAATTGACAAATGTAGGGGTGAGCATATTTCAATTCAAACCAAAAAATCGAACCGAACCGAATCAATTCGGTTCTATTTTAAAATTTAATTGGTTCGGTTCAGTTTTATATTATAAAAATTTCGGTTATTTCAGTTCGGTTCGGTTCGATTTTGAAGAGAAAAAAATCAATTAAACCAAACCGAACCGAATAGTAATTTTATATATTCAAATCGAATCAAATTGAACCGAATCAATTTTTGAATTGATTTATTTTTATGGGGAATTTATGAATTATATTTAATTATATATATATATAAATTGTTTAATTTCATTTATTAATGGTTATTAAGTTCAAACCAAAGTCAAAATTAAACCAAATAACTTAAAAATTAAGTCTAAATTAAAAAATAATTAAAAATAAAAATCAATCAATTTGAACCAAATAGAACCGAAATAGAGCGATTCGGTTCAGTTCGATTCGATTTTTCATCTATTTCGGTTCGATTTGATTTCTAAAATATGTAATTCGATTTTCTTAATTTAATTCGGTTCAGTTTTAATTCGATTTGGTTTGAAGCGAACACCCACCCTTAGACAAAAGTGGATGAAATATTGAAAGTGTATAAAATAACTAAAATTTAAAGACTTTTTATCATATATTTTGGTCCCTATGTCAATTTTTCTTTATTTTTGTATTAATGATGAATAAAAAAAACCTTAATTCTCCTTAAAATAAATTATTATTTCATCCATAAATTTAATCATCATAAATATTTTATTTCTTAAATTCTTATCTTTATTAACTCTTTTGCCCCTCAATATTCACCATCTTTTATTTCTTTGACCAATATTTAAATTGAAAAAAAATGGATGAAGGGACAAAAGTGTAAAAAAATATATATATAAACATCTTATCTGTTTTTTAAAATTCAAGAATTTAAATATTAATTATGCAAATAAAAAAGTACTTTGCCATTTTTCCATATTTTCCCGTCTTAATCAAGCATTCTTTACAGGAAAAACACCATAAATATGTTTGGAGAAAAAAAGTATAAAAAGAAAGAAAATGGGAGCATTGAAAACAGGATGAAAGAAAATTACAGAGAAAGAAAATAAAAGAAGAGAATTTTCTCTTCCTCTGGAAGGAAATAAAATTATAAAACAAAATAAATAAGTTGAGCGATTTCGTCATCTTTTCAAATATTTTTATCCAAGTATTGACCATATACATCAACATAACATACGTAAAACTCATTACATTCTGCTGAAACTAGTATGAGATACAAGAGGAATTATTGAGTATAACTGATATATAGTAATTCTCCAAGGCACAATTGAGCTTAAGAAATATATAACCTTTTTTTTTTTTAATACACTTTAAAGTTTTTTAGTCATAATTTTAGTTAAGAATTACTGTTATTTTATTTGTTTATTTTCAATAAAAATTATTATATTATACATATAATTTATTAACTTAATTACTACAATATTTATTTATAAAATTTTACTATAAATAATAAAAAATTATGATAAAATTATTTTAATTTTCTTAATTTTAAATGTATCTTATCACATTCATACATATTTAATGGTCTATATAAATTATAAACATAGATATAAAATATATTTACAATATGATGCATATATTTTAGCATAATTATTTTTAAAAAATTTATAAGATACATAAAAATCATATTTAATAAAAATAATTTATTATATTTTAAACATAATATAAATGATATTTTTAAATATAAAATATATAATTATTTAAATATAAAAATATAATTATTGACAAAATAAAGCCTTATGAATTTAATTGTTTCAAATTAAAAACATGATTGAGGATATTTTGATCATTTGTTATATAATTTATGATAAATTAAACTAAAATTTGGATGGATGGATGCATCATTTGTTGATATAGCAAAATCTAAGAAACTGACTTATTTTAAATTGAAAATTAAAAAAAATTAACCAATAATTTTTGACATATTTTATAGACTAACTTATAATTTAATAAAAGAATAAAGCATCAGACCAAAACTTAGAATAAAAAATTTGCGTAAATCATCATATGAAAAGTCGTTGATAAAAAAACGTTAATTATGAAATATCAATGCAATCTCTTTAAAATAGAATGATTTGAAAAAAAAAATTTTATCCTTATATTTTACTAAAATTAATTATTGTGGCCTTTATATTTCCAAAAATATATTATTTAATTTTATATTTTACTTACATTAAATTATTATAACTACTTAGTTTCTCTATTTTAATGAAATTAATTAATTAATTCTTATATTTTAAAAAATATTATTATTTAATCATTTTATTTTAGTTAAATTAATTAATTAGTTCGTATATTATAAAAAATATAATATTTTAAAAAATATATTCTTGAATAAAAATATAAATTTTGTTACGTGAATACTAAATTTGAATATATATATATATTAAAAGTTTTAATTCTTGAATATTATTTTTGTATTTTTTTATAATAAAATAATTTTCTTTGATTACTTTTGTACTATTTTTATCGACAGATAAAAATAAAAAGAGAATAAAGGAAAGCATGGTGTGGGCATAGAGGAGAAAAAAATATATATAGAGAGAGAGAAATAAGGGGAGAGGTGGTGAGAGGATTATGATAGTTCAAATTATAATAACTAACTAATATGTTTTTCAAAATATATGAATTAACTAGAATAAATGAATTAAATAGTAATTTGACTAGTATTGATTAACGAAAAAAATTGATAAATAGACTAAACAATTAATAAAAGTAAAATATATAAATTAAATACTATATTTTTCAAATACAATAATAAAATAATTAATTTCTTTAAAATAAAAAAACTAAATAAAAATTCACCCTTTAAAAAATAAAATTTTGTTCGACTAAACAAAATCATTAATTAAGATTTGTAAAAGTTAATTTTAAATTAATTATTTTAAAATGATAAATTTTAATTCTCACGTAATGTCAGAAATTTAAAAATTAAAATAAAATTCAAATTTGCCCCAAAACCTTTTAAAGAAATTCAATTAAGTTAATTTTATATTTTTTAGACAAATTAAACCTAAACTTTTTATTTAAGTTTAAATAAGTTCAATTTTTAGTTAAAAAAATAATGATTTTCTATTTTTAAATAAAATATTAATATTTGCATTTTAAATAAAGTTATTTATTAATAAAAAACAATAAAGCCTAAAATTTAATAAGCCCAACCCAATATTCTTTTATTTTAATTAAATATAATAAATAATATATATTATTATTAAAATTATTATATTTTATTAAGTCGAAACTAATTTTAGTTTAAATAAAAAAATAATTAATTAAACTTAAAAATAAAAGTTAAGCTAAATTAGACATTAAAAACTAAAAAAAAAAAAAATTACTTCTTTAAAAAATTTATAAATTTTGTCCACACAATATTTTTCTCCATCCTTGCTTCCTATGTTTTCTTTCCCATCATACTTCTTTACCAAACATATATAGCATTAGCCTATTGGAGATGTGCACTATTCAATTATATATATATATACACACACGTTTTACTATTTCCCTAGCATAATATCTATGGTATACATGGATAATTTATAATTTTTATTTTTTAATTTAATTTTAATTACATTTTAAATAAAAATAAATTATTTTTATTAAATTAATTTTTAATTAAAATTTATCTCTTAATTTAATTTAAATAAATTTTTATTTATTATGATAATAAGTTTTAATTAATTTATGATATAATTAATTAAAATACCTATTTAATTCTTTTTATACTTATATTAATATTAATTTCCATAGCTATTTCATTTAAAATGTAATAAAATTACTTTATTCAAAAAATAATTTATATCTCATGAAATTTTTATATTTTCTCTCATGATTTATGTAAATTGATATTTATTTTTTTTTATAAATTATAAAAAAATATTAGGCTAATAAAAAAATAATATTATTTTAAAAATAGATAAATAATATATATTTTTATTATTAAATATATTAAATTACTAATAATGAATTAAATTATTTAATTTTAATAATAATAAAAATATATAACATTATTATTAATTGAAAATAACATTTTATTATATCATTTTTTTAAAGTGTAATTTTTTTATTAATTTGATATATTTTTTTATAAAATAACTCTTTCACAGAAATGTTATCTATTTATATAAATTTCTAATATAAAATAAATATATTTCATAAAAATTTAAATTTTAAAATATTATCATTTCTATTAGTATTATAAATGTTAAAAATACACATTATTTTTCAAAAAATATATCCTACAATTTTGATATTGTAATTTTAATTATTTTTAATCATTTTTATTTGTAACTAAATTTTTGATATAAAAAATAATATTTTTATTATATATATTTATAATTTTTTTATAAAATACAATTTCTTTAATTTTATTAAATTTTCTTTATTTTTCATTAATTAGTTATTCAATTGATTTAAATTATAATTAAGTTATTAATTTCTCAATTATATATATGTAATATACAAATTATTTAATAATTACTCTCTTAATTCTATATTAAGTAGTTATAATTATAATGTAAGTTACAATATATTTTAATTAAAAAGTGATAGTAAAAGTATTCAAATTTAATTTTTAAAATAATAATTTTTTTTTATTTATTTGGCCGTTTCAATTCAATAGTCATAAGTTGAAAATAATAATAATAATAATAATAATAATAATAATAATAAGTAATCTTAGGAAAGTAAAATAAAAATATTAAATTTTTAATATAAAAAATAATACATACTAATTATAAATAAATCAAATCTCTATAATTTATTTTATAACTTTTTATGTACACTATATTTTTAACAAAAAATTTATAATAAAAATAATAGAAATATCATAATATAATAAAATATTTATTAAAGATATAAAATAATTTAAGCTTGATTAAATTATATAATAGCTGATTATGATATTGTAAATTAATGGTTAATTTTTTTTAAATTAATTGTCACTAGTTACCTAATACTACTACTATTATTATTATTATTATTATTATTATTATTATAATAACGAAGGGTGACATGTGGAATTTATAAAAAAATAATATAAATAATTTTTAAATATTATATTTAATTATAATATGTTTTAATTTTTTAAAAAAATCAAAATTTAAAGAAAATAATAATTTAAATTACAAATATTAAGATAGTATTGTATCTAATTATTATTTTTAATACTCAAATTTATCCTAAATCCAATTGATTTTATCTTGAATCTGTTGGAAATTGAATTATTATTCAATTAATACCCAAACTCATTTAATTTTATATATTTTAGTTAATAATATATATAAAAAATATATTTTTTTATAAATAATTTATATTTTAAAATTTAATAATTTTATAAAAATTTGAAGTCTATTTATTAAAGTATAATATATAATATTTATAAATATTAGTGTAAAAATATATATTTTTATATTTAATTAATTATTTATATAAATAGAATTTGATAATAGATACTTAATACATAAAATATGAATATACCTTAATATTATTTTTTAAACTTAAACTGATCTCAAATCTAATTATATATTATTTAAATCATTTTAACCTGATTTGATCAAATTGAGTATTTGAAAATATATGAATCATTGCCATCTATGCGATTTATACATGCATCAAAATATTTATAATTATTTAAATTAAAATATTAATTTAATTAATTTTATAAATAAAAATATTTATTAATTTAAAAATTATTATATATTTTATTAAATAATATTTCTATAAAAAAGTATAACAACTTTATTCTTTTAGTTAGAATGAAATTGATTGGCATGGACATAGATATTGCAAAGATTGTATGTGAGGGAGAGGAGTTGTGATAAAGAGGAGCACAGGTGAGAATTCGATTGGCAGGGGACGGGGGAGATTGGGCCACAATTTTGTTTGAACTTTGAATAATGGATGAAAAGAGGATACAGCTTGCGAGTTAAATGGAAAATTCTCCAGCCCAAAGCCCAAACTCACTCTTCATGGGGAGTATAACGGTCTCTTCCACGGTTCAATTACCATTGCAGAAATTTGAATTTGCCTAGAACACAGAACCCATCATAAAGCAAACCAGAGTAAAAATTGAGTGATGAAAGATATGGAAAAGGCTGTGGAGATAAAGGATTCGACGTCTTCTTCCTCCTCTGTCGAGGATCAAGAAACTCCTCTTCGACCCATATTTTGCCTTAAAAAGAAGGTAGACTTGAAGATATTTGAGGAGATTTATGATTGCTTTATTCTTGATTTTGATCCTGTAGAACCTATTCGCTGTATCTCCAGTCTTTCTGTTTCCTCCAATGATGACCTCTCTGTCATTGCTGAAAAAGGACAGGTTTTTCTTTTTCCTTTACTCCCTCTTGTCTGCAGATTACATTCTCTGATGCAAAGGAATAAGAAAAATCTACTAAAGATTGTTATTTGAATTTTTCTTTTTCTTTTACTCCCTTTTGTCTGCAGATTACATTCTATGGTGCAAAGAAATAAGAAAAATCAACTAAAGATTGTTATTTGAATTTTTCTTTTTCTTTTACTCCCTTTTGTCCGCAAATTACATTCAATGATGCAAAGGAATAAGAAAAATCAACTAAAGATTGTTATTTGAATTTTTCTTTTATACATAGGTTGCTTGCAGAGATTACCCACATGCAAGACATCTGTGTCTCAAATACCCATTTGACAGTACACCACATGAGAAATTCTGCCATATGGTAACTTCAATTTCTCTTTCAATTTTGCATTTGGGTATCAAATGACAAGGTATTTGATTGCTGTTTTCTTAATTCATTTCAGTGCTACTGCTACGTTTGCGACTTGGTTGCTCCTTGCAAGTACTGGAATGATCCTACATCAGCGCATTGCCATGCCTCAGAACACACTGATGCTTGGAAGTTAAAAAGAAATTTGAGGAAAAATCAGCCTCCTCTTTACAGTTGAACAATTTCTTACTTTCATTGCCCTCCGGGTTTTGCTGATTTCTAGTTCCTTGCATTTTGCACCCACCCGTATCTGAAACACACATCTCCTGCTGTTTAATAGTTTGCTATCAGTTGGTCAAATTCATACTCTGAATTTGAGATTTTGGTACCAAAGATAGGTTTCAATATGTTGAACATCACCGGTTTAGGGAGGATTATTTGCTACTATGTTCTATGTATACCTTTTCGGGTGAATGAATATTTATGATTTGCTTCAGTATGTTGATTGACCAATGAGAAAACAACCACAAATACTTCAAAGCTATTCGTGCTTTGTCTTACCTTTCTTTTTTTTTTTTTCCCTCTTATTTGATTTACCTGAATGCTTGTCCATGTTTAAGAGGAAGGAGAATCTAACATATTTCCTCTATTGGGAACTGTTGCACCAATGCACACTGTCACAGGCACAGTGTGACTATTTTTCACACTGGTTTATTTTTCTTTTGTTGCTCTTCTTGAAGAAGCTAGTTTGTTTTGTGCGCTATGGTTGTATGAATGAAATTTGTTTTTCCACAAATTGGTTATGCTTGTGTTGTTGCTGTTCTTGAACAAAATGATCAACGGGTGTTAGCCTAATTTAGATGGAAAGTCTTAATTATTGAAACCTTTGCTGTCCTATAACTGGTGATATGATTTCATTTGAAACTGGCTGAAACATTAATCTCTCTGTCAATAGTTTTGCAATAGTTGTAATAATAGGAAGCCACTCTGCCTACAGACAGCCCCATATATTACTTCGTCTGGATTGGGAGGGATTAAGCAGCAATGGTTTTGAGCTTTGAAACCCTCAATCTCGAGGCCTTTGTGGGGTTTGTACTGGTGTTTGCTTGTAAACAGGAATGATGACTGAGTGGATAGATGCACATAAAACCAGGGGTTTAATCTATCTTTCTGTTGTTTATTTTGGCACTGTGATTCCTGATGTGAATGGACTATGGTAGACTAGTACCAAAAGATAGTAATAAAAAGCTTAACCAGTGGGATTCATTGAGCTAGAAATTTAGTTGTGTTGGTTATTTTTGTATTGTACTAAGCATTTTATGCAATAGGTTGAGAACATTGAGATCAGTTTAGACTTTAGACTTATGTTATCTAGATCGGCGTGCGGGGTGTTAATCCTTTTCCACCGGAACACTCTCAATTTCAATTTATTATTGTTTGTGCCACTTTGATGTCTAAATTGATGCTTCAGACGCAATAAATTTCAATTGCACTTGCAAAGGATACGCAGTTCAGTCAAAAGTTGAAGACCGCCGCTTGGTTAATCTGATACAAATTGGATTCTGAGTAAAATGGAATATAGATATTAAGTTCTGATTTCTTATTTAGGAATTAGGATAACTTGCATTTTGGCATCTTCCAAAGAGTAGTGAAAGATGGTCATGTCTGAACCTGTTCAGATTGGGTAAATTGTGAAGAAAGTTAAGTCTGTACAAGTTTGAGAGTAACCCATGTCAGTTTGTCTCACAATTTTGTTATCTGTGCTACAACTTGAACATATTCAATGTGAGCTGCAAACATCTCATATTGATGCTCTGGAAATGGCTTACTAATCATAGCAATATTAAACTATGAAACAAGATGGAGAATGCTATTCATTTCAAAAAGTGAAGTGCATTCATTATTCATTCCCAAAGAATAACACCTCAGAACCCATGGACAGATGGGCACTGGTTCTGTGTAGGATCCATCAGATATGCTTTATTTACAGTCATGTACTGTGTTCTTGCTCATGAATTAACGGTTACATTAAACATTTAATTAGGATTGATGGGCTATCTCAGCAGGATCAAATGAGAGACCGAAAAAAAAAGAAAAATTTTTTGCAAGAAATTTCAAGCGATTTCTCTCTGTCTTTTAGGATTTTAACATTTTGGGTAAATTTTTAAATTTAATTTGAGAATGCAATATGGGTTAAAGCTAAGGGCCTTCGGATGGAAGATTTGCTGGGCTTGGATTTCTCAAGGTTATAAGCAGAATTGGGTTATTTTTTTGTGACGGATATAGGCTTGCATCGGAATAGAATTTGGTTTAAGTGAGCTAGACCCTAAAGTAAATATGAGCCAAATTATAAAAATATTATTTTTATAATTTTTCTTTTTTGTTGTGATGGATATAAACTTGCATAGGAATAGAATTTGGCTTAAGTTATATTGAAGATCTGTTTAATATTATCATTGAAATTATTATTGTCACGATCCAACCTATGGGCCGGACCGGCACTAGGACCTGGGCCAGCCTAAAGCCGCCGAGGCCCGTAGTAAGCCTAACTGTTCATTAACCCAACTCTAATGCCCATTTGGGCCCAATTTCAAGAAACCAACCGGACAGAGCCCGACCATAAAGTGGACCTTTCAACGGGGAGTTTTTGACTCACCCGACCTATAAACAAAATATATCATCAATTGGGGAGCTCAGCTCACCCTCCACATACTCATATCAGCATAAAAATAAATGGGAGCTCAGCTCCCTCATCCAATCCATCAAACATGCATATAATTTTACAGGTCCACATGACAATTTATATTACAGACCCGAATCATTTAAATATTTCTAACACATGCGGAAATTCTAGGAGTAAATAAAATTACAAAACTATTGATAAACAACCTGCGAAGGAGAAAAGCAGGTTAACCACAATAAAATCTTCCTGTAGCCTGAAAAAAATATTGAACAGGAGTGAGCGTTCGACTCAGAGAGTAAAATATCAATTTTAACCATAATCTCTATAACTATCTAGAACTAATGCAACCTGTGGAGTGAAATGCAACAAAGAACCATATTTTCACATCATAACAACAAAAGGTAATTTGGAGCACTCACGCACTCGTAACATCAATCATAATATATGGGAGCCGATCCCTATACACTCTCTTAAATCCAACTCGTGCGTGAAGAACTCAAATTTCTGGACTTCCACTTAATAACCAAATCGGGTCCCAAATGAAGAACTCAAGCCGTGTCTACCCCGAAGGACCGGGTCCCAGCGAAGATCTCAAGCCGTGTCTACTCGTCCTATCCATAGTCCACACCACATCACACGCACGCTAACGCACGCACACTGCTCCAAATTACCACAACAACATCCATGGCACGCTAACAGTTATGAATGCAACATAAATCGTGCCTAGATTTTAACTACATAAATATTTACATATAAGTGATGCATGGGCATGCTTGAAAATATAATAATATCGAAATTACAATTAAAATTAATATTTTACTCACTGCACTTGACGCAATCACCGTGGCGGTGGGCGGAGGAAGAAGGTCATCGGCTCACCCGACAATTATATTACATTTATTTAATACAAAGGTCTCAATACTAATCAAGAAAAGAACCAATACGTCCTAAGTCGCGTAAAATCCGGCAGAGTCTCCCTATACCTAGGACCTACCCAACCTGCAAAAGGGCTCAAAACACACTTCTATATCCACAATCCATATATCCACAACTCAATCACATCACACAGCCCCTCCTGGGCCCATCAAATCAATCATCCATCACAATATGTAAAATTTCAATTTAGTCCTTATAATTGATCATTTTTGCAAAAACTGCTCAAATAAGCTCTAAAAATCATAAAACTCTGCCCCGCGGTCCTTAGAAATATTACTAAGCTATTGCAAAAAGAATCGTAATTTTCTAAGCTACCACGAATATTTTATGGATTTTTAATCCTATTTAAGCACTAAAAAATTACGAAAAAGCAAGGTTTGGGTTTACCTTTGCCGATTCCGACCTCGGGAACACGCTCGGGATGCCTGACAATGATGGGGTAGCCAAAACCTCGATTCAATTCGGAGACTTTTTCGGTAGCTGGTCTGTCTGGCCGGAAATTCACAGATCCGGACAACTATCGAATTTCCGCGAATTGAGGATACCTACACGAAGCACAATAATAATATATAAAAAAATCAGGGGTGTTACAATTATTATGAAAAATATATTTTTAAATATATTAATTAAATAATATTAAAATTAAATTTAATATATTTTAATCATAAAATTTTAGAATAATTGAATTATTTTTAAATAATTTTTTAAATAATATTAAAAATAATAATTTTTTTAAAAAAAGTGTTTCTTTAAACCAAACGGGCCTGAATGATTCTGAAAATTTTCTGGGCCAAAAGACGAGGCCTGGTTTGTAGAAACCCCGAATAAAGCCGAGCCACGAAAGCAAAGGGTGCTACTGTATCCCTATCCTAACGACATCCATCTCAATTGCGATTCCTCTTTGCCCCAAAACAAAGCAGCCATGTCTCCAGGTCCCGTTGTTGAGGCTGATGCCGCCAAGCCTGAAGTAGCCGAGCTGATCTCTTCCACTGAGGAGGAGACCCAGCAAAAGCTTAAGGTATTTCTTTCTCTCCTGTTCTGTACATATCTTCAATTTCTGTGTTTCGTACATCATTTGTGGTTTCTTTTTTTCTCTATCTTTAGCTCGACGATGTGCCCGTTGTAGAGGACGTGAAGGAGGACGATGATGAGGACGACGAAGACGACGATGACGATGAGGACGATGATAAGGAAGATGGAACCCCAGGTGCCAACTTTTTGTTTTCGCTTTCCTTCGCCGGGATTTTTGATTTTCCCTTTATTGATTGTGATAATAATGATTGTTTGTTTTTCTTTTGAGTATTTTGTTTGGTAAATATAGCTGATTATTGAATCTGGGTTTTCTTGTATTCTTGTGAATTTGAAGTTGCTTCACAGTTTACTGGGTTTGGCTTCTACTGTTATGTCGGTGTACACTGCAAGTTCTGCATGGTAAATGATTAACTGTTCCTGGAAAGAAACTGGAGATTCCTTTTAAAGCTTTTTCCTATTTGGATGATTTTACAAAAAGTTTTGAAACTGTAAATATGAATTTTCTTTCCTCAATTTTGGAACATGTGCACCAAAAGAATGGTTGATGCATTGTCTCAATATTCATTTCCAAAGACATGATTATATAATCCGTTTGAACTGAATTTTGTTTTTGAGATTTGGTAGTTTGGAAGAGGGAATGTATTGTATTGGATTTCACTCTACTGGCAAGAATGCATATATGAAGATTGACATTATAAAAGGTTAGAATACGTTAATTTAGTGCAGTTCTATTAGAATTGCACATCACTAATCATGCATTCTTCCCCATAAATTTGGGTTGACTTATTGGCATCAGTTAGCTCTATTTCATGAGCATCTGGTTTGAGGACGTTTAGCATAGCTGTCATGCTATTCTAAAGCTGCTCTTGGAGAAATTTCACTGGTTGTACAGATACAATAATTTTTTTATAAAAGGTTTTTTGCTCCTATTATTGGGGGGATATGGTTTTCTGTTTCCTCTGTTTTCATGTAATTACTTCCGTTTCTTGCTAAACTTTGGAACCGGCAATGTTTTATTGCTTATATCATCATATTTGCTGTCATCTCTTCTGTTTTTTTGCATGTTATGTCTCTCACATGTGACAGAGTTGTGGCTACTTTTATTTGATGTTTCATGTTTCTGAGTTTAATGGTATAAGGTGGAATCAACATGCCATTTCCTGAATGTCAATATTCACAAAGATCCCCAAATTCCAAATGTTTAATGGTTCTGTGTCCCTCAAATCACATTTGACTCACCACCAGCATATGAATCAATGTAGCAGCAATTTTGGTTTCGGTGTGTTACATGTTACTGGAAATACACCTAATTGAATTGCTTGTAATATAATTTCTGTTTCAGGTTTAACATTTTTGTTTGAAAGGCTTAGACCTCTTCTATTGAACTTATTAATAGGAAAGTAACATGCAGGGGCAAATGGGAGTTCTAAGCAGAGCAGAAGTGAAAAGAAGAGTCGCAAGGCAATGTTGAAGCTGGGTATGAAACCTGTTACTGGTGTTAGTAGGGTAACCATCAAGAGAACAAAAAATGTAAGGTTTCTCTGATTTTGTCTTCGTGTTATTCGTCTCCCTATATGATTTGTCTCAATTTACTAAAATTTTCTTGGGGTTTCAGATACTATTTTTCATATCCAAACCAGATGTTTTTAAGAGCCCAAACTCTGAGACATATGTCATATTTGGGGAGGCTAAGATAGAGGATTTGAGTTCTCAGCTGCAGACACAGGCTGCCCAACAGTTTAGGGTGCCAGACATGGCATCTGTACTTCCGAAATCAGATATTTCTGGTGCAGCTGCTGCTGCACAAGCAGATGAAGAAGAGGAAGAAGTTGATGAGACTGGGGTTGAGCCTCGAGATATTGATCTAGTTATGACACAAGCAGGAGTATCAAGGAGTAAGGCTGTCAAGGCTCTTAAGACACACAATGGGGACATTGTTAGTGCTATAATGGAGCTTACTACTTAAGTGGCTTTGGCGGCTTCATACTTTATCTTGCATTCTTGTTTTATGTTGATGAGTTCTTGGAACATTTAGTCAATGTAGTCAGATTGGTTCTCCAATCATCAGGTGTCTGAATTATCCGTTATTGCTGTCAAACTTGAGAATTCTGTTGCAATGCAGTTTTTGAGTAGTAATATAGGTTTTGTTTTTGCTTAGTGCATTTTGCAACATTTGAATGCCTCAATTATCTACTAGTTATTAGATAGCTTAAGAGAAACAATCTCGAAATTCTGATATATTTTATTTGGGGTTCAAATAAATCCGATTTTGTGGTGGTGATTATAATGATGTCAGAGTGTCGAAAAGATCAAAAGGAGAAATTACATCTCTCGGGGAAAGAAAGTGCCGAAGAGGGGAGGGGGGGGGGGGGGGGGAGTGGTGTGGGGGTGTGGGGGGTTGTGTGGTTGGTTTGGCAGCTGTTTTTAATTACGAGGGAAATTTTTGCTCATGCCCCAGGTACAGGTAAGTTTTTCACTTTAGATTGATCAGCATTGATTATTATATAAAACACATGTATTCACCAACAGAAGCAGCATTTTTAATATTATAAAGTATCCTACCTTTCTAGAAAATCATCTCATCCCTGTCCTCCCAAACAAGGGTGCCAATTTCAATCAGTGAATTTTTTTTTTTTGAATTGTTAACTTGAGCATTTATGCTTTAGAAACCGAAACTTTTGGCTCTGTATCTGCAAAAATCTGTAATCTGTGTAATATAAAATCTAGACTAATCAGATTCTGAATCCGTAGAAGCAAATTAGCAAATTCTTCATCATCATCCGCATCACTTTCGTTGACATAGTCATCAATCCAGGGGCTCTTGAAATACCGAAGCTGCAGGCACCTATCCTCTAGATCATCTTTCAGCTCCACACCCCAGCAGCCTTGAATATCAAGATGGGAAAGAGCCTTGCACTTGGTAAGGATGGCATTAAGACCAGAATCTCCAAAGGAGCCAAAAACAAGTTCAAGAAGCTGGAGCCCTGACATTGTATTGGCAATGACCAATGCTTCACAATCATTCAAGCGTGAAGAATTTCTCTTCACTGGCCTCCCCCATTCTGGTGGTGGCATATTTCTCCTCAGATGAGTTAAGGATTTGCAGTTCTCTCCTAATGCTACAAGCCCTTGGCATGTGATCTTCAAACAGTAACGATGTCCAAGAGCATCAAATTAGTTAGTGATCCAGCATGCTTTTCCACCATCTTGTCAGTGATATCACTCATGGGAATTCGCAGTTCCTTAAGGTATCTCCCACTAAAAAAAGAGGAGCAAAGTTAAATTAGGTACTTGTCTGGCATAGCATTTGGATAACTGAAACTGCTTTTTAAAATAAAAATATCAATTTAGATACCGTGAAAAAAATGGTTTGAAAAAATTTATTTTATTATTTTAATATTTTTATGATTAAAATTTATTAAATTTAATTTTAAAATATTTTTTAATATTCTTTAATTAGTATATTTGAAAAAATAATTTTCTTAATAGCAGTTTCAATAATAATAATGCTAAACAGGCCATTTGATGTGCTTGTTTCTTGTCAATTTCAGCCTATCATTATTCAGGATGCATTCAAATATCTTTTTATTCGAATATTTGTTAAGTGTAGAATGAATTACGTAAGATTAATCTTTCAAAGAAAAAATTTCTTTTTTTGTGATTATTTTATGTCATGAAAAACAGAGAACCTGCATCTCCCTAGAGGCAACCAATATGAAAAATTAAATATGCAGAAAGGAATAACTTTCCTGAGCTTGGGGGATCCAACACAGCAAGTCCTGAAGTTTCTCAAACATTAGCAATGATATTTTTTTTTCCAACATTAAATCTAAAAGAAATTATCCTTTCAGGTTTCAACATGCCTAGTCTTTCAAGATTGGATATACTTAATTTGAATTCAATTAAAAAAACCAAAAAAAAATGTCTTTATGCTTCACAAAACAAAGTGTGCACCTGGTTATGCTTCACAGAAGTCTTGGGAATTCTTGAAGTTTTCACTACAAGCACTCCCTTCTACAGAGTTATTCATATTACTTGGAAATGGGACAAATGTTGTAGTTTCATTTTCCACACTCATTTAGAAAAAATGAATACAATATAACATCTTACTATCTTCATAAATATATTCCCTCCTAACTGCAATATCAACATAACCACCGAAAAATAAATAAATAAATAAAATAAAAAAGGGCATAACTTAACATTGATGTTTGGGAAGTCGACTAACAATGTGTAAAGTGCTGTTGATAAGTTCTTTCCCAATCATTTGTAAACTGAATTGCATGGTTGGTAGAAAAAATCAGCATTTTCATAGCTAAATATTCCTCTGAACAATTAAATTAAAAAACCAAAACATGAGGAAGTAACGGTGATATAGGATACCTTAGTGATGACCAACAACCTAATGAAAATGTTGTTTAAGGACAGTATTTGTAGGTTCCTTTTGATAAAATGAAGCAAAATTATCAAAAACCACAATCACTAAATTGCAAAAGAAAGGCGACTATCAATTCAGCTTATGCAAATGCTCATTTAAGGCTTATTGAAATATGAATGTCATTAATAAAAAAAAAGAAGAAAAAGAAAAAAAAAAATGAATGTCACTATAGTCAGATTTTGAAGTTCACCCATTTTGTGAATTTCTCATCAGACAATAGAAACCGTTGAGTGGAAAATATAAAAATTAATAAAAGTTCACAAGTGGCACATTTGGTACTAAACAGGCTCTGCTACATTTGGTCCAGAAAAGGTAAAAGCAGTAAATATATCGTAAGAAATGCAAAGTCTGGTTAATCAATCATCCAAAAGCAAATTAGCCAAGAAGTTGAGGCAAGATGCTTAAAACTAAGCCTATTAGCTTATGTAAATACGTACCATCTTCTCTAATGGGATTAAAATCCTATGCACTGAATCCTTAAGAAAAAAAAAAAAAAAACTCAAGAATCAAAGAAAGCACAAGAAAATACCGAAGGCCAACTTGCAAAAAATGTAAAGCTTGAAAACCGTCTTTTTATGTGTATCAACTTCAGTATAATTTATTAGCTGGGATTTCTTGGTTCAGTTTGTTCTCTCTGTTTTACTTTTGCCAAACAACAAAACCCATTTCTTCGAAGCTAAGGAAATCAAGTTAAACGACGGAGAGAGAGAGAGAGAGAGAGAGGCATATATTACAGTACCAGTTAGCAGCGAAAGCGAAACCGGCATCTCCGAGCTTGTAAGCAGACAGCAGACGAAATGTGCCTTTACTACGCTTAATCAACTTGCGCACCACTGAGTCAACTCGATCGACGGAGCGGTCCTGCCGCCTACACCATTGTTGGATGTCGATTTGGGACCAGCAGCAGGGTCCAGCAACGCATGCCAACCAGGACTTGCACACCAACGACACGGGTCCCACCCTTTGGTCAGGTGGGAGTCGAACTAGTATCAAAGCAAGTATTTCAGGGTTGAGGTCCTCCCAATGAGCAACGGAGGATGCAATCTCCTTCTTCTTAAGAGGAGAATTGGAGGGAGCCATTCTTTCTTCTTTCTTAAGAATGGGTATTGGAATGGAAAGTTTTGAAGCTCAAAAGGCTTCTTTTACTGCCTGCTGATTGTCCTTCTACGGTTGACGTTTGGGAATGGGTTGACACGTGTTATAATATTGTCATTTATTTATTTTTTACAAGAAATTAGGTTTTTTTTTTTTGGAAAGAATGAGCTATTATCAAAATCATGATAATTTTGATAGAATTCTTATTCCCATGTAAATCTCACACATGGATTATTTGTAAAGAAATTTTTATTTAAATTTAGTTTATTAGGTGCACTTAGAATATGTTTGATAATTATGTGAGATCCATTTTTTATATTATAAAGAGAGCCTACGTTTTTATGAGAGAGAAAGCACTACTTTTATATATATGAAAAGTATCTTATAATCTTTTATGAATCTATATATTTAATAGATGAATTTCACTATACATTTTATGCGTTTGATGAACCAAACTTAGAAAAAGAAAAATCCTAACCTCAATTTGAAAAAATTATTATCCGTTGGGTACAACTTGAATTGCTATAATCACAATTGATTTGATACAAAAATAATAAAATCATCTTACATAAAATTACACGGATTCTTATATAAGCCTCCACTCTTTTCTTAATCCTATATAAGCCACTTATTGCGGCCACCAAATTCTTGCAAAAGCCTGATTCAAACCACAAGCTGCTGCTCAGCAAACCTTTCTAATATTTTAGCAATAATTAAACCAAATCAGGCCAATATAAATCAATACAGTTCTATCAAAATTCTAACGAATTCAACTCACAATGCAAATTTAATTCATTCTTAGAAACGCATGCAATTGAAATTTGATAATGAAGCAGATCGTAGCTTCAGGGATATAACGTAGGTTAATCAAAGCATTGGAATAGAACATAAAAATCAAGGATGATTTTTTTTATTATTATTTTTAATCAATTCTGGAGTAGTACAACAATTTTGCCAGATTAAAGATTAGGAGTTGATGACCCTACAATTTGTTCGAATCTCTCCTGAAGTACCTGTCAAAACATCAAGTTGACCCATCTTCACCATGGCCGCAACAAATTTCCTTCCCCAAAGAATGGGATTCCTTGCATTTAGATTCACTTGGCTTGCTGTTGCAGGGTTTGTCAGGAGAGTCTGGTCTGAAGTGAACAAGCCTCTGTTTGCTTGGATATCTATGTAGTATCCTACATCTGTTGTGCTTGGACTAGAAGGATTCATGGGTACCACTAAGCTAGGATCTGTGCTTCCTTGTGGGCACTGCTGCTTCAACCTGGCCGCATATGTAGCATCTAAGCTTGGATCCTGACTATTTGTTCCATTGAAGTTGTATAATCTGTTGCTGAAGGAAGTGCAGTGTGAACGACCGATGGTGTGTGCTCCTGCATAATTAATGCACATACATTTTAGTTATTTATACCAAAATAATAAGCAAATTTTTCTGTGAAATTAGTATTATTAATATAATAATAGTATATGAGTTCCACCTATTTTACATACAGAGTTCAATTTTTTTTGTGATTTTAATTATATGAGACCCACCTATTTTATATGTGAATCCCACTATCCATATTGTCCCTTCGATTCATGGTAAATCAAGTTTATATAAGAATTTTGGATGCCTATTATATATATTGTATCTTCTTTTCATGGTAAATCAGGTCTAGTAAAGTTTAATTTTTTAAATTGAATTTTTTTAATATAATAATTTTAGAATATTTCTCATTAAAAGTTTATAATTCAAATCCTAGTGAAACTTCTCTTATTAATTGAACTCAATACAATATATATGATAGATATAAGAAATTCTTGTTTAGATCTAATTTATTATGAATTCAAGATACAATATGAATGGTGGGATTCACATATAAAACAGTTGGGACTGTGAAGTATTTATTTGTGTCTTTTTTATTTATGAAAAACTAAGTTTAAATAAACTTCTCTTGGTGGGCATGTATGTGTTGATGTTCCCACTCCAATGATGAGGGCATCAATTATATTCTTACGTTTTGTTGAATAAGCCAATGAAAATAACAGCTTCCAAGCTGCTATTTGTTGAAAGGCGTTGTTGTTTTAAAGAAAAGGAGTTGTACTGCCTAGATAGGTAGAAAAGTTTATTTGTAATAATGATACCAGAAAGTGTAACCATTTCATCTTGTGAGAAACCCTTGTTTGCAAATGATTGAGTCAGCTGGTTGACATTAAATGTTGGACTGGGTAAGTTTGTTAAAGTCTCCGAGGACAAAGAAATTTTCCCATCTCTTCTTCCTGCAGGAACATCATAGCCAAGCCCTCCGGTCTGCACGAACAGTTATATATCAATTTAGATTTATTATAATATTTAGTATAAATTCGACTTTATATGAAAATGAGCTTAATAATTGTTAGATTAAATATTTGTATAACGTGTTATAATAAATATACGAATATAATTATTGAACTTATTCTTACATAAGATCGAATTTATAATTAGCCGCATCCTTCTCTATATTTTAGTGATTTAGTGTCTGCCAACTCTAATGCCTCATGCTCCATAACAATTTCCAAGTTACTGGTAGGAGAGAAAGTGAAGATCTACTCATAGTATACTTACTATCTCAACACTATCTCTTGCTGCAAATGCGAGTATATCAGCACAGGAAACAATTCCTTTACAAACGGCTTCTAGCCTTGACTTTGCGTTGTCAATGACTTCAAACCCTCTCAGACTTGGGTTATTGACAGGCGAGTCTTTCTCTGCTGTGTTTGAGGGTGTGGAGTCAATAAGCACAGAAGCATCACACCCCTATACGCATAATAAAAGCACTTTAATTTCAAGTCTAATAATATAAAGAAGTGAGCGTTTACATATTTCCACAATTGTCATTATACTAGTAGTAGTTGAGTATAATAAAGTATCTCCATTATAGTAGAGGAATTCAATCTCATTTAAGAATTTTCCATGTACCTTATAAGAAAGAAAATCTCCCCAGCTACATATAGTAACTACTTAGCACTTACCCTAACAAAGCAATCGTGAAAGTGCATTCTTACTAGACCAGCAGCAACTCCTTTTTCCTTAGCAAAAGCAGCCCTAACCTCGTCTTTGACAATGAACTCAGCTAAACCACACGAGTTTGCATAAAAACCAACTTGAAGCTGAGAAAGAACACCCATTTGACAGAACAAAATAAGCACTGAAACCACACATAGTTGATCAGCTAGATTCTTTGGATGAGTCATTATCTCCTACAGTTTCAAATTTCAACCCAGTTGATCAAAGCTCATACCTAGCTATATCTATTTATAGTGATATAGCTTATTGATGAAGAAAAGTACGTAAAATTTTAGCATCACATGAGTTTATTCTAAGCATTTGGTGCCATCTAAGATGGCACTATCCTGGAATAATGTGGTTATAAAATCAGCGTAAAGATTACAAAGATTTTTGAAAAAGGAGAAGAAAAGACAAGTGGAGTCGGTTTCAGCACAACTGGAAATTGTTTGCTGTAAGAATTATATAATATAGTCCACTAGCAAATTTAGTGGAGAATCAGACAAGAACTGATCCATTTTAGCTGACTTAAATGTGAGAAAATTCAGGGAGAGTAGTTAAAAATAAATATATAAAAAAGCTTGTCAATTTTCAGTGCGTTATTGTTACCCACAACTTGACAACTACATGCGATGGATTGAAATGTAAATGAAACAAGAAAAGACATGTAATACAATTAATATTCTCTATATTGTAGTGGCCTAAAGTAAATTTTAGATAAATTTTATCTATAAAATTAAGAATTTGAATCATATATTCATAACTGTTGAGAGGATTTTACTTGAATATAACTCTAACAAGAAAAATCACACACTTGAGAAAAAAAAAAAAGATACCAATTAATTTTTCCTGTTAATTATGATTAGTAGAGAATAAAATATTGTTTTTATTGGAATATGTGACAAGTAATTCCATTGAGATTTCTCACTTAAATATAAATGGATGAACTATATATCTTTGAAATAAAATTAAAATTAAATAATTGAAATTAATAAATTAAAATAATTTAACCTATATAACCTTGACCATTTAATTTTAATATATTACACCCTTTAATTTTTATTTTTATAATCAATAAATATAATTTTTTTTATTTACAATGAATTAAATATATGATTTTTTATATATATCTTCTCAAGTTCCCTTTATATACTGCACTAAATTTATATGATTTATTTAATTATTAATTAATAAATTGAGCAAATTATGCTTAATTATAAACTAAAAATTATAATTAAATAATGCAATAATTTAAAATGACAATAAGTATTTTTTTTAATTAGTTTAAGGACTTTCTATTTTTTAAGAGGAAAAATTATTATTTAGTAGTTAATCATTATTAATCAGCCAAATTTTTTCTTATTTTAAAAATTATATTAATTAATTTCTTTATTTTCATTTCGTCAATGATTAAGTCCTTTTATTCAAATTTTATGTATTCTGTTATTAGTTCTTAGTCAAAAGACAAGATTACCCTCATTCAGAATCCCCAATCCCCAAATTCATGTTATGTCTCCTCACCCTACCAACCACTCCCACCTTCCCCCTAAGGGTCTTTTTGTATGAGGCTGAGTGAGAGATGAATAAAGATAAGAAGGGTAAATAACTATTTACTCCTGTTTAAAAAGAGATGAGTTAATGGAAGTTAAGAGTAAGTAAGGGTAACCCTTACCTTTCCTTACCCCTCAAATCTCATTTTTTTTTTTATACCCTAGTTTGGGGTGTAAGGAGGGATAAAAAGAGGGAGATGAGAGTTATGAATATTTTTATTTATATACCCCTTAAATTTACCACTTCTTCACCTCTTCCCAAACATAAATAATGTATATTACCTCTTTTTACCTGTCTATTAATTCACCTCTTCCTAAACATGAGATTTTTTTTATTATAATCCTCCTTACCCTTCCCCTTTATTACCCTTCCTTACTATTCCATTACTTACCCTTTCCTTACCCCATCCAAACAATCCTAAAGAAGATTAATGCTCTTTGTGAATTGTGAATCCCCCCAAACCACACTCTACTTTTAATTCAGCTGATTCACAATCGGAACTAAATAAAAATTAGATTGGTTCAACTTGAAATCGATCAGAACTAGATTAATCAAAACCATCTTTGAAAGGATTGAAACTAGTTGATTTTGTTTTGAGTTAAAATAAATTTTTTAAAATAAAAAATTTGAAAAAAAAAATTCAATTATTGTATTTGATTAAACTGAAACTCCAGACCCTACAATTTCGATTATGTAACACCCCTCACTCGACTATAGTGTAGCCGAGCAAGGCGTGCTACATTCGGTGTTGGAGCACCCTATCTTATCTTACTTTATTATTTTAGAAATTTTGAATTTGTTTAATTTAATATCAATTATTTCTCTATGGAGAAACCAACGGAGTTTTCCCTATTTTATTATCAGTTGACGTATTTCACTATTCACCTGCTTGAAATTTTCAATAATATTTTATAATAAAAATCTCATCAATTATTTTTATAACCATCTCATAATTCAAATCTCATTCATATATCTCAATTTCATATTCATTTCCATGCATTTCCATTCATGCACAATTTATATATATAAATTCTCAAGTTTCATTGATTTACAGACTAATTACATAAATTCATAATTTACATGATCTACAAATTAATTACAGTTCCATAATCTATATTTCAACATACAATTCATAATTTACATTACAAATAATAACTAATTATAATGTAAAAAATACATAATATGATCTATATGGGCCATATCTACATGTATTGCTGAGAAGGTGACAACCTTGAACACTCTGCAGATCAGAACTCCAAAATCTCTGTTTAGTATTTGTTGGGCTTTAACTTTAGTACCTGCGCGAGGAAACAAATCCATCGCTCTAAGCATTGCTACTTAGTGGTGTAATAATATAACAAGAAATAATGTATACAAATAAAAATAATTGGAACATATTTTCTATACTCAAGAATTTTACTGGGTTCATATGAAATTTGTCATATAGTATATTTTTCATTATTTATGTTGCTCTCTAGAATCTCTTTGTCATAAGTTTACTATAATTATTTATATAATATACAAATAAATCTAAAATTTATACTTATACTTATATTCTTATGAAAATCACATTTGTAATGTTATTTAAGTTATAATTCTTCTACTAGTTTTTTTATCACTTTCTTGATACTTTCTAAGTTGTTTACAATCATTTCGTAATATTTAAAATTTTTAGAACTAATTTAATTTACTTCAGATCATTCTAAGGAATAAATTTTTGGAGCTGATCTAATTTATTTGAGAACTTCTTCTCATTTATTTACTTTCTAGCATTTTTATTTGCTAATATTCGTAACTTATTTTAATAAATTAGACTGCCCAAGTAACCTACGACAGGCTGACTAAACTGGATAACGGGTCGTTAACACTGGACACCGCGGTGCCTCGAGCCGTCATACCATGGGATGCAGAACGTCAACCACGTATGCAGTCAGTATGGCTAAAAAGCCATGATATCATATAATCAGACATTAAGCCATGAGTGCAGGCATAAAGCCATGAATACGGGCATAAAGCCTTTGCGCAGTACTGCTAAAACAATACCCTATTGGCATGCCAAACTATCCAATCTGACACACATGTCTAGACAATACAAGGGCACATAATATCATTAAATATTAATATATTGTGTTTTATGACTTCATTATTTCATAATAATTTTCAATCATAATGTATTCAATTATTTGATCTTATATATGATCACAATTCACATTAATTATCCTTTTATATCATTGTACTCAAAGTACTTTTCCTTTCTACAATAATGAGAACTAATGTCTCATTCATACATTAATATGGTTCATTTATTCATTCATTATATTATTCATATTGATCACAATTCAAAACAATGGTTCACATGTACCATTGTATTCAAAACATTTTTCCTTTCTCATTTATACATTTTATGAATTCTATTTGTGATGGGCATAGAAGCCCTAACTACCTATTCACATCAATTAGGTGACTTACTTTTCATGTTTCAAGCAATCCATGAACATTTCATGGATTTCAAATTTATGGCCTTAATTTCCCTTTAACAATATAGTTCTTACTCTTTGTGTCTTTATATTACTATTCACATTACTATTCACTCAAATTATTGACTTTTTAATACATAATAAATTTATTGAGCCTAAGTTCACCAAGATACCACATTTTGCATTCTAAAGTTGTTGGTATTGGTTGCCAATACCATTTCAAAGCTTATCTTATGTTATTCAAAATTTTCAGATTTCATACCCTAGGTTTACTATTTCATTGGTCATTTGTACAGTAGGAATTTGATAAAATTGTCTTCATAAAAGTTGTTTCTTATTGTGTCTAGTTACATTTCTTTTTTTGAATCACTCCATTTGGAGTTTTGTAACTCAAGTTATGGTCATTTTACCATAACTGGCCGGATTGACCTGTACCCAGAATTTCTGGGCAATTTGGTTATGCCAGATTTGGTGACCTAAGTTTGGTTGGTTATTTGACTAGGTTATGTTAGAATTTGGATTTGTGTTCTTCATGAAAGTTGTAGGACTATGTCTCAACTTTCTTCTGGTAAAATTTCAGATCAATTAAACTTTTCTACACTGAGTTATGACCATTTGAACAAACACTGTTCATTTGGTCATTTTTCAGGGACAGCATGTTGGTCACCCGGATTAGGGTAATTTTTAGGTCAACTTAGTTTGGTTTTCTGAGCAGGGTTTCTTCACCAAAGTTGTGCCATTATGTCTTATAAAACTTTTTCCATTGGTTTCATTGCATTTGGATTTTTATAGACCAAGTTATGGCCATTTTGCCAAAACTAGTCGGGTGAGCTTTAGTCCAGGAAATCTGGGCAGAATGATTTTGGTCAGTTTGATGACCCCACTTGGGCCAGCAATTTCATTTGGTTAGAGGCATTTCTGGGCTTGGTGTTCTTAATGAAAGTTGTAGTTCTATGCCTAATCTTTCTAATGACATAAAAATCAGGTCATTTGGACCTGTCTAGAGGAAGTTATGGCCAAATGAACATATACTATTTATTTGGTCAATTTTCTGGGTTCAGTGTTTGGATTTCCGGATTGAGACAGTAAATTGGTCAAGATTTGGACAGAATTTGGGCATGGTTTCTTCATGAAAAATGGGGTATTTTATCCTAGGTTTCATCTCCAATTGGCCTCATACCAATTAGAGCAACACAACTCCAGTTATAGCTCAAATAATACATTGGACTTAAAGGTCCGAATTTCCTGCATAAGAATCAATACTCCCAAATTCAATTCTCCCAACTCCACAAACTTCATTTGACATATTTAGCACTTCTAATGGTCATTAAATCATCTCAACATCATCAAATTCAAGACACACATTAATTTCCCCAAAGTTAGGTCAAAAACCCTAACTCACATTCCTCAATTCATATAAACACAAGCCAAACAATTTGTTCATCACAATTACTCATCAATATCACTAATCAACACAAATAATTTCATCAAAACCATCAAACCATAACTCTTATCATGGCTGCTGAAATTTAGTAATTTCCTATCCCTATGAATTTCTTTTAATTTCATATCAATCTAACTTAATTTAGCAAGCTTTTCATGCTTAGAAGAGAAATAAAAATGAATTAGCGCACTAACCTCAAATAGCAAGATTCTAGGTCTTCTAATTCTTCAACTCCTCCTCTTCTTTTTGCCTCTAGTCACTTTAGCTAGGTTAGATATCAAGTTTTTGTGTTTGGAGGTTGGGAAAATATGGAAGATTTTGAAGGGAAAATGAAGCTTAAAGATACATCAATGGAGGAACCTCTTCTCTCTCTCTCTCTCTCTCTCTCTCTCTCTCTCTCTCTCTCTCTCTCTCTCTCTCTCTCTCTATGGATCGATTTATTTGAAGAAGAAGCTGCTGTTTTATTTTTTTTTTGTGTCATTTATCCTCTTTTAATAGTTAATTAAGCGGTGATTAAATGTGATTGGTGGAATTTTTTTAAATGACATCATGATGATGTCATAATTGGCATTTTCTTTTATTTTCTTTTCTTTTCTTCTCTACTCATTTTTAATTTAATTTTTAGCAATATTTATTCATATTTTATGTCATAATAATTATTTACTTAACTGGACAAGTCGGCCAAAATTCATCTCTGAAGATGAAATGACCAAAATGCCATCCGTTTGGCTTAACAGACTAAAATTGTCTGTATCGATTGAAAAATTTTTCTAAACCTTTTCTTGGCATTCTAATGTCATAGAAACCTCAATGACTCTTCTCTGGAGTCTCAAAAATTATTTCATAAATTTTCTCCTGAGTCCGGGTCAGAATCGTCTTTACCGATACTTCCCAAGATTTGCTACCCATCGCTAGGGCACCGGCTCATTTAACTTAGTTGTATTTTATTTCTAAAATTTTTCCTTAATTTTTCTTATACTTATTTGAGTTGTTTATGACTCTTCACTCTAGTCTAAATATTTTTTCCAGACGTTCTAGCTGTCCAGACCGATACTGGTCCCTGGAACAGTAGAATGTGCGGAATTGCTATAGTGAGGGTGTTACAATTCTTCCTCTCTAACAAAAATTTCGTCCTCGAAATTTACCTGACATAAGCAATCGACGAACTGCTACCTCCTTACTTCTACACCTTTCTGTGTTATCATACTTCACTTTCTCCTTAGTCTCAATCCTATCCTCAAACAGTTTTGTACTCATCTTTTTTCATCTTAAATACGGTCTCCTTCTCATCTCCATTCGCTATCTCATTGTCTCTTCACTCTCTTATTCCATACCTTAACCTAAAATAAATGGGAAATATAGATCTGCAATAGTGTCACCTCGACTCTTATGAATGCAATGCATGATATGCAGTCTATCTAGGTCCAGAAACGCCTAAACCGCACTCTGATACCAATAAATGTAACACCCCTCATCCGACTATAGTGTAGCCGAGTAAGGCGTGCTACATTCGGTGCCGGAGCACCCTATCTTATCTTACTTTATTATTTTAGAAATTTTGAATTCGTTTAATTTAATATCAATTATTTCTCTATGGAGAAACCAGCGGAGTTTCCCCTATTTTATTATCAGTTGAAGTATTTTACTATTCACCTGCTTGAAATTTTCAATAATATTTTACAATAAAAATCTCATCAATTATTTTCATAACCATCTCATAATTCACATCTCATTCATATATCTCAATTTCATATTCATTTCCATGCATTTCCATTCATGCACAATTTATATATATAAATTCTTAAGTTTTATTAATTTACATGATTTACAGACATATTACATAAATTCATAATTTACATGATCTACAAATTAATTACAGTTTCATAATCTATATTTCAACATATTCATAGTTTACATTATAAATAATAACTAATTATAATGTACAAAATACATAATATGATCTATATGGGCCCTATCTATATGCATTGTAACACCCTATGTTCGGTAGTGCGTTCTACTGTTCCAGTGACCAGTGTTGTCCGGACAGCTAGGATGCCTAGAACTACACTTCGATATGAGTGAGGAGACATAAAATAATGAAATACAAGAAAAGAAAATACAAGAAAAACAAAGGAAAAATAATAGTAAAGAAATGAAACCAAGTTAAGCGAGCCGAGAACCCTAGCGATGGGTGACCGCACTGGGAAGTCACGGCGTGGACCGTTGACTAGCCCTGGACCGCGGGGAACCCTGGAAAATATTTTTAAGACTTAAATAGACCCCTATTGAAGTATAAATATCATTAGAAATATTAAATAAAAATTAAATAATTAGTACAAAGAAAAGTGAGAAATCGAAAAATGGACAAAACCCGGTGTTACCAAAAAATCGGGAATACAACCCGAACAGGGGCATTGTGGTCATTTGACATCCCGAATTATCTTTTGACCTAAATGTCCATTAAAAATACATGATATTACACTTGGAAAATATAATGAAAAATTAAATTAGGGGTACCTAATGTAAATAGCCAAAAGTGGAGTGAAATTTGGGTAATTAGCACTTAAATAATATTAAATCAATTTCTTATGTGAGTGGACCACTAAGGGATTATAATATGCATTAAGTGGGCAGATTACTCTACTAAAACTTCATCTTCAACCTTTGAAGACCACCATTGCCGTAAAGAAAGCCTTAGAAACCACCATTGTTGTCCCATTTGTGAGCTTCATTTATCCATGATCCAAGCTTCAAGTGGTTAGGGTTTCTTCACTAAAAGTAACCACCACACCTTGGGAAGCATTTAGGGAGTGAGAAAGGTAAGTTTTGATGAGTTTTTAAGAAGCTTCAAAATAGGTAAGTTTGTGTTTTTGAATGTTGCTTTGTTAAAGTTTGTAAGCATGTTCTGGGTGTTTGATTTATGAAGAAATTTTTGAGTTTTGATGTTGAATGGGAATGTGTACTTTTATTAGCCATGGAAGCACCTTGAAGGCAGTTTATTTGTGCTTGTAAATGGTGAATTAAATGATTGATTAAATGTATATTGTGTAGGAAATTGTTTGGGTGATGTATACTTAGTATATGTAAATATAAAATAAAATTTAAAGCTTGGAAAGTAATGGAATGTAAGTGTACCATTGTGGCAGTTTGCTAACTCTTGAGGAATGCTGGAATTCATGCTTGGTTTATGGAATAATGATGTTAAAATGTGTTGGTTGTTATGGCATTTTGAGTGCATGTATGATGGTGTGAAGTTGGATATGTAAATGAGCATGAATTGGTGATTGAATTGTTGTAAATTGAGTTGGACAAATTCTGCACTTATTGGTGCACATTGAATGTAATTGTAAGCTGCCAAAATGACCTATAAAATGTTGTAAATTATGTTTAGGTTGTGGTACAACCAGAATTGGGTTGAATGTTAAGTTTGGTGAGTATTAAAAATGATGCTTGATGTGTATGCAAGAATTGCAATAAGGCAGTTTGAGTTTTAGGCCTATAACTTTAATTGTGTGGCTCTAATTGGTATGAGACCAATTGGAGGTGAAACTAGGCACAAAATGTGCCAACTTTCATGAAGGAAGCTTGCCAAAATTCTGCTTACAAGGTAGCTTTAAAAATGACCAAATCCGGATTAAGTGCAAGTAAGGCCTAAAAATTGACCATTTGGGCAGCAGTTAGTGTTTAGGCCATAACTCATTCAAAACAGGTCCAATTGACCTGAAATTTTAACCATGAATAGTTAAGACCCATATCTACAAGTCTTATGAAGACACAAAAGCCCAGAAATGACCATAAGCAAGTCAAACAGCTTGCACAAGTTCAGGTCCAAAAACTGGCGAACCTAAAATGACCTAAAGTGACCTAAAATGATCAATTTTGGTGCAATTTGACCAGCAATAGTAAAATGACCATAACCTGGTCTACATAACGCAGAATGACCTGAAATTTTACACCACGTTCCATAAGACATAGATCTACAAGTTTTTATTTTTGACCGAAACCCGAAAACCGAGGGAACTAGGTCGTTTGGCTAGGTCAAACTAGTATCCCGGAATCCAGCAAATTGCAAGAAAATGCAGTATACACGGAAATGAACTTGGTAACATGTACCGACCCTAAAAGACTATTGAATGTGACAAATTAGTAACATTAAAACCTAATTTACCTAAAACGCATCGAGGGTCGATATATTAGGTTGATTAAGCAAATAATAGCATTCAGTGAATTACTTATCAAACATTATCGTTAGAGACAGTTTAATTTAGTACTGAAACACTTCAAATTGTGTTTCTCAGTTAGCAAAGACTCAGGAAAAGGGAAGGAAACACTGAGTCAAGACCAGGAGACAGTTATCAGAGGTTTGTGCACAACAACTATTTCTTTTGAATTTTTCAATTGAAATGAATTATGACTATTTGTACATTATTGTTTTAAATTGTGGAAATGTGTTTGAATGGATATTTATCGCTTGAAAAGCACTGTAAATGGTTTGAAATTGTGAGAAATTGTTTGAATGATATTGATAGATATTGATTGAAAAGCATTGGAAATGGTTTGAAACCACAGCTATCATGTATATTGATTGTATTCTTCGCTAGCTTGTCTAGTGGGACGAATTGAATTCCCTCTCTGGCTGAAGTGTTGAGGTGTGTGCCTGTTGAGGACGAATTGAATGAGTACTCATATTTTTGCTAGCTAGCTATGTTATTCCTCATTGGTCATTGACTTTTGGGACGAATTGAACTTTGGAACATGATTAAGCTGTGTGTGATTTATTGATATGTATTGTGAGATTGTGAAATGAATTTAAACTCTTATTGACATACACTGTTTTTTGAATTCAACCATGATCTGACTTATTGAAATTATTGTGATATTGAGAAATGGAGTTTAAATTCTTGTTGACATTTACTGTCTTGAATTTAACTATGGTTTTAAGTATCCACTATTTATATAATTTGTGAATTGTGATTTAAAGTTGTATTTGGTTAATGTTGTGCACCACTGAGACATTGTCTCAGCGATAGCTTTTCATTGCCGCAGTAGACAGATGCAGTGGCAGCAGATTAGACTGCTAGTACATCCAGCGAGAGATTATCGAGTATAACGAGTATACCACATTTTGCATTTTGTACTGTAATGTATAACCACTGTATGTATAGGCACAAAGCCAAATAGGCACAAAGCAGCTAACAAGCTGTAATGACAATAGGCACAAAGCCAAATATCAACACAATGTCAGAATGGCTAAAAGCCATGAAATCACAGAATGGCATAATGCCATGTGCAGTACTGTTAACTGAACCCTATTGGCATGCCAAACTATCCAAACCAATCTTGTTAGGTATACTAGGGTATTTGATACTTTTGAATTTTGTAATTTTTGAATTTCAAGCTTTAGTGTTACTATTCACTTCATTAGTCAACAAAAATGTTGACTTTTACATAGAAAATAGGTACATTGGTTTTAACACTCCCAACATACCACATTTTGCATTCAAAACTTGTTGGCATTAATCACCAATACCATTTATAAGCTTAAAACTGATGGGGCAGAATTTTCAGTTTTTATATCCTAACTTTACTGTTCCATTAGTTACTGTTGCAGTGAGAATTTGAGAAAATGATAAACATGAAAGTTGTTCCTTATTTTGTCTAGTTGAATTTATTTTATTGAATCACTCCATTTGGAGTTTTGTAGCTCAAGTTATGGTCCAAAAGCCACAACTGGCCGGATTGAAAAATTTCAGAACTGACCTTATCTATAGTGCAGTGAACAGTGACTGCAACTGCCTTGTTGGATAGGTTCTGTTCATAATTTGGGGTAGGTTTCTTCATGAAAGTTGTTGGTCTATATCTTAACTTGTTGCTGTAAAAATTTCAGGTCAATTGGGGCATTCTACAATGAGTTATGGCCAAATGAACAATTACTGTTCATTTAGTCATTCTACAGAATCTGGTTGCAGGACATCCGGATCGGGGTAAGTTTTTGGTCCACTTGCTTTGGTCTTTTGGGCATGGTTTCTTCACCAAAATTGTGCCATTATGTGTCTAGTTTCATGTCCAAGTGGCCAAACACCAATTGAACCTACACAGCCCAAGTTATGGCTGTCCAAACAGGCTGGACTCACAGCCACACCTGCTGCTCTCACTAGGCAGCATACCAAATCAGTTTGTAATGCTATAATTCACTCCAAATTATGGTCAACTTACCTCAAATGGTCATTAATTGACCATTAAAATGTTCATTCACCATTACATAAGCAAAGTCCAAATTTCTCTCTAAAACCCTAGCTCAATTTCAAGGTTCACACAACACATGTCATTTAGGCATACTAATCCATTTCAACTTTATATCTACACATCAACACCATTTCTAAGCCATTTTAAATCCATAAAAACCATCAACTTTATCCCTTCCTTAGGGCTGCCAAATTCCATGGTGTACATACACATAAGTTTTATTTCATTTAATTTACAATTTCATACTCATTTTAAGTCCCTAACATGGAATAAAGAGAGAAATATGTATAAATAAGCACTAACATTAGTAGGGCAGAATTTTCCCTTGTAAATTCCTCACTTTCTTTTGTTTTCTTGGCTGCCAAACACTCTAGCAAGGTTGGGTGACAAATTTTAGTGAAGGGACCTAAGGGTTTTGGGGTAAGAATAGAGAGAAATTCAAGCTAGAAGGAAAAAAGGAAATGGAGGCTTCCATGGCTATGGTGGACGGGAATTGAGGGAAAAGGGTTCAGTTTTTTCACTTCAATTTTCTGCCCATTTGACTCATTTTAATTGGTTTATGGACATGTGTCACAAGGTGATTGGGTGAGAGTGCTTAGTGACATAAGCATGAGGTCAAAATTGTAATTTTCATTCATTTCTTTTTCTTTTCTTTGCTACTCATTTTCAATTCAATTTTTAGCAATATTTATTCACATTTTATGTCATAATAATTATTTACTTAACTGGACAAGTCGGCCAAAAATCGCCTCTGAAGGCGAAATGACCAAAATGCCCTCCGTTTGGCTTAACGGGTCAAAATTGTCTATACCGGTTGAAAAATTTTTCTAAATATTTTCTTAGCATTCTAATGCCATAGGAACCTCAATGACCCTTCTCTGGAGTCCCAAAAATTATTTTATGAATTTTTCCTAGGGTTTAGGGCTCCTAGTTGTGAGAACCGCAACTTCTCACTAGGTTACCCATCGCTAGGGCACCGGCTCATTTAACTTGGTTGTATTTTATTTCTAAAATTTTTCCTAAATTTTTCTTATTAATATTTGAGTTAATTATAGTTCCTCACTTTAGTTTAAATATTTTTCCGGATGTTCTAGCTGTCCGGACCGACACTGGTCACTGGAACAGTAGAATGTACGGAGTTGCTACAGGGAGGGTGTTACAGATGCAAGATCAGAATGTCATTGCTTATGCATCACGCTAGCTGAAACCGCATGAGAGGAACTACCCAACACATGATCTGGAGCTAGCAGCTATTGTTTTTGCTCTGAAGATCTGGAGACACTATTTGTATGGGCAGAAATGCTACATTTACACAGATCACAAGAGCTTGAAGTACTTAGGCACCTAGAAGGAATTGAATTTGAGGCAGATGAGATGGTTAGAACTCATTAAAGACTATGATTGCTTAATAGACTATCAGCCAGGGAAAGCAAATGTGGTGGCTGACGCCTTAAGTCGCAAGACTATGGCAAGTCTCAGAGTTTCTCCTTTGTCCATGGTATATGAATTGAAAGCACAGCATGCCAGTTTAGAGATTGATGATGAGGGACAGACAGTAGTTGCATGGCATGTACAGCCAGTGTTGATTGATCGATCGTAATGGTCGCCAGAGTGATGAAAAATATCAAAAGCTACTGAAAGAAGTCCAGCAGGGCAAGAAACCTAAATTTTCTGTGAGAAATGATGGTTTATTGCTACATCAGGGCAGAATGTGAGTTCCTAGTGATGTGGAATTGAGACAGATCATTATGAAGGAAGCACATGAGTCTCCATTTGCTGTGCACCCTGGTGGAACTAAAATGTACAGAGGGCTGAAAGAGCATTACTGGTGGATGGGTATGAAGAGGGATATAGCTGAGTTTGTTTCCAAATGCCTAACTTGTTAGCAAGTAAAGGCAGAACATCAAGTTCCAGCTGGTTTGTTACATCCTTTGTCAGTACCAGAGTGGAAATGGGAACGCATAACTATGGATTTTGTTACAAGACTTCCAAGGACACAGAGTAGTCATGATGCAGTATGGGTTATAGTTGACAGATTGACCAAGTCTGCTCACTTTTTGCCAGTTTGGATGGACTATAGCCTGGAAAGATTGGCCAAATTGTACATATATGAGATTGTAAAACTGCATGGAGTGCCAGTATCAATTGTGTCTGACAGAGATCCTAGGTTCACTTCTAGATTCTAGAGTAGTCTTCAGAGAGCCCTAGGAACTAGATTGAACTTCAGCACAGCATTCCACCCACAGACAGATGGCCAGTCTGAAAGGGTTATTCAGATATTGGAGGATATGCTACGGGCTTGTGTGATTGAATTTAAAGGTAGTTGGGATACACACTTGCCTTTGATTGAGTTTGCTTATAACAACAGCTATCAATCAAGCATTGGAATGCCTCCATATGAAGCTTTGTATGGCAGAAAGTGCAGAACTCCCTTATGTTGGGATGAGGTAGGTGAAAGGAAGATGATTGGGCTAGAAATTGTTCAGCAGACAGAGGAAAAGATCAGATTGATCAGAGATAGACTTAAGGCTGCATCAGACCGTCAGAAGTCCTATGTTGATCTGAAGAGAAGAGATATTGAGTATACACTGGGTGATAAAGTATTCCTCATAGTTTCTCCTTGGAAGAGAATTATGAGATTTGGCAGAAAGGGAAAACTGAGTCATCGTTTCATCGGACCATATGAGGTTCTGGAAAGAGTGGGTCCTTTGGCATATCGGTTGGCATTACCTCCAGAGCTAGCAAGGATACACAATGTCTTCCATGTGTCCATGTTAAGGAGGTACAGATCTGACCCATCTCATGTACTATCAGTTGAAGAGATTGAAGTAAATCCAGACCTCTCATATGAGGAAGAACCCATAAAAATTCTGGCTTATGAGGTGAAGCAGCTGAGGAACAAACAGATACACCTGGTTAAAGTGCTGTGGAACCATCATTCAGGCCAGGAAGCTACTTGGGAACGTGAAGAGGATATGAGGAGACAGCACCCACAGCTGTTTAGAGACTAATGCCAGGTAAAATTTCGAGACGAAATTTATTTAAGGGGGGGAGAATTGTAACACCCCTATGTTCGGTAGTGCGTTCTACTGTTCCAGTAACCAGTGTTGTCCGGACAGCTAGGATGCCTAGAACTACACTTCGATATGAGTGAGGAGACATAAAATAATGAAATACAAGAAAAGAAAATGCAAGAAAAACAAAGGAAAAATAATAGTAAAGAAATGCAACCAAGTTAAGCGAGCCGAGAACCCTAGCGATGGGTGACCGCACCGGGAAGTCACGGCGTGGACCGTTGACTAGCCCTGGACTGTGGGGAATCCTGGAAAATATTTTTAGGACTTAAATAGACCCCTATTGAAGTATAAATATCATTA
This sequence comes from Hevea brasiliensis, assembly GCF_030052815.1. Classification (NCBI taxonomy): domain Eukaryota; kingdom Viridiplantae; phylum Streptophyta; class Magnoliopsida; order Malpighiales; family Euphorbiaceae; genus Hevea; species Hevea brasiliensis. The sequence continues at coordinate 98,721,499 of NC_079501.1, forward strand.
GAAATATTAAATAAAAATTAAATAATTAGTACAAAGAAAAGTGGGAAATCGAAAAACGGACAAAACCCGGTGTTACCAAAAAATCGGGAATACAACCCGAACAGGGGCATTGTGGTCATTTGACATCCCGAATTGTCTTTTGACCTAAATGTCCATTAAAAATACATGATATTACACTTGGAAAATATAATGAAAAATTAAATTAGGGGTACCTAATGTAAATAGCCAAAAGTGGAGTGAAATTTGGGTAATTAGCACTTAAATAATATTAAATCAATTTCTTATGTGAGTGGACCACTAAGGGATTATAATATGCATTAAGTGGGCAGATTACTCCACTAAAACTTCATCTTCAACCTTTGAAGACCACCATTGCCGTAAAGAAAGCCTTAGAAACCACCATTGTTGTCCCATTTGTGAGCTTCATGCATCCATGATCCAAGATTCAAGTGGTTAGGGTTTCTTCACTAAAAGTAACCACCACATCTTGGGCAGCATTTAGGGAGTGAGAAAGGTAAGTTTTGATGAGTTGTTAAGAAGCTTCAAAATAGGTAAGTTTGTGTTTTTGAATGTTGCTTTGTTAAAGTTTGTAAGCATGTTATGGGTGTTTGATTTATGAAGAAATTTTTGAGTTTTGATGTTGAATGGGAATGTGTACTTTTGGCAGCCATGGAAGCACATTGAAGGCAGTTTATTTGTGCTTGTAAATGGTGAATTAAATGATTGATTAAATGTATATTGTGTAGGAAATTATTTGGGTGATGTATACTTAGTATATGTAAATATAAAATGAAATTTAAAGCTTGGAAAGTAATGGAATGTAAGTGTACCATTGTGGCAGTTTGCTAACTCTTGAGGAATGCTGGAATTCATGCTTGGTTTATGGAATAATGATGTTAAAATGTGTTGGTTGTTATTATTCAGTTTGAGTGCATGTATGATGGTGTGAAGTTGGATATGTAAATGAGCATGAATTGGTGATTGAATTGTTGTAAATTGAGTTGGACAAATTTTGCACTTATTGGTGCACATTGAATGTAATTGTAAGCTGCCAAAATGACCTATAAAATGTTATAAATTATGTTTAGGTTGTGGTACAACCAGAATTGGGTTGAATGTTAAGTTTGGTGAGTATTAAAAGTGATGCTTGATGTGTATGCAAGAATTGCAATAAGGCAGTTTGAGTTTTAGGCCTATAACTTTAATTGTGTGGCTCCAATTGGTATGAGACCAATTGGAGGTGAAACTAGGCACAAAATGTGCCAACTTTCATGAAGGAAGCTTGCCAAAATTCTGCTTGCAAGGTAGCTTGAAAAATGACCAAATCCGGATTAAGTGCAAGTAAGGCCTGAAAATTGACCATTTGGGCAGCAGTTAGTGTTTAGTCCATAACTCACTCAAAACAGGTCCAATTGACCTGAAATTTTAACCATGAATAGTTAAGACCCATATATACAAGTCTTATGAAGACACAAAAGCCCAGAAATGACCATAACCAAGTCAAACAGCTTGCACAAGTTCGGGTCCAAAAACTGGCCGAACCTAAAATGACCAATTTTGGTGCAATTTGACCAGCAATAGTAAAATGACCATAACTTGGTCTACATAACTCAGAATGACCTGAAATTTTGCCCCGCGTTCCATAAGACATAGATCTACAAGTTTTTAGTTTTGACCGAAACCCGAAAACCGAGGAAACTAGGTCGTCCGGCTAGGTCAAATTAGTATCCCGGAATCCAGCAAATTGCAAGAAAATGCAGTATACACGGAAATGAACTTGGTAACATGTACCGACCCTAAAAGACTATTGAATGTGACAAATTAGTAACATTAAAACCTAATTTACCTAAAACGCATCGAGGGTTGATATATTAGGTTGATTAAGCAAATAATAGCATTCAGTGAATTACTTATCAAACATTATCGTTAGAGACAGTTTAATTTAGTACTGAAACACTTCAAATTGTGTTTCTCAGTTAGCAAAGACTCAGGAAAAGGGAAGGAAACACTGAGTCAAGACCAGGAGACAGTTATCAGAGGTTTGTGCACAACAACTATTTCTTTTGAATTTTTCAATTGAAATGAATTATGACTATTTGTACATTATTGTTTTAAATTGTGGAAATGTGATTGAATGGATATTTATCGCTTGAAAAGCACTGTAAATGGTTTGAAATTGTGAGAAATTGTTTGAATGATATTGATAGATACTTATTGATTGAAAAGCATTGGAAATGGTTTGAAACCACAGCTATCATGTATATTGATTGTATTCCTCGCTAGCTTGTCTAGTGGGATGAATTGAATTCCCTCTCTGGCTGAAGTGTTGAGGTGTGTGCCTGTTGAGGACGAATTGAATGAGTACTCATATTTTTGCTAGCTAGCTATGTTATTCCTCATTGGTCATTGACTTTTGGGACGAATTGAACTTTGGAACATGATTAAGCTGTGTGTGATTTATTGATATGTATTGTGAGATTGTGAAATGAATTTAAACTCTTATTGACATACACTGTTTTTTGAATTCAACCATGATCTGACTTATTGAAATTATTGTGATATTGAGAAATGGAGTTTAAATTCTTGTTGACATTTACTGTCTTGAATTTAACTATGGTTTTAAGTATCCACTATTTATATAATTTGTGAATTGTGATTTAAAGTTGTATTTGGTTAATGTTGTGCACCACTGAGACATTGTCTCAGCGATAGCTTTTCATTGCTGTCGCAGGTAGACAGACAGACAGGGCAGCAGATTAGACTGCTAGTACATCCAGCGAGAGATTATCGAGTATAACGAGTATACCACATTTTGCATTTTGTACTGTAATGTATAACCACTGTATGTATATATTGTTTTTAGTTTTGAGCAGTTGTAAATTAAAATTGTACATTGAAGTTGTAAAGTAAATTATGAGTTATTTTGACTTGTAAAAATTGTATTATATTTCTTTTATCTCAGTCTTTGAAAAATCACTGTGGATTTGAGTTGAGAAATATGTTGTGTTGAGAAATATGTTGGAGTTGAGATTTGGAAATATATTAAAGTGCTTTTTACAGGTTTTCTGAAGAACTGTTTTATCCAAAATACAGATGGCACTCTGCCAAAATTTTTACAGAAATTACAAATTGTCCAAATGAGTTAGCTGTTTCACTTCAGTTCACAAAAGTTTTTAACACCTGTAAATAGTGCTCACCACTGTAAAAGAAGTAAGAAAAGTTTTTAAAATCCCTTGTAGTGTATTTAATGGGTTATCACTAGACAGAGTTGGTAATTCATTAGGTATACTACGGGATCATGTTATGCCTTACAGAGGGGTAGGGCGTGACATGCATTGCTGAGTAGGTGACAACCTTGAACACTCTGCAGATCAGAACTCCAAAATCTCTGTTTAGTATTCGCTGGGCTTTAACTTCAGTACCTGTGCGAGGAAACAAATCCATCGCGCTAAGCATTGCTGCTTAGTGGTGCAATAATATAACAAGAAATAATGTATACAAATAAAAATAATTGGAGCATATTTTCTATGCTCAAGAATTTTATTGGGTTTATATGAAATTTTCCATACAGTATATTTTTCGTCATTTATGTTGCTCTCTAGAATCTATTTGTCATAAGTTTACTATAATCATTTATATAATGTACAAATAAATCTAAAATTTATACTTATATTCTTATGAAAGTCACATTTGTAATGTTATTTAAGTTATAATTCTTCTACTAGTTTTTTATCACTTCCTTGATACCTTCTAAGTTGTTTACAATCATTTTATAATATTTAAAATTTTTAGAACTAATTTAATTTACTTCAGATTATTCTAAGGAACAAATTTTTGGAGCTAATCTAATCTATTTCAGAACTTCTTCTCATTTATTTACTTTCCAGCATTTTTATTTGCTACTATTCATAACTTATTTTAATAAATTAGACTGCTCAAGTAACCTATGACAGACTAACTAAACTGGATAATGGGTCATTGGCACTGGACATCGTGGTGTCTCGGGCCGTCATACCATGGGACGCAGAACATTAACCACGTATGCAGTCAGTATGGCTAAAAAGCCATGATATCACATAATCGGGCATTAAGCCATGAGTGCGGGCATAAAGCCATGAATACGGGCATAAAGCCTTTCGCAGTACTGCTATGTAACACCCCTCACCCGACTACAGTGTAGCCGAGCAAAGTGTGCTACATTTGGTGCCGAAGCACCCTATCTTATCTTACTTTATTATTTTAGTAATTTTGAATTCGTTTAATTTAATATCAATTATTTTTCTATGGAGAAACCAGCGGAGTTTCCCCTATTTTATTTCTATTTGGCGCATTTCATTATTCACCTGCTTGAAAATTTAACAATATTTTACAATAAAAATATCATTCATGCTCATCATATTCATCTCATGTTCAATTCTTGTAATTCACATACTCATTTGTACAAATCTATTCATACTTAATTCATATGTAAACATTCTCAAATTATATAAGCAAAATTTTCAAATTTTCTTAATTTACATAATTTACAAAATAATTACATAATTTACATGATCTACAAATTAATTACAGTTCCATAATCTATATTTCAACATACAATTCATAGTTTACATTATAAATAATAACTAATTATAATATACAAAATACATAATATGATCTATATGGGCCCTATCTACATGCATTGCTGAGGAGGTGACAACCTTAAACACTCTGCAGATTAGACTCCAAAATCTCTGTTTAGTATTCGCTGGGCTTTGACTTCAGTACCTGCGTGAGAAAACAAATCCATCGCGCTAAGCATTGCTGCTTAGTGGTGTAGCTTAGTAGTGCAATAATATAACAAGAAATAATGTATACAAATAAAAATAATTAGAGCATATTTTCTATATTCAAGAATTTTACTGGGTTCATATGAAATTTGCCATACAGTACATTTTTCGTCATTTATGTTGCTCTCTAGGATCACTTTTAGCAATTTCTCAATACTTTCTAGGTTGTCTTAGATTATCTCATAATAAGTAAATTTTAACATCGGTCCAGTTCATTTCGATTCTTTCTAATAAATAATTATTCTAATTTATTTTAGGTCATCTTACTCATTTATTTTATTTAATTTCTAATATTTTTCATTGCTAATATTCTTAACTTATTTCAATAAATTTTTTTTTCTCTGCCCAGGTAACCCATGACAGGTTGACTAAATTGGATAACGGGTCGTTGGCACTGGACACCGTGGTGCCTCAGGTCGTCATATTATGGGACGCAGAACGTCAACCACGTATGCAGTCAGTATGGCTAAAAAGTCATGATAACACATAATCGAGCATAAAAGCCATGAATGTTGGTATAAAGCCATGAATACGGGCATAAAGCCATGAATACAAGCATAAAGCCTTTCGCAGTACTGCTAAAACAATATCCTATTGGCATGCCAATCTATCCAATTTGACACACGTGTCTAGGCAATATATAGGCACATAGTACCATTAAGAGTTTATATGTTTCATTATTTCATTATATTTTTCGTTTATTTTTTTATAGCATTCTAATTTTGTTTATAATGGAAACATAATTTCCAAATTCACATTTCTAGGTAATTTATGCATTCATCGTAATATTCATACTAATTACAATTCACATTCATTTAATCTCATGTACCATTCACATTCAAAATATCTTTTCTTTCTCTCTTGATGGGAACCTAAATCCCAAATGACACTTTTATCACATTTATTCATTCAACAATCTATTCATGTAAAGTACATTTCATACTTTAAGTTGAATTGCTATTATATTATGAACTCCATTAGTGTTGGGAGTATAAGTCTCAACAATCCATCTAGGTTAATTTCATTTCATATTCAAGTGGTATAACTCATGTTTTATTAGACCTACTAGTAATGGGAATACAAATCTTAATTATATATTCACATAACTTAAATATTCATTAAGTCATTTAGGTAAATTACTATTTCTATTCCAAGTAATCCATGAACATTTCATGGATTCCAAATTTCATACCTTAATTTCCTCTACCAATTTAGTTCTTACACTTTGTGTCTTTGTACTACTATTCATATTACTATTCACTCAAATTGTTGACTTTTTAATACATAATAAATTTATTGAACCTAAGTTATCCAAGCTACCACATTTTGCATTTTATTTTTGTTGGTATTGATTTCCAATACCATTTCAAAGCTTATCTTATGTTATTCAAAAATTTCAGATTTCATACCTTAGGTTTACTGTTCCATTGGTCATCTGTACAGTAGAAATTTGACAAAATTGTCTTCATGAAAGTTGTTCCTTATTGTGTCTAGTTACATTTCCTTTTTTGAATCACTCCATTTGGAGTTTTGTATCTCAAGTTATGGTCATTTTACCATAACTGGCCGGATTGAACTGTACCCAGAATTTCTGGGCAATTTGGTTTTGCCAGATTTGGTAACCTAAGTTTGGTTGGAAATTTGACTAGGTTATGGTTAGAATTTGGATTTGTGTTCCTCATAAAAGTTGTAGGGCTATGTCTCAGCTTTCTGCTGGTAAAATTTCAGATCAATTGAACTTTTCTACACTAAGTTATGACCATTTGAATAAACATTGTTCATTTGGTCATTTTCCAGGGATAGCATGTTGCTCACCCAGATTAGGGTAATTTTTAGGTCAACTTGGTTTGGTTTTCTAAGCAGGGTTTCTTCACCAAAGTTGTGCCATTATGTATCTAGTTTCATGTTCAATTGGCCTTGCACCAATTGAACCTATACAACTCCAGTTATAGCTGCCTAAACCTGCTGGACTCAAACCCAGTCCTACAGGTCACCAAGGGTAGCATGCCTAAGCTCATCTCCATTATCCTTACCCACTTCAATTCCTCCTCATACACATTCAAATGGTCACTAATTGACTATTACAATGTTAATATACCATTACATAAGCAAAACTCTAATTTTTTCACAAACCCTAATTTCCAAAGTGTCCATTTCATGCTATCTATGCCATCTAACACATCCAACACACATAATTCAACATCTAACTCAAGTTTTCTCATCACAAACCACTTCTAAACAATTCAATTCATACAAATCAACAAATCTCATCCTTCTCCCATGGCTACCAATTCTCATACATGCTTCAATATAATTGTTTTGTTCAATTCTACAACAAATTCTCATTTAATTTGTCTTCCTGACAAAGATTAAAAAAAGAGGGAAGTAAGTATAGGCACTAACCTTGATTTAGCTAATTTCCAAAGCTTGAGAACTCTTCATTTTCTTTTTCTTTTTATTGCCCAAGACTTGCTCTAGGTGTAAGGGTAAATATTTGTGAAGGGAAGCTAGGGTTTTGGGGTGATTTGGGTGGGTTAGCTCAAGCTTGATCAAGCTTCCATGGAGTTTTCTTTCCTCTCTCTCTCTCTCTAAGCTTTTGGCTGCCCAAAGTTTGAAGATGCAGATTGTTTGTCAATTTTTGGTCTCTTTTATCTCTTTTTATTTGTTTTATGTAAGCTTGTTGAATGGTGATTGGTGGATAAGTTTTTAATGACATCATATGATGTCATAATTAGGTATTTGTTTTCATTTTCATTTTCTTTTCTTTTGTACTCATTTTCAATTTAATTTTTAGCAATATTTATTCATATTTTAGATCATAATAATTATTTACTTAACTGGACAAGTCGGTCAAAAATCATCTCCAAAGATGAAATGACCAAAATGCCCTCCATTTGGCTTATTAAGCCAAAATTGTCTGTACTAATCGAAAAATTTTTCTAAACATTTTCTTGGCATTCTAATGCCATAGAAACCTCAATGACTCTTCTCTGGAGTCCCAAAAATTATTTAATGAATTTACTCCTGGGTTTAGGGCTTCTAGTTGCGAAGACCGCAACTTTCCATTGGGTTACCCATCGCTAGGGCACCGGCTCATTTAACTTGGTTGTATTTTATTTCTAAATTTTTTTCAAAATTTTTCTTATTATTATTTGAGTTATTTATGATTCCTCACTCTAATCTAAATATTTTTCCAAACATTCTAGCTGTCTGGACCGACACCTGTCACCGGAATAGTAGAATGTGCGGGATTGCTACAGTGAGGGTGTTACATGCTAAAACAATACCCTATTGGCATGTCAAACTATCCAATCTGACACACATGTCTAGACAATACAAGGGCACATAATATCATTAAATATTAATATATTGTGTTTTATGACTTCATTATTTCATAATAATTTTCAATCATAATGTATACATTCATTTGATCATTTTCTTTTCTTTTATATTCATTTTCAATTTAATTTTTAGCAATATTTATTCATATTTTAGATCATAATAATTATTTACTTAACTGGACAAGTCGGTCAAAAATCATCTCCAAAGATGAAATGACCAAAATGCCCTCCATTTGGCTTATTAAGCCAAAATTGTCTGTACTAATCAAAAAATTTTTCTAAACATTTTCTTGGCATTCTAATGCCATAGAAACCTCAATGACTCTTCTCTGGAGTCCCAAAAATTATTTAATGAATTTACTCCTGGGTTTAGGGCTTCTAGTTGCGAAGACCGCAACTTTCCATTGGGTTACCCATCGCTAGGGCACCGGCTCATTTAACTTGGTTGTATTTTATTTCTAAATTTTTTTCAAAATTTTTCTTATTATTATTTGAGTTATTTATGATTCCTCACTCTAATCTAAATATTTTTCCAAACATTCTAGCTGTCTGGACCGACACCTGTCACCGGAATAGTAGAATGTGCGGGATTGCTACAGTGAGGGTGTTACATGCTAAAACAATACCCTATTGGCATGTCAAACTATCCAATCTGACACACATGTCTAGGCAATACAAGGGCACATAATATCATTAAATATTAATATATTGTGTTTTATGACTTCATTATTTCATAATAATTTTCAATCATAATGTATACATTCATTTGATCATATATATGATCACAATTCACATCAATTATCCTTTTATATCATTGTATGAACTAATGTCTTATTCATACATTAATATGGTTTGTTTATTCATTCATTATGTTATTCATATTGATCACAATTCAAAACAATGGTTTACATGTACCATTGTATTCAAAACATTTTTCCTTTCTCATTTATACATTTTATGAATTCTATTTGTGATGGGCATATAAGCCCTAACTACCTATTCATATCAATTAGGTGACTTACTTTTCATGTTTCAAGCAATCCATGAACATTTCATGGATTTCAAATTTATGACCTTAATTTCCCTTTAACAATATAGTTCTTACACTTTGTGTCTTTATATTACTATTCATATTACTATTCACTCAAATTGTTGACTTTTTGATACATAATGAATTTATTGAGCCTAAGTTCACCATGATACCACATTTTGCATTCTAAAGTTGTTGGTATTGGCTGCCGATACCATTTCAAAGCTTATCTTATGTTATTCAAAATTTTCAGATTTCATACCCTAGGTTTACTGTTTCATTGGTCATTTGTACAGTAGGAATTTGATAAAATTGCATTCATGAAAGTTGTTCGTTATTGTGTCTAGTTACATTTCCTTTTTTGAATCACTCCATTTGGAGTTTTGTAGCTCAAGTTATGGTAATTTTACCATAACTGGCCGGATTGACCTGTACCCAGAATTTCTGGGTAATTTGGTTCTGCCAGATTTGGTGACCTAAGTTTGGTTGGCAATTTGACTAGGTTATGTCAGAATTTGGATTTGTGTTCTTCATGAAAGTTGTAGGGCTATGTCTCAACTTTCTTTTGGTAAAATTTTAGATCAATTGAACTTTTCTACACTGAGTTATGACAATTTGAACAAACACTGTTCATTTGGTCATTTTCCAGGGACAACATGTTGGTCACCCGAATTAGGGTAATTTTTAGGTCAACTTGGTTTGGTTTTCTGGGCACGGTTTCTTCACCAAAGTTGTGCCATTATGTCTTATAAAACTTTTTCCATTGGTTTCATTGCATTTGGATTTTTATAAACCAAATTATGGCCATTTTTCCAAAACTGGTTGGGTGAGCTTTAGTCCAGGAAATTCTGGGCAGAATGGTTTTGGTCAGTTTGGTGACCTCACTTGGGCCAACAATTTCATTTGGTTAGAGGCATTTCTGGGCTTTTTGTTCTCAATAAAAGTTGTAGTCCTATGTCTAATCTTTCAAATGACACAAAAATCAGGTCATTTGGACATGTCTAGAGGAAGTTATGGCCAAATGGTCAATTTTCTGGGTTCAGTGTTTGGATTTCCGGATTGAGACAGTAGATTGGTCAAGATTTAAACAGAATTTGGGCATGGTTTCTTCATGAAAAATGGGGTATTTTATCCTAGGTTTCATCTTCAATTGGCCTCACACCAATTGGAGCAACACAACTCTAGTTATAGCTCAAATAATACATTGGACTCAAAGGTCCGAATTTCTTGCATAAGAATCAACACTCCCAAATTCAATTCTCCCAACTCCACAAACTTCACTTGACATATTTGGCACTTCTAATGGTCATTAAATCATCTCAACATCATCAAATTCAAGACACACATCAATTTCCCCAAAGTTAGGTCAAAAACCCTAACTCACATTCCTCAATTCATATAAACACATGCCAATCAATTTGTTCATCACAATTACTCATCAATATCACTAATCAACACAAATAATTTCATCAAAACCATCAAACCACAACTCTTATCATGGCTGTCGAAATTTAGTAATTTCCTATCCCTATGAATTTCTTTTAATTTCATATCAATCTAACTTAATTTAGCAAGCTTGTCATGCTTAGAAGAGAAATAAAAATGAATTAGTGCACTAACCTCAAATGGCAAGATTCCAGGTCTTCTAATTCTTCAACTCCTCCTCTTCTTTTTGCCTTTAGTCACTTTAGCTAGGTTAGACATCAAGTTTTTGTGTTTGGAGGTTGGGAAAATATGGAAGATTTTGATGGGAAAATATGGATGCTTAAAGATACATCAATGGAGGAACCTCTTCTCTCTCTCTCTCTCTCTCTCTCTCTATGGATCAGTTAATTTGAAGAAGAAGCTGCTGTTTTTTTTTGTGTCATTTATCCTCTTTTAATAGTTAATTAAGTGGTGATTAAATGTGATTGGTGGATTTTTTTAAAATGACATCACGATGATGTCATAATTGGCATTTTCTTTCATTTTCTTTTCTTTTCTTCTCTACTCATTTTCAATTTAATTTTTAGCAATATTTATTCATATTTCATAATATTTATTTACTTAACTGGACAAGTCGGCCAAAAATTATCTCTGAAGACGAAATGACCAAAATGCCTTCCGTTTGGCTTAACAGACTAAAATTGTCTGTACCGATTGAAAATTTTTTCTAAACCTTTTCTTGGCATTCTAATGCCATAAAAACATCAATGACTCTTCTCTAGAGTCTAAAAAATTATTTCATGAATTTTCTCCCAAGTCTGGGTCAGAATCGTTTCTACCGATACTTCCTGCATTTCACCCATCGCTAGGGCACCGGCTCATTTAACTTGGTTGTATTTTATTTCTAAAATTTTTCCTTAATTTTCTTACACTTATTTGAGTTGTTTATGACTCATCACTCTAGTCTAAATATTTTTTCCAGACATTCTAGCTGTCCAGACCAACACCGGTCACCGGAATAGTAGAATGTGCGAAATTGCTACAGTGAGGGTGTTACAGATTATATCTTCCTTGGACCTTGAATTAAAACTATTGATTCAAGTCAATTAACGTATGATTTTTAAGTCCTATCATCATTAGACCCTCCTATCATTGCCCTTAAAGCGATTTTTAAGCCCTCTAATGCGACTGGTAACTCTAATCCTTCTCCCCCTTTCTCTTTCCTTTTATTTTTTGTTCCTTGAGCTCTGCAACACAAATTTCTCTCCATTACATCAGTTGGATGGAACAAATGTACTGTGAAGGTGCACATCCTGAGTAGTTCATGGCTTTAAAGAGGTTTTTGTATTTGATTTGTGTTGATGTATTGTATGAATTGGATTGTTTTCGGTTGTTTTGATTTGTGTTTGTTTTATTTTAGGTTTTGTCATTAATTCTACCAACTTCTAAGGATTTCTTGTTTTTCATTTAAGATTTTTTTATTTGTTAATTAAGGCTTCATTTGCTTTATGAAAGATGTTTTCCTTAGTATTTGGAGGAATGAACCAAAAACTAAGTTATTTTTAAGGAAAATGGATTCCTCTTTTAAAAAGAAGAAGTCATTTTTATTTTTTAAATTTTAATAATCTTATTAAAATATGAAAACACCTACACAAACATGTTATAAAATTTTGCGAAGAATTTTGTTTGACCCACCTGGTGGAATAAGTCTGCAATTAAGGGAATTAGTACTTATTCCATACTGTTACTTTATCGAGAGCTCGGTAGTCCACACACAATCTCAAACTACCATCTTGTTTCTTCTGGAAAAGAATAGGGGCACCAAAAAGAGCTTTGGATGGTCGAATGAACCCAGCTTCCAACAGTTCATCTAACTACTTTCTTAACTCAGCCAACTTAGGAGGGGCCATTCAATAAGGAGCTCTTGTCGAAGCCTTTGTTTTAGGCAACAACTCAATCTCATGATCTATGCTACAATGTGGTGGCAAAACTGTAGGTAACCGATGTCACGACCCGATTCCATGAGCCAGACCGATACTAGAACTTGGGACAGCATAAGGCCCCCGAAGCCCGTAGTAAGCCCAACTAAACCCTAACCCGTCAATAAGCCCATATTGAGCCCAATTTCAAGAAATCAACCGGATAGAGTTTGGCCATAAAAAGGACTATCCAATGGAGAGTTATTAACTCACCCGACCTGTAATCTTAATAAAAACATATTTGGGGAGCTCAGCCCACCCATCAATCATCCACAATCCAAAATAAAATCAATGGGAGCTCAGCTCTCTCATCCATCATAAGTCTCCAACTACACAATTACACATACCTAAAGTTTATAAATTACAATTCCAAATTGATAAATATTATAGTCCCAAACTAAATGATATGTTTCTACACATACAGAGGACTAGAATTTATATTTAACAGTATAAAAAATAAAATTTATAGCAAAGGAGCCTGTGGAGAATGAAAGCAGGTTAAACACAAAGGAAAAGCTCTCCTGTAATCTGAAAAATAATAAACAGGAGTGAGCATTCGACTCAGAGAGTAAATATTTATTTTACATACAATTTCTATAACTATCTAATTCTAATGCATCCTTGGAAATGAAATGCATCATCTTCATACAAATCATATTAAGTCACATCAAAGATAATCTGGAGCACTCACGCAGTCGTGCCAAATCCATACTCACACATACATATATGGGGAGCTGATCCCCCTACCTAGCTCTCTTAATCCAAGGCCTGCTAGCGAGATCAACTCGAGTCGGACTTTTGCTTAATAATCCATATGTGGGGGTCAAACTAAACTATCAGGGTATAGACAAATACCCGTACAAAAATTCTTCAATTGTGCTCTTCTTTAACTGTAGCAGCTCGCTCTGCTGCTATGTCCTTTTCTCTATCTGCGATAGTAAGTTAAAGCTATCGCTGAGTATATAAATACTCAATGGTGTACAATAAAGCATAAAATGCATAATATAAAACATTTATGAACAAATTATCATTCAAAAATCTCATAATCGCATTTCACAATTTTTTTTTCAAATCACATTTATAACAAATCATAATTTTCAAAGCTTAATATAGCATAACTTGATCAAACAATTTAATAAACATAGTATTGTCAAACAATAACACAACTTTGGCCATGACACAAAATTTTCAAACATGTCGTGTGTACATCACAACAAGGCATACTCACCCCACTAATCGAAATCAATGAGGGAGGTGGCTAGCTAATGAGTACTCATCCAAACTCGCCCCTCAGACTGGAAAGCTAGAGAGGGAGGAAAGTGATCAAATATCAAACTCACCCCACAAGTGGAGGAGGAACATATTAGTATTGCCATGCCAAGTGTGAATTAAAACAATTTAAATCAAGTTATTCAAATATTTTATACAATTCACAAATCATATTTCATTCTAAACTTTTCATTTACAAAGTAGGCAACACACTATTTTTCAAATAAGATTTTCAAAGCCATAACTAAATTCAAAACCATATTATTCAAATATTTCATACAAATCAATAATTAATTTTCTTTCCAAATTTCCATTGTAGAATAGGCAACACAACATTCTCGAAATTCATAATGAACAAACACATTCACAATGTATAACAAATCAATTTCCATTATGAAAACTATAATTTAAAAATTTTTGTGCACAAACCTGAAATGAGTCGCCTCTAGGCCTTGACTCAATCCCTTATACCTTTCGGGTCTTTTTCAGCTAAAACACAATATTTATAGTGTTTCAGTATCTTATTTCACACTAAATCCAATAATTAATTCATAAATACATAATTCTAGCCCAAATATGCTTAAACTAACATTCTTGGAAATTTTCATTTTGGAGTTACTATTTATGGTACTATTCAAGTCAATTTGTTGACTTTCTAAGGCTTAATAGGTATGGGAACTTCAACTTCACCCACATACCACATTTTCGTCACTAAATTTGTTGGTTTTGGTTGTTTATTCAAATTCTAAGTCTTTTAGGCAAATTTGCAAATTTTCAGTTTTGGTGTCTTAAGTTGCACTGTTCCATTGGTCATTTTACTGTTAGAATTTGGCAAAACTTTCTTCATAGAAAATGTTTTCTATTGTCTTAAGTTTATTCTCCTTTTTGAATCACTCCAATTGGAGTTTTGTAACTCAAGTTATAGCCATTTGAACCATGGCTGCCGGATTGGACTTAACCCAGATTTCTGGGCAAATTTTGATTCTGGCAGTTTTAGGTCACCAACTTTGGGTGACCAAATGACTTGGTTAATGGCATTATTTGGGTTTGTGTTCTTCATGAAAGTTTTAGGTCTCCACTGGTAAAATTTTAGGTCATTTAGACCTGCCTAGCTCAAGTTATGGCCAAATGCATTGTTCATTTGGTCAGTTTGTACAGGAACAAACTGAGATTTTCCAAGTTTGTTTCATTTGTTCACTAGGTTTTGGTCACTTTTTGGGCATGCTTCCTAAATGAAAATTGTGTCATTTAGTGTCTATTTTTATTCTCAATTGGTCTCATACCAATTGGACTTGTAAAATTTCATTTTTGGTCCCTCAAAGGTAACTTGGTCATGCTGCCAGCAGCATGACCATACTCAATCCGAATTTGGCCTTAACTCCAACCATTCCAACACACTTCATTTGGTCACCATTGACCATTTCTCACTTCAAATTAGGTCCAAGACATCATTTACAAGTTTCTCACATTTTTGGTCTCTAAACCCTAATGTCCAAAACCCTAATTCACAATTTCCTTGCATTTAGCTAATTTAAGCCTTTAATCACAACCATTTAACTACTTAAATTTCATATCACCATCTAAGTTAATCAAATCATGCAATAACACCCACATATACATGCTGGCCGAAAATCATTCATGGTCCCTCAATAAATTTTTATTTCATTTTAAGCATATTTCTAAGTTAACTAAGTTATAAACACAAGTAAGAAACTCATTTGTAACTTAAATCACTAACCTTTGTGTAGCAACTTCTAACTCCCCTTTTCTCCAATTTTCTTTCTTCTTTTCTTCTTTCTTTGACTACCAATCTTCTTCTCAAGTGATTAAATCAAGTTTTTATGAAGCAATTATGGGAGTAGTTGAGGTTTAGTAAGGATTTCAAAGCTTGAGTGCAAGCTTTAATGGAGGAAAATTCATGGAGATGAGAGGGAAAGTGAGGTGGCACAAGGTGAAGAAGAAGACTAAATGATATTTTTTTTTCTTTTCCTTTCTTTTATTTATTTTGTCTTATGGAAGACCCCAGAAAAAATCAATTTAATTAATTTATTAATTATAGGATTTATGGCATCATGCATGATGTCATCTTCCTACACCTTTTTTATTTTCGTTCTTTTTTTTTATTTTTCTATTAGTTCTTTAATTTAATTCTCGATTCCGAAATTTTCTTTTCTCCGATTTTATTTGACAGTTAGGTTAGGAGTCAGCTCTCTGGGTCAATTGACCAAATTGCCCCTGGCCGGTTCAACCCGGTTTGCAAATAATTCAATATTTCTTCTGGCTCCCTAACCTAATTATTTGACTGGCTTAACAATTCTTTTTCGTGATTTTCTCTTTTCCACTGTGTTCGTAATGGTCCTAAGGACTGTGGCGTCACATTTTATGGTTCGAAATTTGAGTTTAAATTGACTTCGCAATCTTTCCCGAGAAGGTCACCCATTGCTGTGACTCTCGGCTCGTTTAACTCCTTATGTTCTGTTCTTCTTATTTATACTTAACTAATTGGCAATTACTAATTATTTGTATTTATAGCTTATCTAGTTGTCTTAAGTGTGGTTCTAATCCCCTTAATTTTCCGGATCGACTCCGGTCACCGGAACAATATAATTTACCAGACTATGCAAATAGGGATGTTATAATTTTGGCAACATTTCGACATGAAAGTTGGCCTATTTTGTGTCTAGTTTCATCTCCCATTGGCCTCATACCAATTGGGGTCACAAATTTTCACTTATGGTTCAATTTACCTACTGCCCTTATACACTTCATCAAATACACAACCATTACACATCCTACTTGCTTCACCTTAACTTTTCTTACCAAATTTCTGGATTTATAAGGCACAAACATCATTTATCACATCTCAACATGGTCATTTTGGATAGTTTATACAATTTCTCAATACACTAATTACAACCTTAATTACATCAACACAATATACACAAAATACCTAACAATTACACAGTTTCCAAAGAATAATTTACATACACTTCCATTAATCCCTTAGTACCAGAATTCATCAAGTAATTTCATGAAATCCAACACTTTTCTTGGTTCATCAAGGCTGCCAAAAATTCACTAAGTGCTCAAAATTTTACCACTTCCTCCAAATCCTCAATTCAATACCCAAACACATCAAAAACATGAAATTTACTCACTAATACATCAATTTACTTCAATTAACCTTAATTCCCATCAAATTCACATAAAAATAAATCAAGCACCTTACACTTCCATGGCTGCCAAAAATTGTACACATCAATAACTCATCAAAACCTTTAAATTTCTTTACCATTCAACTCATCTCCACCTCAATACAAACTTTAATAAAGTGAGGTAATGAAAATTAGCACTAACCTTTTGTGGAGCTTGATCAAACTTTTTGCTCCCTATGTGTTGCCCATGATGTGTAGAACAACTTTAGTGAAGAAACTTAGAGGAAAAAATGGCTTGATCATGGGTTGATGAAGCTTGCTTAATGGACATCCATGGAGGAAAAATGGAATTCATTTTCGGCCATGGTTGTGCAAAATAAAGAAAATGAATGTTGAAGTGGTCATTGCTGTCCACTTATGGGTTTTTATACCCCCACTAAGGTCCACTAATTGTCCACTAATAATAATTAAACATTAGTTTAATCCAAGGTTTCAATATTTGCAAACTAATCCCCCATTTCTCTTTTAATTGCACTTCATTTTTAATTTCATTTTTTATGGAGTTTCAAAAATTTAATACCATTATTTTTAATGGAAATTTAGGTCAAAATTCAACTCTAGGTGTTAATTGACCAAAATACCCCTCTTCGGGTTGTATTTCAAATTTTTCGGTGCTACTGATTTGCTCATTATACCGCTGATTTCTTTAATTTTCGTTTTTTATTTGTACAGAATTACTAATTTTTCTTTGACATTTCCAATTTCAATTATACCTCAGTAAACCTTTAATTTTGTCTCAAAAATATTTCTCAGGATTCCTCGCAGTCCAAGGCTAGTCAACGGTCCTCGTCATAACTTCCAGGTGCGATCACCCATCACTACGAGTTTAACTCGTTTAACTTAGTCACATTTTATCTCTTTTATTTTTCCTTAATTTTTCTCACCACATATTTCATTATTTTATACTTCCTCACTGTCATTACAGTGTAGTTCCAAACATTTCGACTTTTTGGGGCAGACATTAGCTATCGGAATAGTAGAACGTACGGACTACGAAAATGAGGATGTTATAAGGGTTTTGGTAGACATGGGTGCCACTTATAATTTTGCAACTGACATGTTGGTTGCCTGATTTAGGCTGACTGTGCAAGCAGATGCAGGAAAAATAAAGGCGGTGAATTCTCAAGCCCTGAATACAGTAGTAGTGGCTCATGAGGTATCTTGCCAGATGGAACCTTAGAAAGGCAAGATAGATTTTAAAATGACTCCTCTTGATGACTTTAATGTAGTGATTAGGATGGAATTTCTTAAGGGGGCCCAAGCAATCCCAGTCCCAGCAGCAGATTGTATTTTGTTAATGGGAGACAAGCCTTATACCATCCCTACAAGTTTTAGCCCAATCAATGAAAAGAAGTTGATATCGGCTCTCTAGTTCAAAAAGGGTATCAAGCGTAGGGAGCCATCGTATATGGTAGTTCCCATTGTAAAAGAAGTTGGAAAAGCACCTCCGTATCCTCCCCAAATTCAAAATGTGATGGCTGAATTTCAAGATGTGATGCTTGAGAAGCTAACTGCAATTTTGCCACCCCAACGGAGTACAGATCATGAGATTGAATTATTATCGAGAACAAAACCTCCTACAAGAGCCCCTTATCGAATGGTCTGCAACATCCAAATCCTATCTGTAGCTAGAATTAGAGTTACATGCTCCCGAGACACACCCAAGACTATATCCCAAGGGATTGACCATTTTACTTGACCTTTTAAAATCCAAAATGTCTTCTTTTAACTTCTTATTAAAAACCCATGACATCAATAGTAAGTAAAAACTTTATTTGAAATTTCATCTTGCTTGTTGAAACATAATAATAAATAAGTAGAAATATAACTATTAAGTTAATAAAATATCAAATAAAAAATCTAGCAGAGTTTCCCCTGTAAAATAGATACTACCCGGGTTACCTGATAGATAACACTCAAGCTTTACGCAAAAACAACCCAAGGAAACCTATGGGGTTTCCACCAACAACACATCTCACAATACCCAAGTATCAAAAATAATAAGTCATACAATTTTCAGTAATTGAAATATTGAACTGCATACTCAAGTATCTTAAGTCCAATAATAAATGATACTTATTACACCCATAAAGAATTCCAACCAAGAATGTAGAATGTCTAAATCCAAAAATTTAATAATTTAAAAACATGAATATCCTAAAATCCTAATGATCTCATTGCTCTAAATAACCACCGCTTACTAGATCTCCTCCTGTTGTCTATTGCTCCTGTATGGCCTCTCCCTTATCCTTACCTACGACAGTTCATAAGAGCAATCCGCTAAGCACAATGCTTAGTGGTGTAATAACCCATGTGTAGTGTGTGTAACATGAGCAAAGTTATGAGAATATGCAAGTGCATGCTTATGATTCCATGTGTAAGAATATTACATCATAATTCTAATCTACTTTGCAAATGGCAAATAACTTGATCATATTAAAAATCATATAAATCATGCCAATGTATAATTTTAGTATCTCAACATAACTCATGCGCATGGTATCAAATATAATATACAAGGCTATCATAATCCATTTATTAAAATGCATATACCATATGTAACCATTTCCTCATGCCAATTTCAGTCATATGCGCATGCCTTGTTCTTTCAAGTTAATACCTTGCACTTTGTCTTTTCACATATCATTAAATCAATCATCCCATGTTATGCATTAGTAGTGATAAGTATTCACATCATGGCATTTTGCCAAGTAATTTCCTTGCCTTTGATTCACATCATGGCTCCTTGCCAAGTATTCATGTTATGGCTACATGCCAAGTTAATTCACGCCATGGCCTAAAGCCAAGTAAAATTCACGTCGTGGTAGCTAACCACGTATACGCATAACAAAATGACTAGTCATTCCAAGGGAGTATCATTCACGTCATGTCACCAATAAGTACTATTAACATGGGTAAAATTCCCCTCTTTCCATCATAAATATCATCCATGAGAATTCACAAGTAATTGCAAAGTAATTCATATGGTTATCATGCATGAAACATAACTTATTATCATGCAGCAGTACTACTATAACATAGCAGCACAACAAGCAACTTTCATGACACTCTAGTATTTCCACAGTGATCCATTTGTTGCCAAATTTTATAGAGACAAAGTACTATGAGTCTAGAAAATTCTTCAACTTGAATCACTCAATTTTAGAGTTGTAGAACTCTAATTATGGATTTTCAAAGCTGTTATGTTCAGTATAGGACCTGTACTGAGCACAAAAATTTTTAAATTTAAAACACCATGTTACAATTAGAATGGGTTTTTGTGACACCCCTCACTTGTCTATAGTGTAGCCAAGCAAGGCATGTCACACTGAGTACCGGAGCGCCTTATCTTATCTTATTTCACTTTCTAGTTCTCAATTTATTCATTAAGAAGATTTTTAAGTGAAGCTTATACCATTCATGTGACACCCCTTACCCGTCTACAGTGTAGCCGAGCAAGCTATGCCACACGGTGTACCGGCACACTCTATTTTATCTTAATTAATTTTTGTCAAGGTTTTGAATATAGTTTGTGAAATATAGTTCATTTATTGAAATTATAATTTATTTGAGGTTCCGAAAATTTTATAGAAAATCTGGCAGAGTACCGGCTAAAAATGGAGAAAACAGTTCTTCGAAACCTGTGAAAAACACTTCCAATAAACAAATTCATTCATTCTCAACTCCAATATCATCACTAAACTCAATATCAAGATCTCAACAATTTTTCAATTTCAGGTCTCAACAACCTTTTCATTTCTCAAACATCCCTTTCTCAGGGTTCTCATATATAAACAACAATTAAATACTCAAATTACTTCCATACATAACCATAAATCTTTATTATTTACATGAACCTCAAATTACATTACATAAATCCCAAATACATATGAGAAAATAAAAATTTAATTACAAAATGACAAAATGACATCTAGTGTCCTACCAATGCACTGCAGGTGACGAGGTGACACGGACATCGCTTGAATCGCAGATGGACTCACTCAGTCTGTGGTCTACTGGGCTCACGATCTGTATCTCCAGTACCTACGCGTGGCAAAAGCAACGCGCTAAGCAATAATGCTTAGTGGTGCAATAATATAATAGAAGAAAATAGCAAGAGAATGAATGTGTATAGAATGTGTATGCTTTCTTTGTTTGGTATTGGTATATCCATTATTTCGTCAACGTTGTTCACTTTTATTCATTTGGTTGCCCCAAGTAAACCTACACTAGACGACTGGACTGGATTGTCACACCTTACCCCTCTGTAAGGCATAACATGATCCCATAGAATACCTAATGAACTACCGAACTTCACCTACCGATAACTCATTAAGTACCCTACAAGGGATTTTAAAACAATTTTCTTATTTTTGATAAGTGGTGAGCATTTTCTAATAGGCATTTAAAACATTTAGTTAAAATTAAAACTAGTTAATATTTTTGGTCCATTTTAGTTTTCCGCAAATTCTATAGAAATTTTGACAGAGTTTCCTCTGTATTTTGAGAAAACCGTTCTTCAAATACATGTAAAAAGCACTTCTAAAAGTTTTTCTCAACCACTACTTCGGTTTCACAATCAAACTCAATCAATTTCTCAAAATTCACAAGTTCAATAGTTCTCAAAATACTGTCAATCAATATCATACATATTTCATTAAAAACAAAATAATTTATACACAACCTTACAAATTTATATCAAAAGAAACACAAACTAAACTTTATTATAAACTTCATACAAATTTGTGTACAAGCTGCTCAAGACCCATTTTTACATGTCCATACATTTATGTGCAATATATACATCAAAAGAAGTATTTACATTTAGGGTATAAATTATACCCGAAGACTTCAAAGCAGAACGATCCTCAATTCTCAAGACTCGGTCTGCTTCCTCTAGTCTCAGATTCGCGACAAAGAATAAAGCTATCGCTGAGTACTAGGACTCAGTGGTGCACAATATACTAAAATAATCTTTATGCAAAACTTAAAGCACATTCATTCAAAAATTTGGCTAAACATGAAAATTAAATACAATCATGCATTGTGAGATTTTACATGTAAATCAAGTTCATTTCAAAGTATCAAAACACATTTCATAAAACTCACAGTTAGATCACGCCATTCGAAACAAATAGAATCTCAATAGCCAGAGGCTAAAGAGAAATCATATCACAGGCTAGCTAGCTCAATATATGGATATCCATTCACATCCTCTTCTACTGGCACACCTCAACACTTCTCCAGAGAAGGAATCAAAATTCGAAACTAATTACCCCCACTAGTCGTGCTAGTGAGGTGTTCAAATATATGGTCATGACACTGTGGTTTCAAAACTTATCTTAACAATTTGCTAAACATTGTCATTTCAAATATACACAATAACTTTCGCAATTTAAATCAAACATCATAAAAATGCTATAATCCAATATTTCACATTATTCAAAACATTATGCAAAAGATGATTATAAAAGTATATGTTGTGCACAAACCTCAAACGAGTCGCCTGTTGGCCTTGACTCGACTCCTCGGGTTCTGTCCCGGTATTCTTTTCCACTGAAACACAAAATTTTCCAATGTTTCAGTACAAAAACTTAAAATAAATCCAAAATAAACTTAACTTCACATTTACCTAGCTCTAACGTGTTAAATTCGACGTTCTCGAAATTTTTTGTTTCGGGTTATTATTCACTGCACTATTCAAGTCAAATTATTGACTTTCTAAGGCTTAATGGGTATGGGAACTCCAACTTCACCCACATACCACATTTTGGTCACCAAACTTATTGGTTTTGGTCATTTGTTTAAAGCTTAGGTCATTTTGGCAAAATTGCCAATTTTCGGTTTTGGTTCTCCGAAGTTGCACTATTTCATTGGTCGGTCTACTGTTGGAATTTGACAAAACTTCCTTCATAGAAAATGTTCCTTATTGTCTTAAGTGTATTCTCATTTTTGGATCACCCCAATCGGAGTTTTGTAGCTCAAGTTATGGCCAAAATAAGTTTACTGTTCACGTGTACTGTTCATACTGAGATTTTGGTGCTGGCAGATTTTTGGTCCAAATTTGGTCAATAATTTGATCAAGTTAAGTTCATAATTTGATCTCACTTTCTTCATATGAAATGTTGTACTATGTCTTAGGTTTCCATCGGTTCAAGAATCGCCTAAATCCGAGTTTTCTAGAGAGAGTTATAACCATCCAAACATTGCTGCTCAATAAAAATTATGCAGAATCTCAGTACAGTAAATTTAACTTTGCTCAATGATTTGAATGAGTTAATGGCATAATTTGGTTGGTGTTCTTCATGAAAGTTTTAGGTCTATATCATATCTAATTGCTGGTAAAATTTCAGGTCAATTTGACCTACCTAGCTCGAGTTATGACCAAATGAACGAGCATCGTTCATTTGGTCGATTTAGTGCAAATGGCAGCCTGCTATCAACTCACTTTGGTCAATTGTTTCACCAAGTTTTGGTCAGTTTTTGGCCATGGTTCCTTAATGAAAATTGTGCTCTTTTATGTCTATTTTCATCTCCAATTGGTGGCATATCCATTAGGCTTGTAAAATTTGAGTTTTGGTCCTTCAAAGTAGGTTTGGTCATGCTGCTGGCATTGACCTACGAATTTGGCTTAATTTTCTACCATTCCCACACAACTTATTTGGTCATAATTGACCATTATTTCACTTCAAAATAGGTCCAACATGCCATTTATGCATTTCTCTAAATTTTGCCTCAAAACCCTAAGTCCAAAACCCTAATCTCACTACTTTGTTACCATTAACAATTTCAATGCCTATATACATGCTTCTTTAACTCTATCAAGGTCATATACACCTTAAAGTCCATCAAATTCATGCACACACATCAAAACCCTAGCTAGATGAGTTTTGCTTTAATCCTCCAACAATTAATTTATTTTCATTTTAAGCATAATTCTAAGTTAATTGAACTATAAACACAATTAATTCAACTAGAATTTCAAGTTTAGCTTACTAACCTTTCTTTGAATTTTCAATCTTCAAATCTTTCACTTTCTCTCAATTCTTCTCCTTCTAATCTTCCTTTCAAGACTTGTTTATAATTTTTCTTCAAGAAAATTAAAGGATTTATGGTGGAATTAGTGTTTAGAAAGCTTAAAAATAAGCTTTCATGGGGGAAAATTTGAGAGAGAGAACTTGGGAGAGAGGGAGACGGCAATGGAAGGGAAGAAGGCCAAAATGACTTTTTTTTTCTTTTAATTTATTAGTTTCATATGTATTTTCACTTAATTGACTTGGTCAATTATGGTAGGAAAATTAAAAATCAATTGTGACATCATTTTGATGTCATAAAGTAATGTAATTAGCTTTTTCTTTTCTTTTTTTTTTTTTCATTTATCTATTAGTTCTTTGATTTAATTCCCGATTCCGAAATTTTCTTTTCTCTGATTTTATTTGACAATTAGGTCAGGAGTCAGCTCTCGGGGTCAATTGACCAAATTGCCCCTCGCCGGTTCATCCCGGTTTGCAAATAATCCAATATTTCTTCCGGCTCCCTGACCTAATTATTTGACTGGCTTAACAGTTCTTTTTCATGATTTTCTCTTTTCCACTGTGTTCATAAGGGTCCTAAGGACCGCAGCGTCACTTTTTACGGTTCGAAATTTGAGTTTAAAATGACTTCGCAGTCATTCCCGAGGAGGTCACTTATCGCTGTGACTCTACTGCTTAACCTCTTATGTTCTGTTTTTCTTATTTATAGTTAACTAATTAAACATTACTAATTATTTGTGTTTATGGCTTCTCAAGTTGTCTTAGGTGTGGCTCTAATCCCAATAATTATCCGGACCGACACCGGTCACCGGAACATTGAAATATACCAGGCTATGCAACGGGGGTGTTACAATTCTCCCCTCGTTAAATAAATTTCGTCTCGAAATTTTTACCTGGTATCAATCTCTGAATAGCTGTGGGTGTTGTCTCCTCATGTCCTTCTCTCGTTCCCAAGTAGCTTCTTGGCCCGAATGATGGTTCCACAAAGACTTTTACCAACCAGATTCTGCATATTCCGTAGTCGCTTCACCTCGTAAGTTTAATCTTTATGGGTTCTTCTTCATATGTGAGGTCTGGATTTACTTCTATTTCTTCTACTGGTAGTACATGAGATGGGTCTGATCGGTACCTCCTCAACATGGACACATGGAAGACATTATGTATCTTCTCTAACTCTGGAGGTAGTGCCAACCGATATGCCAAAGGACCCACTCTTTCCAGAACCTCATATGGCCCGATAAAACGAGGACTTAGTTTCCCCTTTCTGCCGAATCTCATAATCCTCTTCCAAGGAGAAACCTTAAGGAAAACTTTCTCACCCACTGTATACTCAATATCCCTTCTCTTCAAATCAATGTAGGACTTCTGATGATCTGATGCAGCTTTAAGTCGATCTCTGATCACCCGGATTTTCTCTTCAGTCTGTTGAACAATTTCGGGTCCAATCATCTTTCTTTCACCCACGTCATCCCAACACAATGGGGTTCTACATTTTCTGCCATACAAAGCTTCATATGGAGGCATCCCAATGCTTGATTGGTAGCTGTTGTTGTAAGCAAACTCAATCAAAGGCAAGTGTGTATCCCAACTACCCTCAAACTCAATCACACAAGCCCATAGCATGTCCTCCAAGATCTGAATTACCCTCTCGCATCGCCATCCGTCTGCGGGTGGAATGCCGCATCTTGAAGTTCAATCTAGTTCCTAGGGCTCTCTGAAGACTACCCCAGAATCTAAAAGTGAACCTAGGATCTCTGTCTGACACGACGGATACTGGCACTCCATGCAGTCTCACAATCTCATCGATGTATAACTTGGCCAATCTTTCTAAACTGTAGTCCATCCGGACTGGCAGAAAATGAGCAGATTTAGTCAGTCTGTCAACAATGACCCAAACTGCATCATGACTCTTCTGTGTCCGCGGAAGTCCCATTACAAAATCCATTGTTATTCTTTCCCATTTCCATTCTGGCACTGGTAGTGGATGTAACAACCCAGCGGGTACTTGATGCTCTGCCTTTACTTGCTGACAAGTTAGGCATTTGGATACAAACTCTGCCACGTTTCTCTTCATACCCATCCACCAGTAATGCTCCTTTAGCCCTCTATACATTTTTGTGCCACCAGGGTGCATGGCAAAAGGAGATTCATATGCTTCCTTCAAAATGATCTTCCTCAATTCAACATCATTAGGAACACACATTCTGCCCTGGTGTAGCAATAAACCATCATCTCTGATTGAGAATTCTGGTTTCTTGCCCTACCGGACTTCTTCCAACAGCTTCTGATACTTCTGATCATTCTGAGCAGCCATTCTAATCTGATCAATCAACACTGGCTGTACATGCCATGCAACTGCTGTCTACCCCTCATCATTAATCTCTAAATTGGCATGTAATGATCTCAACTCATGTACCAAAGACAAAGGAGTAACCCGTAGACTTGCCATAGTCTTGCGACTTAAGGCATCAGCCACAACATTAGCTTTCCCTGGCTGATAGTCTATCAGACAATCATAGTCTTTTATCAACTCTAACCATCTCCTCTGTCTCAAATTCAGCTCTTTCTGGGTGCCCAAATACTTCAAACTCTTATGATCTGTGTAGATGTAACACTTTTCCCCATACAAATAGTGTCTCCAGATCTTAAGAGCAAACACAATAGCTGCAAGCTCCAAATCATGTGTTGGATAATTCCTCTCATGCGGTTTTAGCTGGCATGATGCATAGGCAATGACATTTCGATCTTGCATCAACACACAACCTAACCCGTTGTGAGAAGCATCGCTGTAAACTGTATATTCTTTACCCGGTGTGGGTAAAGTTAGGACTGGAGCTTCAGTCAAACATCTCTTCAATTCATCAAAACTCTGTTGGCATTTATCCGTCCACTGAAATTTTACATCTTTTCTAAGCAGCTTGGTCAATGGAGATGCCAACATGGAAAATCCCTTCACAAATCTACGGTAGTATCCAGCTAAACCCAGAAAACTACGAATCTACGTGACATTTCGGGTGGCCTCCAATTAGCGACTTCAATCTTACTTGGATCTACCTTGATGCTCTCTTCTGATACTACATGCCCCAAGAAAGATATTTCCTTCAGCCAAAATTCACACTTCGATAATTTGGCATATAGCTGTTTCTCCCTCAAAGTCTGCAGTACAATCCGCAGATATCTATCATGCTCTTCTGCATTCCTCGAATAGACCAATATATCATCTATGAATACCACAACAAACTGGTCGAGATATGGTCTGAAAATAGTGTTCATCAGATCCATAAAAGCAGCCGGAGCATTAGTTAACCCGAATGGCATGACTAGGAATTCATAATGGCCATAGCGGGTTCTGAAGGCAGTTTTAGGAATACTCTGCTCTTGTACTTTCAGCTGATAATAACCTGATCTCAGGTCAATTTTGGAGAACACAGCTGCACCCCTCAACTGATCAAACAAGTCATCAATGCGGGGTAATGGATATCTATTCTTTATTGTCACCTTATTCAACTGCCGATAATCAATACACAAGCGGAGAGTGCCATCTTTCTTCTTTACAAACAACACTGGCGCTCCCCAAGGTGACACACTAGGGCGAATAAAGCCCTTGTCAAGAAGTTCTTGCAACTGCACTTTCAACTCTTTTAATTCTGCAGGTGCCATTCTATATGGCGTTATGGAGATTGGGTCCACACCAGGCATAACATCAATCTCAAACTGCACCTCTCTTTCTGGAGGTAATCCTGGCAATTCATCAGGAAATACATCCGGAAAATCACATACAGTAGGGATGTCCTTTAGTGCTGGACTCCCCACTTGGGTGTCTATCACATGTGCCAAGTATGTCTCACACCCCTTTCTGATCATTCTTCTGGCTAGTACAGCCGAAATGATGTTTGATGGCAGTAAATGCCTCTCCCCGTG
Organism: Hevea brasiliensis; assembly: GCF_030052815.1. Taxonomy (NCBI): domain Eukaryota; kingdom Viridiplantae; phylum Streptophyta; class Magnoliopsida; order Malpighiales; family Euphorbiaceae; genus Hevea; species Hevea brasiliensis. Next base: position 98,749,539 of record NC_079501.1, read on the forward strand.
TATTACCACATCACCGTACAGAGGGAGACCAAAAGTGACTGTCTTCAATCTACAGTCAATCATAGCATGATGCCTGGCTAACCAATCCATGCCCAAGATAATATCATACTCTCTGAAGGGCATCTCAATCAAGTCTGACAGGAAAACATGTCCTTGGATCACCAAAGGACAGTCTCTATAAATTCTGTTGACCCGGACCTCTTGTCCTAATGGACTAGTTACTAGCACTTCAAAACCCATTTGCACACATGGAACAGCAAGTGAACTGACTATGCTAGCACTAACATATGAATGGGTTGAACCCGGATCAAACAATACAAATACATCTTGACCAGAGATAGAGAATGTACCAGCTACCACATCAGAAGTCTCAGCTTCTTCTCGCTGTTTCATTGCGTAGATTCTGGTTGAAGCACTTCCTTGTGCTGATTGACCAATCGCGTTCTCGATCGCTCAAGTAGTGCCTCTACCTCTGCCTCTTCCTCTGCCAAATGACTGTGAACTTCTGGGAGCAGGACTCTGAATAGATCCCTTGGCAGTAGTAGGAGCTGGACTATATCTCGGAGCACTAGTACAGTCTTTAGCTATATGGCCCTTGCCTCCGCAGTTAAAGCAGGCTCCAGTGGCCCAATAGCACTCCCCCCCATGAATCTTGCCACAAGTCTCACAGGGGCGGGCAGACTGTGAACCCTCGCCGATCACTGCCGGACCTAGGGGGTCTCTGTTCGGAGAATCGGCCCCTACTAAATCTTCCACCTCGACCCCTGCTGGGTCCACTAAACTTCTTTCTCTTTCCAGAGGTAGCACCAGAACTCTGTTCAACTGATTTTTCCCCCTTGTCTTTTTCCGATTTCTCTTGTGAACCCTTCCTCACTGCCCCTTATGATTCTATCATTTCTAATTCTAAGGCTTGTGAGATCAATTCAGAAAAATTCTGATGTCTGAAACCCACAACTTGCATTCTCAGACTCTGTCTTAGCCCGGACTCAAACCTCTTGCATCTGTCTCTGGGGGTGGAGACTAAGCTTCCAGCATAGTGGCTTAGCCTTGAGAAATCTCTTTCATACTCTGCTGCAGTTCGGTTCCCTTGTTTCAAACTCAAAAATTCTTGCAGTTTCTGATCAACATATGCATCTGGGATGTATTTCTGTCTGAACTCTCTGATGAAGTCATCCTGTGTCAAGATCGGTGGTTCAAATAAGCCGTGAGGGATGGTCTTCCACCAATCATACGCATCCCCTTGTAGTAGCGATACGTAATATTCAAACTTTAGTTCATCCGGCAAGGCAATTTTTTAAACACTCTGTCCATTCTTTCAAGCCATTGCTCTGCCTCTAAAGGGCCCACTGTACCCTTAAATTCTGCAGCCCCATACTTTAGCAATTTATCAAACTGTCTGGCTGGAGGCAGTGGTTGTGTCACAGGTGGTTGGGGTGGAGCTTGAGCAAGCATACCCCCAGCCATTTGCTGAAACATCGTAGCCATCTGCTGTGCGAATTGTGCAGGAAACTGCGGCATTTGTGGGGCTGGTGCTGCTGACCCACTAACATTCGGTAAAGCTGGGGCTTCTCCTTGTGCCTCAGCTTCAACAAACTACTCGACTGAGCGATCCCCTTCTTCCATAACAGTCTGGAGTAGGGTATCTCTTGAACAAGTAACACATGGAGATTTCCCTTCGTTAGTTCATATTCATGATGTAATGCACTGTATGTAACAATTATGGACATTGAGCAGTTGTACTTAACAAGAAAGACACAAATTTATATGTTAAAACATACTTCAAAAATTTGCTCTGATACCACTAAAACATGTCACACCTTACCCCTCTGTAAGGCATAACATGATCCCGTAGAATACCCAATGAACTACCGAACTTCACCTACCGATAACTCATTAAGTACCCTACAAGGGATTTTAAAACAATTTTCTTATTTTTGATAAGTGGTGAGCATTTTCTAATAGGCATTTAAAACATTTAGTTAAAATTAAAACTAGTTAATATTTTTGGTCCATTTTAGTTTTTCGTAAATTCTATAGAAATTTTGTGAGTTTCTCTGTATTTTGAGAAAACCGTTCTTCAAATACTGTAAAAGCACTTCTAAAAGTTTTTCTCAACCACTACTTCGGTTTCACAATCAAACTCAATCAATTTCTCAAAATTCACAAGTTCAGTAGTTCTCAAAATACTGTCAATCAATATCATACATATTTCATTAAAAACAAAATAATTTATACACAACCTTACAAATTTATATCAAAAGAAACACAAACTAAACTTTATTATAAACTTCATACAAATTTGTGTACAAGCTGCTCAAGACCCATTTTTACATGTCCATACATTTATGTGCAATATATACATCAAAAGAAGTATTTACAGTTAGGGTATAAATTATACCCAAAGACTTCAAAGCAGAACGATCCTCAATTCTCAAGACTCGATCTGCTCCTCTAGTCTCTCAGATTCTGACAAAGAATAAAGCTATCGCTGAGTACTAGGACTCAGTGGTGCACAATATACTAAAATAATCTTTATGCAAAACTTAAAGCACATTCATTCAAAAACTTGGCTAAACATGAAAATTAAATACAATCATGCATTGTGAGATTTTACATGTAAATCAAGTTCATTTCAAAGTATCAAAACACATTTCATAAAACTCACAGTTAGATCACGCCATTCGAAACAAATAGAATCTCAATAGCCAGAGGCTAAAGAGAAATCACATGAATCTCAATAGCCAGAGGCTAAGGAGAAATCATATCACAGGCTAGCTAGCTCAATATATGGATATCCATTCACATCCTCTTCTACTGGCACACCTCAACACTTCTCCAGAGAAGGAATCAAAATTCGAAACTAATTACCCCCACTAGTCGTGCTAGTGAGGTGTTCAAATATATGGTCATGACACTGTGGTTTCAAAACTTATCTTAACAATTTGCTAAACATTGTCATTTCAAATATACACAATAACTTTCGCAATTTAAATCAAACATCATAAAAATGCTATAATCCAATATTTCACATTATTCAAAACATTATGCAAAAGATGATTATAAAAGTATATGTTGTGCACAAACCTCAAACGAGTCGCCTATTGGCCTTGACTCGACTCCTCGGGTTCTGTCCCGGTATTCTTTTCCACTGAAACACGAAATTTTCCAATGTTTCAGTACTAAAACTTAAAATAAATCCAAAATAAACTTAACTTCACATTTACCTAGCTCTAACGTGTTAAATTCGACGTTCTCGAAATTTTGTGTTTCGGGTTACTATTCACTGCCCTATTCAAGTCAAATTATTGACTTTCTAAGGCTTAATGGGTATGGGAACTCCAACTTCACCCACATACCACATTTTGGTCACCAAACTTGTTGGTTTTGGTCATTTGTTTAAAGCTTAGGTCATTTTGGCAAAATTGCCAATTTTCGGTTTTGGTTCTCCAAAGTTGCACTATTCCATTGGTCGGTCTACTGTTGGAATTTGACAAAACTTCCTTCATAGAAAATGTTCCTTATTGTCTTAAGTGTATTCTCATTTTTGGATCACCCCAATCGGAGTTTTGTAGCTCAAGTTATGGCCAAAATAAGTTTACTGTTCACGTGTACTGTTCATACTGAGATTTTGGTGCTGGCAGATTTTTGGTCCAACTTTGGTCAATAATTTGATCAAGTTAAGTTCATAATTTGATCTCACTTTCTTCATATGAAATGTTGTACTATGTCTTAGGTTTCCATCGGTTCAAGAATCGCCTAAATCCGAGTTTTCTAGAGAGAGTTATAACCATCCAAACATTGCTGCTCAATGAAAATTCTGCAGAATCTCAGTACAGTAAATTTAACTTTGCTCAATGATTTGAATGAGTTAATGGCCTAATTTGGTTGGTGTTCTTCATGAAAGTTTTAGGTCTATATCATATCTAATTGCTGGTAAAATTTCAGGTCAATTTGACCTACCTAGCTCGAGTTATGACCAAATGAGCGATTCTTGCTCATTTGGTCAGTTTAGTGCAGTGGCAGCCTGCTATCAACTCACTTTGGTCAATTGTTTCACCAAGTTTTGGTCAGTTTTTGGCCATGGTTCCTTAATGAAAATTGTGCTCTTTTATGTCTATTTTCATCTTCAATTGGTGGCATATCCATTAGGCTTGTAAAATTTGAGTTTTGGTCCTTCAAAGTAGGTTTGGTCATGCTGTTGGCATTGACCTACGAATTTGGCTTAATTTTCTACCATTCCCACACAACTTATTTGGTCATAATTGACCATTATTTCACTTCAAAATAGGTCCAACATGCCATTTATGCATTTCTCTAAATTTTGCCTCAAAACCCTAAGTCCAAAACCCTAATCTCACTACTTTGTTACCATTAACAATTTCAATGCCTATATACATGCTTCTTTAACTCTATCAAGCTCATATACACCTTAAAGTCCATCAAATTCATGCACACACATCAAAACCCTAGCTGGATGAGTTTTGCTTTAATCCTCCAACAATTAATTTATTTTCATTTTAAGCATAATTCTAAGTTAATTGAACTATAAACACAATTAATTCAACTAGAATTTCAAGTTTAGCTTACTAACCTTTCTTTGAATTTTCAATCTTCAAATCTTTCACTTTCTCTCAATTCTTCTCCTTCTAA